>NW_008358413.1:15606-100317 GCF_000622305.1 Nannospalax galili
GGAGGGGGGGGGGGGTAGCGGGTGAATGAAGAGGGTCTCAGGGTCCTACACTATAAATGAGGGACAGGGATTACTGAGAGAACTAGGTATGGGAAAAGCAATATTTGATACCAAGTTCACTGGGCCAGATAAGACTGTGTTCACCAGAGATATAAAGGAAAGCTTAATTCAACTGGGACCTTGAGAATGGTATGGAGCTTTAATGATTTTGCTAAGCCATTTAATAGGACAGGATCTTTGTAAAGTGAGAGAGGCTTTAGCAGATCTAAGTGACTCTGACCAATGTGTAAAATGTGTCTGTAGAATAACAGAACACCCTACAAGAGACATAAAAAAAACCAGACAGAACAAATGGTCCATTTGGGTTACTCAAAGACAAATGTGGCAAAGACTTATGTCAAGCACAAATTCCCAAAGGAAAAATTGATAGAAAACCAAATTCTGTACTAAGGAGTTTCTGGAAGTCTTTAAAACCAGAAGAACAGTTTACAAAAGGCATTCAAAAGATAAAAACTGTCCCAGGGGTGGTTAAGAATCACTAAAGATTAAATAAAGAGCATTTCTCTCCTCATAAAGGCTATACTAGGGGTGGAGGCAGTTTTTCCCACCAAGGCCTCCCCCAGCAGCCAGGTATGGTCAATGGAGAGATGACAGATATGGCTACGGTCAGGAGGAAGACCTAGGGCCTGCCTGACTCCAGGAACTAAAAGGTGCAGCGGGAACAGGAGAAATCCCCTGCCTTCTTAGCCCAGTGCAGGGTCAGGCAACTGGAGCCAATACCTGTTTAAGTGTATCAAGGGTAAAAGAGTACAAAGAGACTCCATCCAAGAGCCCCAGAATGTGGAATGACTCCCCATGGATAACTAAAGATAGTAAAGAACTAACCAAATTAATGCCTCTTACCCATGCTATGGTACCTAACAAAGATCTATGGAGAAAACAGTTAATACAATGGATAAAATCTTTCCATGCTGTGTTAGACCTGGTCTACGATTGATTTAATATATGATGTTAACCTTCCTTTGAGTGTTTTACAGATGTGAAACCCATTTGAAAGATACTCGAAGAAACAAAGGCCAGCTATAGCTGTAAGATTCTTGGGAGTTTTATGTTTGGATAAGATAATGAGGATAGAGACTCCCAAACTATACCACTGTTAAAATCTACAGTACCAGGGGTGGGTGGCCCCCTAAGAACTGTTGGTCAGAGAGAGATCCTAGAGGTCCTCCAATTCACCAAGGCTATTGCCATTAATGTTGGTTGTACACTAGAAAGAAGACACTGCATGTTGTGCATGTGGGAGAAGATGAGATGGAGCTGAGACTATGTAAAAAAACTCCATGCCACTGGATAGATGACATTCATATTACCAGAAGACACTATGCAGATGGTTGGGGAAGAAAGGATCCCCTATGATTCTACTCAACAGTGGACCCCACGTGCTGCACACTAATGGACATGCCAAGCAATGTCTGCAAATGCAATAATGGCTTGGTTAACATACTGACAAATTTCTAATTGGATAAGGCCCACTCCTAGGGGTGGAACACACATGTGGTGCCGTAGACTAGGCCAACCCCCTGTGTTGAGAAAGGCTACAGGCTCTAGCAGGGAAGCCATTAAAAGTATAATGTGTAGGGCCTGGCATGGTGGTACATGCCTTTAATCCCAGCACTCAGGAGGCAGAGGCAGGCAGATCTCTGTGAGTTTAAGGCCAGCTGGGGCTACAGGGAGACCCTGTCTCAAAAAGACCCCCCCCCAAAAAAAGTATACTGTTTAATGAATATAGCACACCTACTGGATAACTTCTAGGCATTTTTATTTACATTCATGTTTGTTTAGATGTGCCTACTTACTTCTATTTGTCTTTATAGTAAAAGAGACACCACTGAGATAGATAAATGACCATGGCTTGAAGACATATAATGGGGAGGCCCAAGAAGTCACTATCTCACCATGATACAACAGAGATTGCTCTACATCTGTCACCCCCTCCAAGGTTCAGGGACCTTAGAGGAAGATTGATGGGAAGATTGTAAGAGCTGGAGGAGGGAGTGGAGTGTGTCCTGAGGGGCACTAATTCCTCTGAGGGGTGGGGCCTGCTGTGGAGAATTGGCTGAAGAGAGTTAACTATGGAGAGGGAGCTGTGGAGAGTTAGCCATGGAGGAAGGAGCGTTGGCACCATCTTGGACAGAAGGGTCAGCACAGAAAAAATGGCCCCAGTGTCTCGCCCTTGTGGACATGAAAGGGGGCATTTACTGACCTGGGGTGAGACTACTGGCCCAAGAGGCAGGGGCGAAAGCTAACAGAGACTGTGGGCAGGGTGCGGAAGCAATCGGGCCACTGAGCCACAGAGTGGAATAGGGCGCTGGGTGTTTGCCTTTGTAAGTTACTCTATTTCCCTTACCTTGACTCTAAACTATGAAAAATTCAGATAAAAGTGTATTATATGGGTTATCTAGTAGCACTAGGAACAAGGGACCCTAAGAAAACTCGGGTGACAACAACAAATACATAGCAAGAGTGTCATAAAAAACAAAGGGGCTGGAGAGATGGCTCAGTGGTTAAGAGCACTGGATACTCTTTTTAAAAAAAATTATTTATTGGGAATTTCATACATGTATACAAGGTGTTTTGATCAAATCCATGCCCACTCCCACCCCTTCAACACCTCCCATATCTACCCATCACTTTTTTCTGATAACTTCATGTACTCTATTTATTTTTTTAAGGGGCTTTTGGCTACTCTAACATTCTTCCCTCTGAAGAGGTAACCCTAAAATCTTTTAAGGATTAGATAAAAGCTCCCAAATACTTTTGACATTTTGGCTTTTGGAACAGAGTATGTTGCTAAGAGGCCCAAGGACATTGCGAGTTTTAGCCAAGAAACTGGCTACATTTCTTTGGGATCTTTTTATCCTAACTGCCTAGCCAATTCCTACCTCCTATTCTTCTCACACCATCCTCTGAAGCGGTTACCCAAATTGTCAATAGGGAATAGGGACGCAGACCACTCTGGCTTCTTCTATGCTGAACAGGGATGCAGGGTGAGGCAATTGGAGTACCCCTTCAGTGGGCCTGTCTAAAAGACTCCCAAATTGCATAATTCTTACCTCTAAGGGGAAAAGAAAGTCCCCGAATCGTGAATAGGAGATGTGAAAGGCAAAAGTAATTAACATTACAAGCTCTAGACAGGGAATTAGAGAGTCTATTGGAATTTTTTGACTAGTGCTTCCAAAAGCATCCCTCTCTTGGGGTCCTCTTCATTTTTCTTTCATCTTCCAAGGCTGGACTCTAGAGTGATAGATTCAGGATTTGCTTTCAGGTATTTTGATGGCTGTTGGAGTGGTTAGAATCAGTGTTAATTCGCTCTCAAAGGCTTCTAGATAGGGGGGGAAAACAAATTTATCGATCATTTTCGAACAATAGCTGGAAGTTTCGCTGGTTTTCTCCCTTAGCTACAGGTCGGCACTACAGTTTTGCAGACCAAGATTTGAAGTCGTACATCTGAGCAGCTGTGGCCCGAATTCTCTCGGGGTCTCCTGTGTAATCAGACAAACCATATAATATATTTTATATGAGTTTATTAACTTACAAAGGAATGAGTACCCAGTGCCTAGCCCAGCGCTGCAGCGACTCAGAGCCCACCTTATCAGACCATGCCATGCCCATAGCCCTGCTAGCATTCGCTCATGCCTCTGGGACCAGCGATCTCGCCCCAGGTCCACAGGGAGTCAGTCCATTCTGTCTTTGAGTTGCTGCGCTGGCTGTGAGTTTCCTACACCATCACGCTCTACTGGCAGCTCCTGGCTTCCACCCAAAGATGGCTCCTGGCTTCCTTCCTACTTCCCACTCATGTCAGGCCATGCCCATTGGAGGAACCAGCCAATCAGAAGACAGCAGCACATTCTGATTAGGAACAAAATCATCAATGAGAAGTAATTGTTCAAATAAGAAACACTGGATACTCTTGCAGAGGACCCAGGTTTGATTCCCAGCACCCACAAGGCTGGGATCCAATACCTTCTTCTGACCTCTGCGAGCATTGCATGACACAGCTGCATTCACATACGTGAAGGCTACACTCATACACATAAAATTAAAATAATATTTAAAAAAAAAAAAACAAAAAAATCAATCAAACAGCATCCTGGGAGGCCAGAGAATGAGCTTAAGAATTTACAAAACAAGAAAGCAACAAATTCCTGCTCAGCACCCCAGCCCAGTGCCAGTATAGGGCTTGACCTCTAGAAGCACACCCAGTCTTGGGGAGGCCCAAGGTTGGAGAGGCCTCTCTGCTGCTTTCTTGCTCCGCAGGGCACCTGCTTTCTCACTCCCTCAGTTGTTGATGGGTATCACAGTGATCTTGGATGAACCATGTCCCCCTCTGGGGCTTAGTTGTGAGGTGGGAGTTAGGCCTTCCAGGCTTCAGTTAATGGGGCTCCAAATAGAGAAAAAGAGAACCTCTAACCCCCACGTCTTGCGGGTAGTACCCTCTGCATCCATGCCAGCTTTGTTCTTCCATCAGAATTAACTGAACACACAGGGATGCTACTGTGATGACTCCTCCTCAGCCATTCCTGAAGCACTTGAAGGTGCTTGCTGGATATGTGAGGAATGAAGCCCTGGGGGACACTGCAAACTGGAGGTCTCAGATGCAGTGTTGGAGGCAAGGGCCTGTACTGAGCAGGGCTTGCTTCCTCTGTGGGTCCTGGGCCTTCTATCCTAAGCCTGGGTGTTGGGCAGGGGTCTGCCTTGGCCCCTGGTACTTCCTAGGCTAGAACACAGCCAGCTAGGGAATAGGGCAGGGGGCAAGCTATGAGCTGTTTCCCCTGGCCTGCAGTGGGAAGGTGGTCCTGCTGAGGCCTGTTCTGCCTGAACCCTCTGCAGCTAGAGGCAGATGACATCTGGGAGCAGTAAGGAGAGGCTCACGAGAGTGTCTGGCTTGGAGGATGTGCATGGGAGGAGCTGACAGAACAAGCCTGCAGCTCTGGCATTGAGCATGGAAAACCAACCAGGAGAAAAACATTTTATGACCCTGGGCAACAGAAGCCCCATTTCAGAGCCCACCTCATGGTCAAAGCGCTTCACAAGTACAGAAAGGCAGAAAACCAAACAAATCCCCTTCCTGACTTCTTAGCTTGACCTGACCGTCCTTCTCTGACTCATGTGGCCCATACAACTGCTGACTGTGTCCTTTGTGTTACTGCAGCAGGCTTTTTCCAGGAGGCTGTGATCCCTTTCAGGGATGGGACCTCCATGAACTTTTGGCGGTGATATGGGTACATCTGTGCATTTGACTTCTGTGTCTCCATCACACTCCCAGGCAGCTGGGTTCTGCTTTCTGTTCCTGTGTCCTCAGGTCACTTCTGTGGACACAGCATTTGTGTCCTCATGCCACTTGCTCAGCTGTTTCTCACCCATGATGGTTTTGAGGGGGGAAATTAAACAGAGAGGAATTTTCTTTCTTGCATGTATTCCTGGAAAAACATGATTGCCTCTCAGAATTCCTTGTTATGCTATGTCCATTGCCTGTGGTAAGGACTCTGGGGACCCTAGAAGAACCCCCAGCTTCTGTGTGGCCAGACGTATTCAGGGACATCCAAGCCATTTTGTTGCCTTAAAAAAGATTTCTTTTTACTTTCTCTCTCTCTCTCTCTCTCTCTCTCTCTCTCTCTCTCTCTCTCTCTCGCTCTCTCTCTCTCAGAACAGGGTCTCAGATTCCCCGTATATATGTGCCCCACATGCAGTACTGATGCCCATGGAAGCCAGAAGAGGGCATCAGATCCGCTGGAGCTGGAGTTACAGGCTTTTGTGATCCATCATCTCTCCAGCCCCTATGATAATCCTTTTAATATTTCTGAATTGAGCCCCATTTCTTTTAACTGAAGTCAAGCTCTTCTATAGAGAACTCAAATCACTTCTCTTTGGGAACCTGGGGAATACTTTAAATTGTCAGCTTTAGGGTCTGGGGAGATAACCCAGGGGTCAAAGTGCTTGCTCTGCAAGTGTGAGTGAGGACCAGAGTTTGGATTCCCAGGATAAATCAGCTATCAAGACTAGACAAATCAGGGAGCTCTGGGTTTGATTGAGAGGCTCTGCTTCAGTTAATAAGATGGAAGAGTGATCAAGAATGATTCCTGACATCGATTTTGGACTTTCATATGCATACACACACACATGCATGCACACATACACATGCAACACTACACACACATGAAAAATGGAAAAAGGAAAAAAATTATTAAGTTTAATGAGATATAATTGATATATGAACAGTTGTACATATTTAATGTGTTCATTTGTTGAAACTGGACATAAGCAAATAACCCTAAAATCATAATCTTAATCAAGGTGATATACATATCCCTCTACATTTATTACCTCCAAGAATTTTCTCACACCTTTTAAAATGCAAGAACACAACATGAGATCTGTGCTTAACAGAACATTTAAATATGCAGTAGTGTCGGCTGTCTATGCAGTTTTAAACATGCACATTTGTTCTCTCTACACTAAAAAAAGTGCAAACATTTATGATCTTAAGAATACTTGTTCCTGTTGGGTAGGGTGGCCCATGCCTGTTATGTCAGCAGGCAAGAGGATCAGAAGTTCAAGGCCATCCATAGCTACATAGCAAATTTCAGGGAAGTCTGTGTTACATAAGACCCTGTCTCAAAAAGCAAAGAAAGACAGAATATTTGTTCCCTATGTTATTGTTGATTGATGTTTTGTCCTCATGTAAAGAAGGCTTCCTCCTATTGACTTTAAAGGTGACAGACCATTCAACAGAACTGAACTCAGTGTGGTCCTTTACCATGTGGTCTTGCCTCTCAGTTTTATTTATATATTTTTTATTTATTTATTGTTTGTTTGTTTGTTTGTTTATGTCAAGGTCTTGCCATATAGTCCATGTTGGCCTTGAACTCACCATCCTCTTGCTTCAGATTCTTGAATACTGAGATTACAAGTATGCACCAAGATGCCAGGCCCTCAGTCACCACCTTTGAATGGAGACCAGTCCTTTCCACTAATCCATTGCAGGGTGATAGCAGCCTGGTGGGGCCCAGGTCATCCATACCAGATGTGAAGAAACACAGGGAAGGTGTTTTCTCCCCACTGGAAAATGATCTCCTCTGAGGGCTGTGCAGGTTTGCGTGGACTAGGATCTCTGAGTTGCATGTGGGGCTCAGAGAGTAGCTGGGGCAAGTGATATATGGATAGGAGATGGCAAGGCTGGATGCTGCTAGCTCTCCTGGGAAGATGCAGGCCTAGAGGCCAAATGATGGTATGATGAGGGTCCCCATACCAAGTGCCTGATCAAACCAGGCACATGTCTCAGGCACTGTGGGGTTGAGTTCCATCTTGTCTGCCATGTTGGCCTCAGTTCTGGGGAACTGTTTTGATTTTGCAGTTTTGAAATGTAGCCTGTTGATGATGATGATAATGATGATGATGATGAGTGTGTGTGTGTGTGTGTGTGTGTGTGTGTATGTGTGCACGTGCACGCACACACAAGCACGCAACAGGGCTTGCTCTTGTTATTGCATGTTTCCTTGCTGATTTTATCTTGTCTTGAATTGCCCAATGCTCCCAGGAAACTGCATATTCAGCACAAGTCTACATATTATCCCTGCTGGGGCCCCTTGTTTCTCCAACACCTTCAGTCTCCTAGAATGTCTGCATGCTTGCTTGCAGTCATGTCCAAGCTTGGAAGACCCTATCTTATGACTTTGCTCTGAATGGAATAGAGTTATGAGGAGAGGAGATCTACAGAGCAGAGACGGGTGGTGACTTGTCTTTCAGACTGACTACATTCCTGGAAAGTCTTACAACCTGAACATTCTTGTTTCTCCACTGAGCTAGGGTATGTGAACAGAATCAATGGTGAGGTTCCCACCTGTGGAGTCAGTTCACTGGGGCAGGCAGGCAGACTATGGTACAGGACCCATGTTCACCCTCCACTTGTCTGTGCCCTGTTTGGGTGTCCTAGCTGCTCTCCTGTCCCTTAGACCTCACTGGCTATAGTTCCTAGTAAGCTATTGTCCAAGTACGAAAGATCAGAGGAGCAGTGCCCTGTTGCCTCTGTTAGCAGGAAGAAGGTCAGTGAAGGATAAATGCCTGAACTTAAAATTGAGTCCTGAGATAACTTCAAAAGGGCCTCATACTGGGTTGACTAAACTTTAGGTAAGCCTCAGATCTGAGCTAATTTCCAACCCAGGAACTATGTAAAATCTCCAATCCCGGAGTCTGTATTATCTTGGAAAGCAAGTATCATCTCAAGACCTCCAAACCGTGTTACTGGCACTAGCCTTACCCACCTCCCCATTTTCCAATCCCCCAACCCTTATAAGCACCTTACCAACTGTGCTTGAGGGTGCAGTTTCAAATCCTGTGGAGAAACTGTCGCCACCTTCATTGTTCTTAATAAAGAGCAATCTGCTCCTAAGGTCGGTCTTCCACCTTTCATTTTCACATTGCCCTGGTCACTCCTGATCTAACATTTTCAAACATTCAGGAGCAGGTGTGGACCCTCCAATAATACAGGGGACAGTATGAGGAATGACAAGGCTGGGTTCCATGGGGGCAGAAGCATGGGGTGCCATGACTGGTGCCCCATCTTCCTTGCTATTGTAGACTGTGTTCTCAGCCATCTTGCCTGAGACCTCAGGTGGTGGGGGGAGGGGTGCTGGGGAGGGCACAACCTCCCTGGCTCTGGTGCTCATGGCCCTCTGCTTCAGCGGGGGCCTGTGGTCTGCTTAAAGGCTCTGTCACACCAGCTCTGGGCTTTACCTCTGCCTCCTTTTCACTGGAGTGAAAAAAGGGACAGTCATTGACTGGAGGGGTACTGAACTAATGGCCAGGAACTGAGACATCTGACCCCACCATCCCCCTGGGTGTCCTTACTGGTGGCTCCTTTCTCCTTTTCTCAAGGCAGAGGAACCTAGAATAAGAGTTAGGCCCTTTTGCTGAACTGTCTCTTTGAAAACGCAGTTGAGAAAAGGACAAGGGAGCACGTGCTTGGGGCGCCACCTAGAGGAGGAGGTGTCCCCAGCCTCACTGTTGGTCCAAATTGATTTAATTACTTGGTTTATGAAAGTCTAGAATCTGCATCTAAAACAAAATAAACTAGAGTAGAAAAGGAAAGAATTGATGTTTCTTATTTACAAAGGTATTCCAGCTATTCAACTGCGTAGTTTACAAACTGGTGGTCCTCCATAGAGGTGAAGAAGATGGCATTTATGTAAAGCAGTGAAAGAATGCTCCCCCCCGACCCCCTCTGAACAATACAGATGCACGGGGACTTAGTCTTCCTTTATGTCCACTACATTTTTCTTTAGATCATAAAATGAACACCCAGGTGTGTTCCCGGAAGGGAAAATGGATCTTCATTCCTTGTTGGGTTTCCATCTAGAATGGCGGCCACTTGTTCCCATTTTTAGGCCAAGGCTCTCATATCAAAGCCTCCAACTGGAAGATTTTGAGGTTCACCTCTTCCAGATCCCGTCCTCCTTCACCCCAGGACCTGCTCATCATCTGTTTGGACATCCCATCCCAAACCTGCTCCACCTTTGGCTTTCTCTAGCTCAGTGGCTCTGAGAAGCAGCCCAGAAGTTAGTCTGGACTTGTCCTTCTGACAACTTGAGCCAGCGGATCCAATGGAACTCTCAAGACTTAATCTCAAAATATTTCCAGAACCGGACAAGTGCTCACCACCCCAGTGCAGTGCCTAGATCCTTGTCCTAGTTTACCGCACTAGCATCCTTACTGGCCTCCCTGCTTCCAACTGTGTCCCACAAGAGTGAATTTCAATGGAGCAGCCCTCAGTTGAGATGATGTCTCCTCTCTGTTTGAAGGCCTGAATTGGCTCCCCACTATATTCAGAAGAAAGGCTGAAGTGACTTACAAGGCTCTGCAGGATATGCACCTAGGGCGCCTGATTTCTCCGATCATGTGGCTAGCTCACTCCACTCCAGCCACACTGGCCTCCTTGTTCCCTAAGTACACTGGCACACCCCTGCCCTAGGCTGTTCCCTGGCTGCCCCTCTGCTTTTCTCCCTGAGTCTTTTCAAGTGTTTGCTCAAAGGTCAGTGCTCAAGAGAGAGCCACCCTGACTGACTGTTCATACCCAACCGTACACAGAGTACTCGCTCAGCTCTCTGGAACTGAGTTGGAATAATCACAGCAGTATACTTGGCTTAATTAAAAGTAGGGTGCCTGTATATCCTGGTTTGCCCAAGATGGTGCCAATTCACACCTGTTTCCCCAGAGTAATGAAGAGTGTCCCTTTCGCCTCTCAAAAGTCACCTGGTTTGGATGATAAATTTAATGATTATCCTAGAGGCAACCTCTGCCACACTTGGCTTCCTCCCCGGCTCTTGTCAACAGCAATGCTAAAAGTGCATTGCTCTCTGCTGATCCTTACAGGCAGGCAGCAAACAGCCTTGAACTTTCCCCTAGTTCTCCACCCACCTCCTCTTTGAAACCACATAAGCACACAGGGGCACGGATAGACACAAACACACTTCTATGGTAATCTGTGGAGAAGAATAAGATAAACTGAGGAAAGGGAACTCCTATTTCTAAATGATCTGGGACAATTTTCTTTTCCTTTTTCTGAGACAGGGTTTCATGTAGTGCAGGCTAGCCTTGAATTCTCCTTGTTGAACTCCTGATCATCCTGCTTCTATTTCCCAAGTGCAGGCATTACAGGTGTGTACCACCGTGCCTGGAGTACTTTCCTTTCTTTTGTGTCTTTTTGAAAATAGTGGGGTTGCAAAGGATCAGTTTGGTTCCCAGTAGCCACCTGTTATTCCAGATACAGGGGATCTGATGCCATTTTCTGGCCTCTGAGAGCACCTGCACTTTAGTGCACATATTCATATACAGATACACACAAGCATACACATTAAAAATAATAAAATAAATCTAAAAAAAGAAAAAAAATGCTAGCATTTAATGAACCCCCCTGTGTGGCTTCAAGCCACTAGGACACAGGCGCCCCCAACACAATCTTCTCAGCTCTTCTGAAGAATTTGGCTTTCCTGATGCCAGGCTGCTTAGGGAACTTTCTCTTCATGAGAACTTTGTAGACACCTGTTTGCACCATATCAGTGATGCTTTTGGCAGCATCTACCCATGTCTTCTCACTGACCAATGTCCACACTTGGGCAGAAGCTCTGGTTCATTTTGAAGTGGTAATGCTTCATAACGACTTTCCCAAAGTAACCTGGATATTTGTTGAAATTGATCCTGTGGTGATACATGCCACCAGCATTACCTTAGTCCTCCTGGGTATGTCTGGTACCTACTTTTAATGTGTATGCTTGTGTATATCTGTATATGAATACATGAATGCCATGGCTGGGGCTTACATGGCCCCTAAATTTCTGGGTCTTCCTAAGTCTGGATGACATAGTGGCTCCAAAAAGAAAGAGGCTGGAGCAATTTCCTTTATTGAATGTCATCTACCCACCATCCATCCACTGTGCATTTATTGTGTGTATTAGGCCCTGTGCTAGGCATGTGAACTCTAGCCTCACACAGAGCACACAGCCTAAACAATGAACAGAGATTGTCAACGCAAACTCAAAAAAGCTCCCATGGAGAGCCATGGGGAGAAAAGAGGGGGAACAGAGACTACTGAGGAGGGACCATCTGAGACTTCAAGAATGAACAAGTATGTGGCCTGGCTGGACAGAGGACAGAACAATCTAGGCAGATCAGAAACCCCCAGAGCATGAAGCATGGAGTATAGGCAGCCCAAAGTCAGGCAGTGCATCTGGAGCACAGGGATCCAAGGAAGCAGTCTGATACCAAGTTGAGAGACATCGGGCCATACCACCCCGAGGACCGAGAGCCTCCAAGTATGGGCTCTGCAGGCAGGAGTCTGGATTTATTCCAGGTGTGACAAAAAGCTGTTTTGGGGGGTTGAGGGAATCTAATAAGTACTTTAAAAATATGCCCATGGTGACTTCTTAGAGAATGAAAGGGGGCAGGAATGGAGATAGGAGCTCTTGGTGAAGGTTGTCTAGAAGAGGTTCTACTGGCCGACAGTCTTGAGATATATCCTGGAATATGCGACATTTGTAGATTGGTAAAGGAGAGGAGAGAATCAAAGGAACACCTAGTTTTCTGACTGTGTTTCTGGCATTGAGACGATAACTCAAAGGAGTTACTTTAGTGGGATCTGAGAACAGTTACTGAGAAGCGGAGTGCTTAAGATGAAGATGCCTGTGAGGAAGGTCAAGGGGGCAGGCAGATGTAGGATCTGGAACAAGAGGGGAGAGTGGTGCTGGGTTGTAACTGAGACTTAGAGCTTGGCATCAGTGAAGATACCATCATAAACCCAAAGACCAATCCTGAGAAATCTCTCAAGAAGCCCAGCAGAGGAACAGTCATCAGGAAAGGCCAAAACACTCCCAGAACAGATGTGGGGAAGTAGGTAAGAAACCCCAAAACTACCTGAGGAACTACTGGCAACCAATGGCTGCTGGGAGGGGCAGAGTCTGTCTCTTTTAAGGGTGAGCGTAGGTTAACCACGCTCCAGTGTACAAACCCACACCAAAGGGCATTTGGGGATACAAAGTGACTCTATAAGCCCATATATATATATATGAAGAGTACAAATTGGGCAGGAGGGTAGTAAGGTGGGTGTATATAGTTGAAGGGATCTAAATATGATCAAAATATATATTGTATGAAATTCTCAAAAATTCAATAAAAAAAGGGGAAGTGACCAAAATGAGTGGCCATGAGCAAGGTGTCATGGCTCATTCCTGCCATCCCAGCACTTAGGAGCAGGAGGTGGAGGCGGAGCACTGTGAGTTAGAGGCCAGTCTGTGTCACACAGTAAAATCCTGCCTAAAAATGGAGGAAGGGAGGGAGGACGGAAGGACAGAGGCAGGAGAAAATCCAAGAGAAGAGAAGCCAATTTTAGAGTGGGTGTGGGCAAGTGAGTCCAGATGGAACTGAGGAAGTCCAGATGAAGACTAAAGAGCCTCTCCTGGCTATGGCGACATGAAGCAGAAGTTGCCACAAGCTAGACCACCAGCAGATGAGTGGAGAAATAAGATGAGGCAAGTACACACCCAGGAATAGTGTTTGGCTTTAGAAAGCAAAGAAATTTGGACACACACTCCAACAAGTTTAAATCCTGAGGATATGCTAATTGAAATAAGCCAGTCACTAAATGACAAATATTGTTTGATTTCACTTATACAAGGTTCCTAGAGCAGCAAAATACATAGAAAACAGAAAGTAGAATGGTGGTTGCTAGGGGCTTAAGAGGGGACTGGAGAGTCACTCTTTACAAAAGATTTTATTTATTTATTCCTATTTTATGTGTATGAGTGTACTGCCTACATGTATATAAGTGCACCATGCAACACCCATGGAGGTCAGAAGAGAGTGTCAGAATCCCTAGAATGGAAGTTACAGATGCTTGTTAGCTACTATATGAGTGCTGGGGACTGAACTGGGGTCCTCTGCAAGAATAGCCAGTGCTCTTAACCACTGAGCCATCTCTCCAGACCCTTGGAGAGTCATTCTTTAAAGTGAGAACAAGGGCTGAAGAAATGGCTCAGTAGTTAAGAGCATTTGTTGCTTTCAGAAGACCAGAGTTCAGTTTTCAGCACCCACATCAGGCAGCTCACAGCTGCCTGTAGCTCTAGGGGATCTGATGCCTTCTTCTAGCCTCCTCAGGCACACACACACACACACACACACACACACACACACACACACACAGAGAGAGAGAGAGAGAGACAGAGAGAGAGAGAGAGACGGACAGACATAAACACATAAATAACAATTAAAAAATAAGTCTTTAAAATGTGAACAGCTTCACTTGTACTAGAAGAGTTCTAAAGTTGGGTGGTGATGCTCTTTGCACAACAATGTGACAAACCTCAACGCTACTGCATGTTTAAAAAATGGATAAACGGGGCATGGTGGCTCACACCTTTAATCCCAGCATTTGGGAGGCAGAGGCAGGTTGATCTTGGTGAGTTTGAGGCCAGCCTGGTCTACACAGTGAGGTCCAGGCCAGCTGGGGCTACAGAATGACTGTCTCAACAAACAAACAAACAAACAAACAAACACCGAAAAAAAAAAAGAATAAAATGGCACATTTTTATATAATTAAAAAAATGCAATAGGAAAAGATGAGCTGAAGTTAAGGCAACATTTATTCAGTTTGTAATCCATTATCTAAGGCATGAATGGTGGTTCTTTGGCAAGGACACCGTTTCTTTTAAGGCCTTCCATGGTACAAAGCAGATAAAACCTAATGCATTCTGCCTCACCAAGGTGTCAAGGTATGATCACACTCAATCACTGCTTTGGTGGCAGGCCCCAGCCAGTGTGGCAGCTGCTCTGAAGGTCACTTGTGGTCTTGTGGCTTGTGTGAAGGTGGCAGTGTGCTCGTAGGCTCTTCAGGCTGTGTTCTGAATGATCACAGCAATGCCTTGGCCACCGCCAATGCAAGCAGATCCCACAGCATATTTTCCGCCTCGACGCCTATGAAAGAAAAAAGAATTTGTCATTGAGGCCAGTTATATGGCTTAGTAGGTAAAGACCCTTCCCACCAAGCCTGATGTTGGAACCCCAGAACCCACACAGTGGAAGGAGAGAACTGATTCCCACAACTTGTCCTCTGCCCTCTAAACATATGCTATGAGCACATGCACATCACAAATGTGTGCATACACATACACACTAAATAAATAAATGTAAGATAAAAAAGAATTCATTATCATAATACATAATGAAACCCACTATTTCACATGTGGATTTAAAAATAGACTACTTAAACAATATCAGTCATATTTGTCTTATTCATTCTTTTTTTTCTCCTTTTTGAGACAGGGTCTCCCTATAGCCCCAGCTGGAACTTGCTATGTAGACCAGGCTGGCCTTGAGCTCACAGAGATTCACCTGCTTCTGCCTCCCAAGTGCTGGGAGTAAAGGCGTGAGCCACCATGCCCACACCCTATTCATTCTTAATCAACTCATCTTCCCAGTCCTTTCCCTAATCTTTAATTTTGACTTATGGTCATAACTGATTAAAGAATTCAGAAAGCTGAATATTCTTACTCAAAAATAAAAAAACAAAGAAGTAACATACAAGAGAGAGACAGTCTAAGAGGAAGGCAGGTAGATTTTGAGATAGAGGAACTGAAAGAAGCAAGCTTAGGTGTGCTAAGAATAAGGAGGTCATTTAGACAACCAGGAGGAAGAAGTGTGGGGGGGCACTGGCTCCTTTGCCTTGTATGATTTCAGATTCCTATGGTACTTTAGAGAAAAATTTAATTAATGTACTTTGTTCACATGTAGGAGCAGGTAATTTAGAAAACGATCATAAAAATGAGACCTCCTAGCCAGGCATGGTGGTGCACACCTGTAGTCCCAGCACTCGGGAGGCAGAGGCAGGCGGATCTCTGAGATCGAGGCCAGTCTGATCTACATAGTGAGTTCCAGGCCGGCTGGGGCTACAGGGAGAGCCCGTCTCAACCCGCCCCCACCCCACCCCCCGCCAAATTAATTGGACCTTCTATTTTCATTCTTCGGCCTTGATCTGTGACCTTGAGAAATAATTCAGGAATTACTTTTGTTCATTGCAATCACTCATTTCCATCCAATGGATCACTCGATGACAAGAGACCCGTCACTCTTCCCGACAGGCTGCAATGAGCCTGCAGCCTCACAGTTTCTTCATTTGCAATTTTCTTTTTTGGTCTTTTTGAGACAGGGTCTCCCTGTAGCCCCAGCTGTCCTGGAACTCACTATGTAGACCAGGCTGGCCTTGAACTCACAGAATTCCACCTGCCTCTGCCTCCTGAATGCTGGGATTATAGGCATGCGCCACCATGCCCAGCCATTTGCAATTTTCTTAACAAAACAAAATAGCTCAAAATATACAAGGCCATGAGAAGCTTTTCTTCAAAACTGAAGAGAATCAATTACCTTGGACACAGTAAAGGAAAAACTTAGCTCACACAGTGACTGCCAGTTCACTTAGGTTTCTTAAATGATAGCATCTAGACCTGTACCAACTCAGTGTTTTGTTTTCTTAAGTAAATGTATCTCATTACTGATGTAGACACTAAAATGCAGCACCACAGAAGCGGGGCGGCAGCGTCTGCTCACTGCTGATCACCAGCACCAGAGGTGGCCAGATGTGCACAGCTCCTCCATGAACACTTGCTGAGTGCTTGCACAGTGTACACAGCAAACTCCAGAAAGAGTGTGGGTCCTAAATGCAGAGCCACTAACAAAGTGACCAACTCATCTGGGAAGCCCAGTGCAAAATGTCACCCAAAACTTGCTTTTGGTCAGAATCAGGGCCGGGGAAATGAGGAAGAAGGAAACACATGGAACTGCCCCAAGGAAACCTAAATTCTATGAAACACAGCAATTTCTAGCATGTACCTTAATTCATGAACCAGGTGTGCAGTGATTCTTGATCCAGATCCTCCCAGTGGGTGACCCAGAGCAATGGCTCCTCCATTCACATTGGTTTTACTTGGGTCAAGATTCAGGGTCTTCTGAACAGCCAAGTACTGAGGAGCAAAAGCTTCATTCACCTTAGGAAAGAGTTAACATTGATAAAAATTCTTACAAATTGATTTTTAACAAAATGATCTAGTCTTGTTGGTATTTTCTATGTCTTCCTAGTTCTATTATCTCACAATGTTATCTAAATTTATCTTCAACCACCCAATGTAAAGATGGAGGACATGGGTTGGGGAGCAAGCATGCGCACAAGAGTATACATACAAACAGCTTTCATCAATACTGGTCAACATAACCATGTTCAAGGTTATACAGAATTATCTTCCTTTACAAAAGATAATAGGTTTAGAAATGGGTATATAGCTGGGTATAGTGGCACACGCCTCCAATCCTAGCTAACTGGAAGGCTGAGAAAGGAAGATTGCAAGTTTGAGGCCGGCTTGGGCACCTTATACAAGATATACCTCTTTGGAAAAAGGGTGGTGTATTTACTAAATGATACTTCAAATCAAATGTATTCCTTAAAGAAAAGCTATTATCATACTCATAAACAGACATACTAGAGGGAGTGAAAGCCAGGGTGAGTTTTAGAGCTAGATGGAGGGTTCTGATCTTGGCTGGATTATTTATTAATACGTGACCATGTGCAGGTTCTGTACACTTTCTTTATGCTTGAATTCCCTCAATGGAAAAATTCAACTATACCATCATGCTAAGAGTGATTGTCAAGGTTGGATAAAATCATGGGTAGTAAGTGTCTGAGTGTGTTACCTGATATACAGCAAGTACTTCCTATGTGGCTGCCGTCCTAAGAGGAAACTCACATACAATGAAAAAAGAATACACCTTCACAGCCCAAGACGAAGGGGATGGTAAGATGTTGAACGTGGCAGAACTGCCAAGGGGAGTTTTATGTTATAGTTACACTTACCAAGCCTGGCTATGAGGCTGGCCTGTTCCACTTACAGTACTTCATCTTCATATGCTCTTAGCTCAGCAATGTTATAAATGATTCTGAGAAAGGTAATTTTTACAGAGTAGGGATCAAATCGCAATCTTGATCTTTCCTACTTTATTGTTTTACTCTCCCAAGATGGTATCTTATTTGTCCTTACATCAACATTATTCTTTTGTTTTATAAAGTAACTGTCAAGGAGCTACTGAGAGATCTACAGTATGCTGTGATAGCAGGCTTCCAAACCCCAGGGAACTCTGTGTCCTCAGTAGGTACGCATCTAGAGATGATTATAAATAGCTTGGCAGAACGCCATTTCTTTTAAAAAAAAGTTTTAAAAGTATTTATTATTTTTATTATATGTGTATGAGTGTATTGCCTGCATGTAGGTAAGTGCACCTGTGTCCTGCAATGTCCAAGGAGGCCAGAAAAGGGCGTAAGACCCTCTGGAACTGGAGTTATGTACGGTTGTTAGCTGCCATGTAGGTGCTGGGAATCAAACCTGGGTCCTCTGCAAGAATAGCCAGTGCTCTTAATCACTGAGCCATCTCTCTAGCACCAGAACTCTATTTCAACAGTGAAATGTAGTCAGAAATTTAGCAGTACCTTGCTGACTTAAATATAATAATTAAGCAGCCCCCTCAAGGCTCTGAACTGATAGCTACTAAGGAGAAATATTTATTTTTCCTGAATCCTGGTTTCTTGGATGAGAGGTTATCAGAGGAAACTAGACATTGTCTACCCTTCTCTATCAAGTTAAACAGAGATCTCTGCTATATTACTTACTTCTCAATGCTAAGCAGCACAAGCTTAATTATCAGCTATTCTCAAATATTCCCCAAATCTATGGTGCACCATTAATAAACACTTTCTTCCTTGTCTCTTCATGATGAGGATGATGATGATGATTGTGCTTTTTTGTTTTTTGTTTTTAGACAGAGGGACCAGACTGACCTTGAACTGACTGATATCTACTTGCTTCTGCCCCTTGGGTGATACAATTAAAAGGATTAAAGGCATGCTTATTGTTTGTTTGCTTGTTTTTGGAACAGACTCTTACTATGTAGCCCTTGGCTATGTCCCTTTTAATTATGCTAAATGCTAAGACATCTCTGTTTTGATATTAACATTAAAAAAAAACAAACCACTCTTAGAGTTGGGGTATAGCTGAGTATGGGGAATGTGTTTAGCAGGCATTAATTCCCAGAATGCCATACACACACACACACACACACACACACACACACACACACACATAAACCAACCAAAAAAAAAAAAAAAAAAAAAAAAAACACTCTACCTGTGTATTTAATTTAAATTTCCAGTGTTAAAATTATAAAATACTCCTAAATCAAGGCACAATAATAGTGAAAAACCAAATATAAATTTGGAGGGGTCTAAATTTTGGGAGAAAGGCAAGAAACTTTTAGATTAGGCACTAGATATTGCTTTTCGTATCAGTCAATTATTTTATCTATACTTTTACACCTTACTCTTTAAGGTTACTCATTTCCCACCTCTGTAATACTCAATTCATCAGGCATATTAACAATCTAAAATCCAACAGCCTTCTCTCAAGTCCTAAGAACTTTCTAGGTTTCTACTTTTGTAAGAGAAATTGGGATGTTTGAATTACTAAAAAATAAGCAAAGTGGGGCTGGGGAGATGGCTCACTCAGTAAAGGGCTTGTTGAGTAAGCATGAAGACCTGAGCTTGATACCCAGCAGCCATGTAAAGCAGTCAGGTGCACTGGTACCTGCCTGTAATCCCAACACTGGGGAGGCAGAGAAAGTAGACACCCAGAGACTTGCTGGCCAGCCAGTCCAGCCAAACTGGCAGGTTTCAGGTTCAGTGAGATATCTATCAATATCTATCTAGCAATATCTATCTCAAAAATAAGATGGAGGAGCTTGAGATTGAGAGATGTCTCAGTGGTTAAGAGCACTGACTAACTCTTGCAGAGGACCCAGGTTTGGTTCCCAGCACCTACATGACAGTTAACAACTGTCTGTGACTCCAGTTCCAAGGGATTCAACGCTTTCTTCTGGCCTCTACAGGCACTGCATGCACGTGTTGCACCTACATATGCAGGTAAAACACTCATACACATAAAACTAAAATCATTAAAAAATTTTTAATTAAAAAAAGGTGGAAATAGATTGAGGAAGACAATGTTGATGTCTGGCTTTCACATGCACACACATGAACATATATGCACACAGAAATTATTAAAGCATTTTAATTCAGTGGGGAAATAGTCTGGCACAAAGCATTCATAGGCCATACATATGTGGCTGGACCTCATGTGGAAAAGTTAACAGAATTAAAACAAAAACAAAAACAAAAAATCCTACAAAATACCAAGCTGAACCATTTATGCTCTAAAAATAGGTGATTTATTCATATTGTAAAAAGAAAGCACTTACCTCTATCAAATCCATGTCCTTAAGACTTAGTCCAGCTTTCTTCAATGCCCCACTGATAGCAGGGACAGGACCTGTATAAGAATAAAAGACATATATAGAAACACATGTCATTTTATTACTTATATATCAGACTTCATCTAAGCCAGGTGAAGCACTACTCATCTATAATCCTAGCCTTCAGGAAGTTGAGGTAGAGGATCATGAGTTTCAAGGCAGCCTGGGCCATATAGTCAGTTCAAGTCCAGCCTGTTCTATAGAGTGAGAACCTGTCTCAAACAAAACAAAACAAAACAAAACAAAACAGAACTCTTTCTTCTTTGCTAAGCAAGAAAGAAAAGATATGACTATCACATAAGAAATGAGGCACCAACATAAAGAAAATGGGACTGAGATGAAAACTGACTATGCAGTCAACTGTGAGTGACAGACTTAGATGAAATGATCTACTTGGCTTTAGAACTTCAAGCAGCAAAGGAGCCATATGTGGAGTTTACAGTCAGTTACAAATCACTTTTGATCTCAAATGACCGGGCAGACTAAATGTTCTTCTGCCAACACAAATTATATTCACTCACTTTGAATCTTCAGCCCATTTGGACAAAAAGCAGGAAATACCAGTGGCATCTGCAGAAGTCTGGCAGATAGAAAGCTGTGGGAAGACATCTGAAGTAAAGACCATCCTTATTTGCAGTAGCAGGTGGAGAACATAGCCCATAGCTTGAGAAATGCAAATCAACTTAACAAGGCTTCTAAAAGAAGCACTGGCTTCCACATTTCCAGTGATCACCAACAGCAGTTCAATATTTCTAATTTTTAGAAAAATCATTATTTTTTCCAAAATGTGTCTAGCTAGAGCTTATCTCTTTATTCTTAGAGCATGGAATTGTTGTAAGTGTCTATAAAGAATATATGACCTGCTTTGAATTCAAGTACTGAGACATTCTGTAACAAGTTTCACAAAATGGAAGTGAATCTTTACAAGAAAACTACAATGTAATCTAAATATTATACTAATTTACTTTGCTGTATAGTTAGAAAAGCTCTTCGGACAAGTCTGCTTACTGAGTGTGACCACTTAGCAAGGTGTTCAGTTTAAAATGGCACTTCTGTATTGTTACTGATTAAATAAAGGTGAATTCCAAAGTCGGACACAGTAGTGCACACCTTTAATCCTAGCACTCAGGGTATGTCTGTGAGATTGAGGCCATCCTGGTCTCCATAGCGAGTTCAGGGCAGTTGGGGGTACAGGGAGACCCTGTCTCAAAAAGACCCCCCCCAAAAAGTTTAATTCCAGATTCTTTGCATGTCTAAGGGATGAAAATGGGTTAGACAGTGTGATGGTTAATAAATATCCTTTGTCAACTTGAGACAATCTAGAATCACATAAGAGACAAACCTCTAAGCACATCTGTGAGAGGTTATCTAGGTTAGGTTAGCCTCTGTGCTTGCTCTACATTAGGATAATTGAAGTGGGAAGACTGACTTCAACTATGGACAGCACTATACTAAGAACTGGTTAAAAAGAAAAAAAAGAAAATGAGCTGAGTACTAGCATTTAACACTTTCTGCATCCTGATTGTGGACACAATGTGACAAGCTGCCTCAACTTCCTGTTGTCATGACTTTCTCACCATGATGGACTATACCCCTTGAACTGGAGGATAAAATAAAACCCTTTTTCCCTTAAGTTTGCTTCTTGTCAGGCATTTTGCCACAACAATGAGACAAGTAACTAATACTGAAAATTGGTACCAAGAGTGAGGTCATTGCCATGATACCTGACCAGGTAAGTTTTTAGGTGTTTGGAAGTGGTTTGCAGGAAGATTGTGGACGAGATTGGAACTCTAGCCTGGAAAAGCCACTGAATACTGCAAACAGAGCTTATAGGCCCTTCTGGTTGGAGCTTGGAAGACAAGCATGTTGTGAGAAACATGGACAGTGGAGACCTGGTTCATGAGATTTCAGAGGGAAACAAGGACTCAACACAGGTGGTAAATAGGAAAGCATCAGTTAACTAGCACAGAGAACTGTTAGCTTTCACCACTATAATGAAATACCTGAGATCATCAGCTTATAAAGGGAAAAGGGATGATGTATTCTTTAGTGGTAATGGAGCTGACAATGCTAAGCATTACACACTTCTGTGTCTTCAAGAAGATCAGCAAGCCTGGCTCAGTATGTGCATGCTGACTCAGAATCTTGACAGTTGATTGTTAACAATATTCTGAGGCATAATTTGACCCTCTCCAGACCCCTCACAAGTATTTATTAGGTGTTGAGAAGGTTTGGTATTCTTAAACAAAAGACCTTATTTCTGGTTCTGGCTCGTATCATTAAAAACTTGGAACTTGGGTTACTTCCTCAGACTTCAAGAGTCAATTAAAAAAATTCCTTGAACTGGCTATTAACCTTTCTTTTTTAAACACTAAAGCCATTTCTAAAAATGAAGTCAAATAAAGTTAAAGTTACTCCATTCAGCTCAAAGACACTTCAAGTTCTACCTACTCACCTCCACTACTACACTCCCCACAAGTTTCACCGAGCAGTGTCTTCCTAACTGCATCTTCCTCAGAGACATCACTACTCTCTGTAAGTTCTGGCTCCTTTGTTTTCCTGGTCTGCAGCTATTCTGCACAGCTGTGGATGGTGACATGTTCGAGACCTAAAGAACTGTGGAACTATTGTCTTTAAAGACTGGATTGCAAAGCCAGTCCTGCTAGAAGCTCAGTAACTTATTCTTCCTGTTGATTCACCCAGGGCATGTTATCTAGTTACCTTGTGTATTGGATACTTTTTTGTTTGTTTTTTTGTTTATGCAGATAAAGGTTTAATCCTCTTTTTATAACTCAGGGTTTATTAGAGAGAAGTTCTGCCTCACAGCTAGAAACTGCTTGAGGAAAGCCCAAAACAGAATTTCAGGGTGTCTCCATCCAGTATAGGCACTCTAGGGGATCCCAGTGAGAACTGGTCTTTGGTATCCCAGAGGGGATGTGTCTATTACCTGGATAGAGGGATTTCCACCAGTATTCAAATAAAGATGCAGAAAGCACAAGTCTGCAGCCATCAGCTGAACCCACCCATGTTTAAAGGGCATCAGGTGTCCTGGTTAAGAGGCAGGCTCCAAGCAGAGCATCAGAGTCAAACTTCAATGCAACTTCTTACCAACCCTTTGATTGTTTTTTTAATAATAATATTATTTTTTTAGAAGAAGCATATTATTACAGCTTTAATATGCTCAATAACAGTTTCTGGAGCTCTTTCAAAAGCGGTTGTAAAATTTTTAGGTTCGCTGTTGAATTAATACAGTTATACAATATTGAACTTAGTATAAGCCCTGCAAGATGAAAAATTGAATGAGTTTTTAACCTTTAAAAAAGATCTCCATTTCATTTTAAAATATACCATTTCTTACAGAAAGACTCATTGTTTTTGCTAATAGCACGGTGATGTTGGCATGTGCATCTCTAATCTGTATGTATCTGATTATTACTAGTAATAATTGGTTGAACTCGGATCCTTGGCGCCTGTGTATGGATATAAAGTTATCGGGTAGATTTCAATGGTAATGCTTATCACCTCTACTAATTAACATGACATAAATTTTTATGCTTCCTCCTCAAATATAATACATTTTTAAAAATTTGTTTTTTTTTTTTTTTGGTCTTTTTGAAACAGGGTCTCCCTGTAGCCCCAGCTGTCCTGGAACTCACTATGTAGACCAGGCCGGCCTTGAACTCACAGAGATCAGCCTGCCTCTGCCTCCTGAGAGCTGATTTTTTTTGTGTGTGTGTATATCACACAGAACATCCAAAACCATCTTATTCAACTATACAGATACTTTTATGTTGCTCTGATAAGACACTGTGGCCAAGGCATCTTATAGAAGGAAGAGTTTATTTGGGCTTATAGTTCCAGATGGATGAGTCTATCACAGTGAGGAAGGCATGGCAGGAGGCAGCCCAGGCAGAAAGCTGAACATTCATATCTTCAACTACTCACAGGAAGCAGGAAGAGAGCAAGCCGGAAATAGGGCAAAGCTATGAACTCCCAAAGCCCAGCCCCAGTGACATGCTTCCTCCAGCAAGGTCTCCTAAAGGTCCATGACCTTCCCCAAACAGTAGCACCAACTGACCAAGTGTTCAAATACTTGAACCTATGGGGACACTTCTCATTTAAACTACCACACCTTGCTTATCCCACACTGTCAGTAATAGATGAGCTTCTAGGTGATGAAGGCATCTGACACTGAGAACCACTTGACATGCCTAGCTCTCCTCAAGCTCCAAGGACAATTCTACAGTGACAAGCATTCATGCCAGGGACTCTAAGCAAGGAAAACATTTTCTTTACTCACCAGCTAATGCTACTCTATCGAAATCCATTACGTGAGGTTAAATCAAAAATAGAACTATTAGGAGATCAGAGAAATCCAGTAGGTCATCAAAGCTCTTGTATTCAGGGGAAAAAAACAAAAACCCCAAACAACTCTTATATTCAGATCTACTGGAACAAAATCTTCAAGGATGAGATTGCATGTGGGTTTTGATGATCAGTTAGGGTAGGAACCAGTACAGCAGACTTGGAAATGTTGGATACCACTCCAGTCATGTTTCTTTCCTGGGAATTCCATCCAGAGCTAAGTCTTGTCTGAAAAGCATGGCTGTAAATGCATCTCGGGGTTAACTTAACCCTGGCAGCATTCACGGTGTTATCTGAACAAGACCTGCAGGGATACACTGTAGGTCTGAGGTAGCGATACATTACCTTCCTTCCATCTTGACAGTTATCTTGAAAACCAAATTAATTAGTCAAAAAAGGCCCAAGCTCATAGAAAAATCTTTAGTTCTGTCAAGAATCTGAAATTCATACACTGAGGAAGGCTTTTCCTTGAGGCATGTGGTCATGGTAGGATGAGTCAAAGCCTTCCTCTGGTGCTAGGGATCAAATCTAGGTCTTACACATTCTAGGCAAGAGTTCTACCTCTGAGCTACAGTCCCAGGCCCTTCTATTGTTTTCTGTATGTTAAGTGAGATATGATTGCCGTCCATAGAGAATTTACATGGTCTTGGACTCCTGTTATGTCTAGAACAGTTCTTCTTAAAGATGATGTGTTAAGAGTCTGGAGAGATGGTTTAGCAGTTAATTAAAAGCCATGGTTGCTCTTGTAGAGGACCAGGATTCTGTTCCCAGCACCCATCTGGCGGCTAACAACAGTCTGTCACTCTAGTTCCAGGGGATCGGATGCCTTTTTCTGACCTCCACAGGCATTGCACGACATAGGTGCACTTACACGCATGCAGGCAATGACTCATACATATAAAATTAAAATAATAAAGTATTTTTTTAAAAGATGACTTGTTAAATGACTGATCTCCACAGTGACCTTGACCCTGACCCTAGAAGTATATCACAGTTCCCATGCTAAACTTACCGATACCCATGATAGAGGGATCGCATCCAGACACAAAGTAGCTGACAACTCTGGCTAGTGGTGTGAAGTTATGTTTTTTAACAGCATCTTCACTAGCTATGATGACAGCTCCAGCACCATCAGATACCCCCTTCAAAACAAAAGCAGTAAATTAACTAACTGGTAAAAAGAATACAATTAATCAAGGTTCAAGCTAATGGTGTAGCATTACCAATGAAGTAGAATTGGAATAGGGCGGTACATAGGAAATACAGGCATAATTTGGGATGCCACTAGAAGTACTGGGGACATAGGGGGTCTATGAGGATTGTTTTAGGTATGGCATACAACCTCACCAAGAATGTCAAAGAAAAGCTTGTCATCCAATACAAGCAGATGTAAAAAGAAATCTGAATTATATATGCAAGAAAGAAAAAGATAAAAATTAACATAACAAACTAAGAGATTTCCTTTTGACATTCTGAAAAGACTACGAAGCCAGATTATTATCAGGACCTAGCTAAAACATTTTGTTTTAGACTATGAAAAAAATTAACAAAAGATAAACACTACTGGTTTACGTTAAACAACTCAAGACTAGAAAGTGCCTACAAGTGTCTGGAAGAGTGTTCATGATCACTCTGCAAGAACCCAGTGGGAAGGCTATGTGCTGATGTGCTGGGACACCCACCGATGCGTTCCCTGCAGTGACAGTTCCCTCTTTCTTGAACACTGGAGGCAGTTTCTGTAGCTGCTCCAGGGTTGTTTGGGGCCGAGCATGCTCATCCACTTGCATTGTTTGTTTGCCTTTCTTTGTCTTCACCTCAATTGGTGCCATTTCCTCATTAAAGTAGCCAGCATCATTAGCTGAAATAGTAGAGAGACTACTGTAAGAATGAAAATTAAAAAGAGAAACAAGAAAAATCATATTCTTCAGTTTAACTTTTGGTTTGCCCACTGTTCAGAGGGCACTTTAATATGAGCCCTTTCTGTTTAACATGTTGCTTCCTTTGGAGGATTTTGTATACTGCCATGAGTCAATGCATATACAGCATGCCATGATGTGATGATATGGTGGAGGTCAGATAAGAGCCTTATGTGTCAGTCCTTACCTTCCACCTTGAGGTAGGCTCTCTATGTATAACCAGGTAGCTGGCCAGGGAGTTTCCAGAGATTCTATCTCCATCTCCCATCTTGCCTTAGGAACACAGGGATTATACATGCCTGGCTTAATTTGGGTCCTGGGGATCTGAACTGAGGTTCCTACTTTACCTACTGAGATATAACCCTGGCCCCTACTCTGATTTGTTTTGTTTTTGTTTTTTTGTGATAGGGTCTTACTATCTCAATCTGTATCCCTGGCTGGCCTGGAACTTGCTATGTAGACCAAACTGGTCTCAAACTCACAGATATCTACCTGCCTCTGCTTCTCAAGTGCTGGGACTAAAGCATGTGTCATCATGTCTGGCCCGTACTCGGATTTTTTAATTATATGTTTTTCTTATGAGATTGTGTTAGACTGATAGCAGTGGTGGTTATATATGTAATGGCACTAAATGAATTAAACCTTTTGGGGAGGGTGAGATAATAAGTAATTAAACCATTACAAGTTGCTTATGCCAGCAAACAATTGATGGCTGAAATGTAATAGTGACAGACAACCTGAACAGATTATAAGAGCTTTAACTGATATAATTACATGAAAAAAATCATATCCACTTTGAACCATGGATTACAATGGACTATAATTATCATTTTAGCAATAGGTAGGCCAGGAAAAAAATGACACCTTAATTTGTGTTGTGTGTGTGTGTGTGTGTGTGCGCGCGCGTGTGCACGTGCGTGTATGTGTTCTGTGAATGTGTGCACGCAGAGAGCAGAGAAGGATGACTGGTATCCTGCTCTATCACTGTCATTCTTGTTCCCTTGAGA
Source organism: Nannospalax galili (assembly GCF_000622305.1). NCBI lineage: Eukaryota > Metazoa > Chordata > Mammalia > Rodentia > Spalacidae > Nannospalax > Nannospalax galili. The sequence goes on from NW_008358413.1 coordinate 42,845, forward strand.
AAGAGTCTCTCAAATAGGTAGGCCAGGAAAAAAATGACACCTTAATTTGTGTTGTGTGTGTGTGTGTGTGTGCGCGCGCGTGTGCACGTGCGTGTATGTGTTCTGTGAATGTGTGCACGCAGAGAGCAGAGAAGGATGACTGGTATCCTGCTCTATCACTGTCATTCTTGTTCCCTTGAGAAAGAGTCTCTCACTGAACCCAAAGCTCACCAGCTAGCTCCTGGGATGTGTGGCCATGCTCAGCTTTTATGTAGGTAGTAGAGAGTCAAACTGGGGCCTCATGTTTGTGCAGCAACACTGCTACCCACTGAGCCATCTCCCCAGCCCCCACATGAACCTTAATACCATTTTACAGTTGGCAGAAAAACTTCCCTTATCTGCCTTTATTTAGTTTAATAACAACTCTATAAGATAAACAGAAGGGCAAATATTATTACATCTATTTTATAGACCATCAGTGAATAAGTGACTTGACTGAGTGCAGATAATTTCTCCAAGGCAGAACTAGAAATCTTTGGGCTCTCTAGACCAAGACTGCCTATTAGAAATGTGTAACAGAAAAAAACACAGGTGAGCTGGGTGGAATGAGCTCTATTCCACTCCTCCCTCTGGATGGACTTCATCCTCACTACATGAAGTACTTAACATCCCTAAGTAAGAGTTTCCACTTGCTTATCATAGTTTATTTTAAAAGAACCTTCTTTAGACACTAGTAACTTCCTTCAGACTGTCATTGATAAGTCAACCACTGTCATGTTGCTCATTCTGGACTGACTTGACAGCAGTTTGCTTCCTAAGGCAGTAGAGGTAGGGTTAGACTAGTTAACTCTAAGCCATGGGTAATGCTTCTTAATTAGGAATGGAGGAGGCATAAAAAGAGGGTGACTGTCACCTCTCCTTATGAATACAGTATGGCTGATGGGAAAGGGCAATTATATGTCAAACATCATATCTACTTTGAATCTCCATGGACTAGACTAGACTGTAGTAGTCTATTGAATAAGGTGAGTTAATTGTGTTGTTTTGCTTTGCTTTTTTTGAGACAGGGTCTCACTATGTAGCCCTGGTTGACCTGAATGAAATCATTATTTAGATCAGGCTGGCCTTGAATTCATAGAGATCTGCCTGCTCCTGCCTCCCAAGTGCTGGGATTAAAGACATGTGCCACCACACCCAGCCACTTTAGTTCTGCTAACACTGTATACTTCCAGTCTCCACAGGAAGCAGTCCCCTCTGGTGGAGTGTATCAAAAGTCTCAGGGTGTTCTGCTGACAACAATTTAGGACCAAATCCTAGTGTTCAGATAGGGTCAAGTGACAATACTGCTTTTTAAAGTAGAATTAACTTATTTCAAAGGAGAAATTCCAAGTTAATTTTTGCAGTAACAGATTATTTCATATCTAAAACAAAAGATATAACAAAAATGCAGTTTTCAGAGTTAGGAGTTTTAAACAAACATCACTGTTATGATCACTATAATCGTAAGGATGAAATCTCTCCTATGCTCTTTCCTGTGGGTACTGACCAGCTTTCCACCTCTGCTGGGACTGCAGGGCGTATCTGTCACAGTCTTCTCTGCTTATGCTGTGTTTTGCAGCAAGATTCTCTGCAGTAAGTCCCATGGGCAGTTTAACATGCTGATCTGTTAATCCCGCCCATAAAGTATCTTCCAGCTACAAAAAGACATTAAGAATGATTTGTCAAAGCATTATTTTTGGAAATAACATGTCATAGTTTCTCTAAATTTACGTAACAATTCTACTTATTATTTATATCCATATTTGATTCTGGGTTATTTTAAAGGAGCTAATATATATTTTATTTATTATTATTTTTTATTTTATGCATATGAGTGTATTGCCTGCATGAATATAAATGCACCCACATCATGCAGGGCCCATGGAGGCCAGAAGAGGGCATCAGATCCCCTGGAACTGGAGTTATAGACAGTCGTTAGTCACCATATGGGTGCTGGGAACTGAACCCAGGTCCTCTGCAAAAGCAGCCAGTGCTCTTAACCACTGTGCCATCTCTCCGGCCCCAGGAGCCAATATATTTTAAAAATACCAATGTTTCACAAATAGAATGTACATTTTATCTTACTCTAAATGTGGAAGTCTAAATGTGCAAGGAGAGAAGACTGGAAGTTACCCTACAATCAAAAGTGAAATTCTTTGCTAAGAAGCCAGGCACTGGGTTGTTATGGAATGCTTTCCTGCAGCTCCTTTGTCAACCTGTTCTGTGACTATTCTGGTTTGTTTCTTCATTGCTGTGACAAAACACTCTGACCACTACCAACTTGGGGAGGAAAGGGTTTATTTATCTTATATCTCCCGGGTCACAGTTCATCAGGGAGCCCAAGGTAAGAACTCAGGGCAGGAACCTGGAGGCAGGAGCTGGAGCACAGGCCATGGAGGAACACTCCTTACTGGCTTGCTCCCCTGGTCCCTGCTCAGCTTGCTTTCTTATGCAACACAGGCCCACCTGCCCATCACTCAACAATCAAGAAAATGCCCCACAGACATGGCCACAGGCCAGTCCAATGGAGACAATTCCCCAATTGAGGCTCCCTCAGCCCAGGTGTGTCAAGTTGACACTAAAGCTATCTAGCACAGTGACCTATAGGAAAGAACACGTCTGTGCTGCTTTTCCATCCCTGGCCTTTAGTGACAGGCACAGCTGGCTCTATTAATTACTACTAGGCTGAAAAGAACCTGGGACAGGGTCCTCAAGAGAAAAGATTGGCAACTAGTCCTCAAGCAGTTGGAATCTCTGATTAACTGTGCTCCTTCTGTCTCCTTCTCTTCTGTCTTACTGTCTTTGCAGAGTTCCTCAAGTTATTCTGGGTCTGAAATACTCCTATTCTCTAAGTTTTGCCCCTTTAGTTTCCAAAAGCCCAGGTGAGAAACTCAAACAGTGTAAGTCAGTTATCAGCACTGGAAAATGCTAAAAATTATTTATTTATTTATTTATTTATTTATTTTGGTGTATGTGCATGTGTATGTGCATGGTGTATGTAGGTGAGTGTGTGGGTGTGGGTGTGGGTGTCTGTGCATGCGCGCATAGAGGCCAGAAGAGGATGCTGGGTGTTCTCCTTTATTACTCTCTGCTTTCTTCCTTCAAGGGTCTCTCACTGAACTGGAAGCTCTCTGCTTTAGTTAGGCTGGCTGGCCAGTGAATTCCTGGGATCTGTCTGTCTTGACCCCTTAACACTGGGTTACAGATTCATATATTCACACACAGCTTTTTGTGTACACATCTGGGATGTGACCTCAGATCTTCATGCTTGTACAGGAAGTACTCTTACCCACTGAACCATCTCCCCAGTCCCTGGAAAATGCTAAACACTATAAAATGCCATTAGCTCTTTCCTGTGAGAAGGACAGTAGGCTATCATTCTTTATCAGAACTGTTCCTCTTATGTCACAGCTGTCAGAGGTGGAAGGGTCAGCGTTTGTCTGACCTCTTTGGAACAGAAGAATGTGTACTTAGACACAACGCTTTTTTGTGAAGAAGAAATGTATTTAATGAATATTACTCCAGAAATATTTCAGGAGGCATGGCAAAGATATAATTACTCAGATTACTAACTAATCTACTTCTTTTCTTCCTCCAACTTTCCCATGCCTATGGTCACTTCTGCACGTTAGTTCTATGAGCACTCAAATGTCAAAACTTAACAGTTTTAGAATAACCTGTACATTTTAAATCATGCAAATCTTGGAAGCCTTTCATTAACAAAATTGGGTTGAAATTAGTTTTTTCCCCACTTAAAATGTTACTAAAATTACCCATATAATTAGTATAGGAAATAATTTTTAACATTTAACAGTCCTAACCTTGAGATCCAATCCAAATTTGGTTCCAAAGCGCATGTTTCTGACACAGTAGGGAGCCTGGCTCATGCTTTCTGTCCCTCCACACAAAACAACCTCAGCATCTTTCACACAGATTTCCTGTTTTAAAAGAGGTAACAAAAATCCTTTTATTATACATAGAGTATGTGTTCAGAAATACAAAGACTTTACAAATTATGAGCAATTCTAATACATTCTTAGTTTATAATATCTTAAAAGGAAATGCTTAAAGTCATTCTAAAGTTGCTGTTAAAGAATCTTATTTCCAAGATACAAGGGGGTAAATGAAAAGACTTCAATTATGTGTGCCTGAGAACATACCATGCCTATTTTGTCTAAGAATAGCTTTTTTTCCCCTTTTTTTTTTTGAGACAGGGTCTCATTCTGGTAGCCTAGTCTGTCCTTGAAGGTGTGGCAACCCTGCCTTAGCCATGAAGCACTGAGATTACGGATGAGAGCTACACCCAGCTCTAAGTACAGGAATTCTTAATACTAATCTTGAAAATCTACAGAGATAATAATACATGGCATAAATATGTGACAGATAATGAAGGACAAATCTATTAAAAAAAGCAAAAAAATTAACCTATTAATAGATACATCTAAAGACCAGATGTTTGCAAGAGCTAGTTAATCTATGAGGTTTATAAAAGGAACCATTTTATTCTTCCAGATCTTTTGGCTGTTTCCATCTCTCAGAAAAGATTCAACAAGCCTCCAAAAACCTGGTGTCTAACATTAATGCTGGGAAGGTCGAGACCACTAACTATTTAATGTCTATTGTTATAGAGACTAACATGACAATAACATCATTATAATAGATCTGTGTCTATTACCTTATTTTGTAATGGGAACATTTTTATAAATACAATAGAATTTACTGGATTCTCCTCCCCTGTGCTCAAGGAAGCAAGCACCCTTGCCCACTCTGCCCTATAGAGGCCATTCCAGTTTGTACTCCTTCCAACAGCATAATTCAGGTTCCTCTGTAACAAAACACGTTTTCTGGAATATTCTTAAATTTCAACTCCCCTCCTTGCTTTGCAGTCTTTATTAGGTCTTTCAAATGGCCTCCCAGGCAGTTTGCTGAGGCCTCAAATTCTGCCTCTATGGTTTAGCAACTGTTAATATTTTTAATAATCAGTTCTAGTCAATAAAATGGGAATAGCAATAATGGTTCTCGTTTCACAGCATGACTGTGAAGACTAAATAAGACACTCAGTGTAAATCTAGCGTAGCGTCAGGCACACAGGAAGTACTTACTGAAAATGACAGTCATGATTAGCTTTAAAAACCACAGCAAAGTACACAAAAACTAACGGTGGCAAAATATAGGTAACAAAATTTTGCCATTTAACCATTTTTAACCATTTTAATCCACTGGTATTAAAAATATTCACATTCAGTGTGACCATCAGTACCATTCACATGCAGAACTCTTCATTTTGCCCAGCTGATCTCTCATACCCATTAAACATGAGCCTTCTCCTACCCTAGCCCCCGGACTACATCATTTTACTTTCCGTCTCTACGAATTTGACTATTCTAGGTATATAAAGTGGAATCATATAATATGTCCTTTTTTTTTTTCGGTCTTTTTGAGACAGTGTCTCCCTGTAGCCCCAGCTGGCCTGGAACTCACTATGCACACCAGGCTGGCCTGGAACTCACAGAGATCTGCTTGCCTCTGCCTCCTGAGTGCTGGGATTAAAGGCATGCGCCACCATGACCAGCTATAATATGTCCTGTTTAAAAATATATTTTATTATTTTTATTTTATGTGTATGCGTGTATTGCCTGCATGTAGATAAGTGCACCCAAGTCCTGCAATGCCTGCAGAGGACAGAAGAGGCTATCAGATCCACTGGAACTGGAGTTACGGACAGCTGATAGCTGCCATGTGGGTGCTGGGATTCGAGCCTGGGTCTTCTGCAAGAACAGTCAGTGTTCTTAACCGCTGAGCCATCTCTCCAGCCCATAATATGTCCTTTTTGACAGACTCATTCTACTTGAAGGTTCTACTTAAAATCTAATGCTTTTAAAAAACTATTTTCTTCCTGTGAATATTTTTCCAAGAAAAGTCAAATTGGACTCTCCTAATAGGTACTGGGAAATCAAAAGCTAGAGTATTGAAGTGGGGCCTTCCTTCCAGTAGCTATTAACTTATGTTCAGAGAATTAAGTAAAAGGCTGTCTGTACCTGACATCCACTCACAATAGACTGGAAACCAGAGCCGCAGAGTCTGTTGAGAGTGAGGGCTCCAGTCTCTGTTGGAACTCCCACTCGTAAACCCACATGCCTCGCCAGGTATATAGCATCTGAGGAACTCTGGACAAGAAAAAGATTCACGCTATAAAACAAAGCAGTAGGAATAAGCAAAAAAGAAATGAATTGTTGGCAATCTAGCAAAAATGATAAATTATATGACTCCAGGGAGGGATACATGCATATAGAGACAGTGTATATGTGTTTATGATTTAAATAAAAATGATAAATTAGTCAATGCTGAATTTTCCATTGTTTGATTATGGCAAAATACATATAACAGAATATATCATCTTAATCATTCTTCAGTGTACCAAAATGTCATAAAAACATTTGAAATATAATTAAAAAAAAAATTTATGCCGGGCATGGTGGCACATACCTTTAATCCCAGTACTCGGGAGACAGAGGCAGGCAGATCTCTGTGAGTTCAAGGCCAGCCTGGTCTACATAGTGAGTTCCACGCCAGCTGGGGCTACTGGGAGACCCTGTCTCAAAAGAAAGACAAAAAAAAAAAAAAAGTATTTATTATTTTTATTTTATGAGTATGAATGTATTGCCTGCATGTATGTGAGTGTATCCGTGTCGTGCAATGCCTCAGAGGTCAGAGAGGGCTTTGGATTCTCCTAGAAATGGAGTTAAGGACGGTTCGTAGCTGCCATGTGGGTGCTGGGAACTGAACCCAAGTCCTCTGCAAGAGCAGTCAGCGCTCTTAACCGCTGAGCCATCTTTCCAGCCCCTGAAATTTTATAATGTTTTATAACCATGGTCAACTGTTTTTGAGATAGGGTCTCAACTGGACTTTAAATATACTATTATACATATATAGTATATATATGTATACACATACACACACACACACTAAATTTTCTTGCTACTTAGCACATATACATATTAAATCCTTCAATATAAGACAGAAATTTATAACAGCTTATAACAATGAGAGCTACTTATATAAGGAAGAGGCTATCTCAAAGTCACAGGAGGTAGCAGACTGTGGTTTTGAACCCTGGCTCAGGGGTTCAAAAAGGCTGGGGGTGGATGTATCGTTACTAGTTACTGTTCAGTGCATCAAAATAATTATATTGTGAAACAAGTTGAGAAGTACAAGTTAGGGCAGAGGCAGATGAGCAAATATCAGGAGGAAAAGAGGTGCGAGTAAACCACTGCTCTTCAAACTAAAACACATTCTGGAACATTCTGTTAAAATGCAGTTTCTGAATCAATAGTCCAGGGCTGCCTGAGACTGCATTTCTAAGCATTTTTCTGCTGATGCTGACGCTGCTAGTCCAAAGACCACACTTTGAGTAAGAACAGATAAAATAACTTAAAAACAAAACAAAAAACAGGAGACCAGGGCAGTTAATGAAATGCTTATTGTTTAAGCATGAGGATGAGTTTGGCTTAAAAAAAAAAAGAACTCCCAGCGCACAGTCCTGTGCACCCATAATCGTGGTGCTGTGGAGGAAGAGGCAGAAGGATCCTTGGTATTTACTGATTAGTTAGTCTAGCTAACTGAGGAGCTCCAGATTCAGTCAGAGACTCTGCCTCAAAAAAATAAGGTGAAGTGATTGAGGAAGACACCTCATCACCTCATATCAACCTCTGGCCAACATGCACATACACATAAACATACACACATGAGAGAGAGAGAGAGAGAGAGATGCTTTGCACTGTGGTAGGATTGTAACCAATGAAATTTATATAAAGCATGATTATTAGTAACTGAAAATATCACTATTTTATGATTATGACAACTTTTACTACAGGAAGGGCTCAAATTCATAAAAAGGTGAAGAACTGGTTGTGCTGGATAGCTTTACTATCAACTTGATACACCTGGGTTGAGGAAGCCTCAACTGGGGAATTGCCTCCATTGGACTGGCCTGTGACCAGGTCTGTGGGATATTTCTTGAGTGTTGAGTATTGGTCAGTGTTTTGTCACAGCAACTGAAAGCAAACTAGAACCCTGGTCTATAAAGGTAGTGTTTTAGGTTGTTTACCATACTATTCTTTTATACAGATTTGAAATGTTTCCAAATTGAATTCAGCACATTTTGCACATTTATGGGTTAGTGGCTTTAAATACAGGTGGACGGGGAAGGAAAATGATCCACATGCTAAATACTTCATTGTTTAAAGTGAAATCATCTTATTTACAAATCAATGCTACTGAACATATTTTAGGCAAGGTCTGCTTGTGTTTACTTCTCTTACAGTATTCTGTGTATTTACCTATGGATAAAATAAGGTGGGCTTTTTTTTTTTGAGTATAGGTGTATGGGTGTGTGTGTGTGTGTGTGTGTGTGTGTGCACGCACAGGGAGGCCAGAATTGACACTGGGTGTTTTTCTCAATCATTGTTCACCATATATATTGAGGCAACATCTCTCACTTGAATCCAGGGCTTACAATCTGGCTAGTCTAACAAGCCAGCTTACTCAGGGGATCTCCTGTCTCTGAATCCCACATGCTAAACAGATTGCCACAACCACCCAGCATCTTCACAAGTACTGGGATCTGAACTCTGGTAAGCACTTTACCCACTGAGCATCTCCCTAGACCATAAAATAGGACTGTGGTTGTTGTTTTTAATTAAGAAAAATATATACAGAAATTTGAGTCAACAGAAAGAATATTGGGCTACAATTAGGAGACCTGAACTGGAATGTGGATGATACCATTCCCTAGCAGCATGAGCTTTGCTGTGACTATCTCTCATTTCTTCATGTGGGGAGAGTAGTCTGCAAACGGATTTACAAGTGTCTAGGTTGTAAAGGCAGGAGCAGAGTGATTTTGATTGAAGAGTTAGGTTAAATCTGAGCCTGACAGAATGGAGACTAGTTTTGGAGAGCTCGGCAAATGCATTAGTATATCTTTCCCTATACACGTATTCTAGTATGGGCCTCTGCATGATGCAGATGAACCAGACATCAACTTTGGCTGCTGTTTTCCAGAAAGTAAATCATTTTTACTTTCCATCACATCCTTTCCATGTGTTCCCACAGATGACTCTGAAGCCAGTTTTAACAGTAAGATACTTAAAACTGTAGGAAGAGCTTTAGCACAACAGAAAGAGATGTCTGAAAATCTGCACTCTAAGCATGACTGTGCTGGACTGCCTTGCCAAATTGGGCAACTTTTTAAAAAACTCTCCAGAAGTGTCCTTATGAGTTAAACAGGCCTAGAAGTCTACAAAATCTCTAAAGTTGCTTCTTACTCTAAGCCATAAATTTTTCTTCAGAACTTACCTTTGAAAAAGTTCCAAAGAATTCCTTAGCCTCAGACAACATACTGCAAATTCTTAGAGCAGAATATAGCAGCACTGTTAACAGCAGTTAGAGCTTGAATACCCTTCACATTTAGTGAGGACATAGGCATGCAAGTTCAAAAAAACAGTAGGTTCTTGTTATTCACAAACCTATTACCTGCAAATACACCATCTTGCTAAACTTGTATTGGAATCTCAGAATCAATTCTTAGAATACCTTCACAATTGTTCCCAGATTTTGAGTTGTCTGATGATACTTTCCAGTAGATGTTGAGCAAGATGATACTGATACTTTGATTTCTTGTTTTATATTTAGTCCTATAAACAATTATCTTATAGTCTACTTAATGCCATGTTGTTTGCATTTTTGTGCTTTTTTTATGATTCTGTTAGTTAAAATGGTTCCCAATCATAATCCAATCATAATACAGAAGTATCTAGTGTTCTAAAGTGCAAGAAGTATATGTCTCTCATGAAAAAGAAAACATATATGTAAGATAAACTTATTCAGACATGATTTAGATTATTGGCTATAAGCTTAATGCTAGCAAATCAAGAATATTCATTAAATGAGATATCTCAAAATAGTAACCTGCTTATTATCTCTTAGCAAAAATGCAGCCAGAGGCTGACAGGAACTTGACCCTGGGATCAATAGAATAGTAGACTAGCCTCCTACACCAGGCCTCAGATCATCAAAGCAAAGCGGAAGACAGCCACTTTTGCTACGTTCCACGTCATCGATTGCACTTCCAAAAAGGCCAGTTCTAAACCAGGAGAGATCAGCCAGCCTGAGCTGACTGTAATGAAGTGTAATAAGGAAGCACCCTTCTTTCACCCTATGAGGAAAGTGACTATGAAATAACCAGTTTGCTTTTTGTCCTATTTCTGCTTGCTTCAGGAGTCTTCTGCTATGAAACCAATCTCCTCTGCCCTCCTCAGGGAAAAATGCTGATTCTACGCTATGGAACAAGAAGTCACTCAATTCTAGAACTGCAAATAGAAGCCAATTTGCTCTTTAAAGTAAATGTAAATAATTTATTATTATTGTGTGTGTATGGTATGGGTCTGAGTGTGCATGATGTGTGTGTGTGTGTACAGGTCAGAGGACAACTCTGTGCAGTCAGTTCTCTCTGATAGTTATGTGGGTTCTGAGAGCTACTGAGCCATCTCACAGGCCTGCTATAAAGTAAATTTTCTGTAATTCTGTCTTTAAAAAATTCATTGTGTATATTAATTGTGCATGGCACTGTGCTACATGTTAAATACATGTTCCATGCTGAGCATATCCTCCGATATCCTCCGACTTTTTTTTTTAAGGCAGGGTCTTACTGTACAGCCCAGGTTGGCCTTGAACTCATGTAGCCTAGGCTGATTTGGAACTCTAGAATCCCTGCCTTAGCTTCCCATAGGCTGGTATTATAGGCATGTGCCAAAAGGCCTACCTATAACTTGGTCTTTTTTTTTTGTATCTCAATAGTTTTATTGACCATTTCAAATGTTAAAGATCTAGACGAAATGCATAATGTAAATAAGAGAGGATTACTTAGTTACCTTGCATGTACTAAATTTAAAGTAGTAACTAGAAGTACAGAGATGTAAGAAAAATGTGGGGTGTGAGAATTAAGTGCTGAGAGCCCTGTTGTAATTTGCATGTCTTTGTAACTCTACACCTGTGGCCACTTGGTCTGTATAGGTCTTACATTTGAGCTCATCCTAGACATGCCTAAATTGAATTTTTTTATGTGTGTGGTGTGCATGTGTGTATATCTGCATATGTGTGGCCACATAGGTGGGTATAGGTGTATGTAATGAGTATGCACATATATGTGGAAGCCAGAGGTTGATGTCTGGTGTCTTCCTTGATCCCTCTCCACCTTCTAATACATGCGTGTTAAAAACCTCTCACTGAACTTGAACTTGTTTCTCTGCTAGTCCAGCCAGCCAGATTGTTCCAGGAATTTCCTGTCTGCACCTCTACATTCTTCAATTTCAGGCAGGCCCCATGCTCATCTGACTTTGGCATGGGTTCTGGGGATCCAAATCATAGTTGTGTGAAAGCTCCTTATATACTGAGTCACGTCTCCAGCCTCCCAGTTGATACTCTTGGTATACTTAACTTAAGTTTTTGCATATATGCATATGAGAATCTTGGAAAAAATCCTTAAATTGTAATGCAGGGTTTATCTCTGTGAAGTTTTTCTTTTCTCTGTTGGTGTCCATTTTAAGAAAAAAAAAAGGAAATGTCTTTTTAAGATTTTTACATCAGTGTGTCCTAATTGAAACACAAATTTTCAAGAGTTAAACAGAATTTAAATTAATGAAATGATGTGCAAAGATATTTAACAATCCTGATAGCACTGAGTTTCACTTAAGATTTACAATAATGGCTGGAGAGATGTCTTCAGCAGTTAAAAGCATTGGCTTCTCTTTCAGTGGACCCAGGCTCTGTTCTCAGCACCCACATGGCAGCTAACAACCACCTGTAACTCCAGTTCCAAGGGATCCACTGCTGTTTTCTGGCCTCCATAAACACTGCACACATATGATGCACTTACATACATGCAGTCGAAATACTCATAAAATTTAATTAAAATAGAAATAAAAATACATTAGTGATCTTAATTTGTTTCACTATGTCATATGGCAGGGAAGAGAAGAGAGTTGTAAAGAAAAGGATAGAGAAACCCAAAATATTGGGGCAACCCAAAGCCATTAGGGAAAGCATGGTTAGAAAAGAGGTGTAAAGAAGAAAAGATGAGATTACACTTTTCTGAAAAATTCAGAAAAGTGGGCAAGACTTACAGAGTATTCCACCTATCTGTTTACCCTTGCAGGCAGTCTGAGGAGAAATGCTGACATCAGGCTATGCCCTACTCTAACTCCATACTATGTAAAAAGTGGGTTTTCATGCTGTGCCTTGCCCAGAAAGACTCCATTTTCCAAGCAGCTTTTGACTTCATTTTGATGGTATAGGATGAATGTGTCCTGGAAGAAAAAGTAAGAAGCACTGTTTAACTAGTACCATTCATGCAGCACAAACCGATAAATGACATTTCTGGGATTCGAAAGTGTGCCACCTTATAAATTTATCATGGTAAATTTAGACTGAACATGTTACTGTTAGAGAAAAAGGTGGCAGGGGTCTGGATCGCCACGAAACAGAAGCAAAGAGGACTCTGGCAAAGCAAGAGTTTAATTGGGTTTGGTGGGGCTGGTCTTCAACTCGGGTGTGAGGAAGAACCAGCAGCCTAATGGCTGCAGAGGGGTAGCTTATAAACGGACAGAATGTGGAAAAAGATAATATTTTTCTGCTGTTTGGGACTGTTTTGGGGGCTGCTTGCTCAGGGAGGGTGCGGGGTCTGTACCTGGTGAAACTTATCGAAGAAAACATCTACTATAGACCATGTTTTCTACAATTACAGGGTTCCAGGAATTAATTGCAGCTAAGGGCTTGGGAAACCTGTTTGTCAGCCTGTGGAGCATGCTCTGGTGATCACAATTCATTGGTCATTAATTTCCCGAGCTGCTTTTGGTAACTTGCAGGTGGCTAGGAGTTGGTCGACTCAGTTCCTCTTAGGGGCCTTATGGTTTCTGGGTCTGGGGTTGCCTGAATCTGAGCCCTATCAGTTACTAGGGAAATCAGGGTCCTCTCTTGGAATTCTTAGTTTCATTAATAAAAAGAATTTAAGAACATACTCAAAAGGAAACTGAAGAACAATTTTATGAGAGTTTAAATGAAAAACTCCAGGGCAGGCAGCCTGTAAATCTTAGCAGTTGCCCTGAGGAGGAAGACAAAGCAGAAAAGGGGAAAGGGAATGCCTTTTTGAGCTAAGCAGGCATCAAGGTCAGCCACGTGGTGGACAAGCGCCACAAGACAGAAAGAGAAAAGCCCAAAGTGTTAGGGAAAGCATGCTTGGAAAAGAGAAGAAAAGTTACATTTTTCTGTAAGTGGACTGATTTATGAAACTATATGGCTGTGTTTCTGTAAGCTACTGCACTGGGGGAAAAGAATTCTGGGAAGGAAAAATACATTATCTCGTTAAAAGAAAAATTATTGCTCCTATCTGTTTAGCAAGTGTGAAGATCAATCTACCTTCCTGAGAGGTAGTCCATTTAACCAGGTTCTTGACCAGCCCAACTGGATTCACCTGGATCCCATCACGTGGTGGACACCTAGCTCCCTGATGGCCATGGCTCCCACACCAACCTATCATCTGATATATTGTGTATTTCAAGGACCAGCAGACAGAGAACTCCCAACTGTCCCTAGGGCTTTGCTTAACCACCTAGGGCTTGGCCCGTCCACCTGCTTACCCATCCGAACCTAAATCCACCATTTCCTGCTCCAGACAACAGTTATGCCTTTCACCTTGCAGCTACACTCCATCTCTGTGGTGATTTGAAGGAGTGTCTCCCATATGCTCAAATGTTTGAATACTTGGTCAGTCAGTGATGTTATTTTGGGAGGGTTGTGGGACCTTTAGGAGATGTGGTTGTGCTGGAGGAAGCTCTTCACTAAGGGTGGATTTTAAGAGCTCATAGCCTTGTCTCTCTTCCAGTGCTGTCTCTACTCCTATGAGTCATTGAAAATGTGAGTGCTTAGCTTTCTGTTCTGGTTGTTGACTCTGTCATGGTGTTTGACTCCTATCCCTCTTTCATCTATAAAATGTCTTGGTCATAGAGTTTTATCACAGAAACAGGAGAATAACTAACACAGAACTTGGTACCAGAGAGTGTGATGTTACTATGAAGAACCTGACCGTGTTGTTTTTAATTGAGGAATCTGAAGGACTTTGGAACTTTGGACAAGAAAAATTGCTGAATGCTGTAAGCAGAACTTCATGAACCATTCTAGTAGGAGTCTGGAAGAAAGCTGTGCTGAGGGCAACGTAATTCCACAGGAAGCAAGGACTTAAACAGCAACTAAGCTAGAGGTCATTCCTGTCATATTTGGTTGCCTTCACCCGAGGCTAATGAAAAGATAATAAAGGGAATTTCAAGAAAGCCTAATGTTGAATCTATGACTTGGTTATTACTGATAAGTTTTATGCAGATGTACAATAGAAAAGAGCAAGTGGGGCAGATAGAAATACAAAATGTACAGGGTGGAGAGAAAGAGAACACTAGGAGCTTCATGTTGCCACCAAGGTTATGCCCTGGAAGAGATGCTGCTATTGATAAGGAGATTATCACAATTACAGAGAGGCCTCCAGCTTGGTATTATAACAATGGATATAGTGACCTCAGGGCAAGAAACCCAAGGAGTTAAGCTTCCAGCTAGTGAAAGGAAACAACTTAAAGGGTTTTCTGTTCCTACAAAACCACAACAAATAAAAACTGTTGATAACGTGGATGAAGGGGACCAAGACCCATCCCAAGTACCTACAACTTGGTCTTTTAACAGTTTTGCTAATTTACTAAAAAGGTGATCACATACAATTTAACTACTGCAATGAGAATCACACATATAACAAGTAATTAGACAAATTAGGGGCTGAATAGATAGGTCAGCAGTTAAGAGCAATGGCTCTCTGGCTGCTCTGGCAGAGGACTGGGGTTCAGTTCCCAGTACCCACACAGTGGCTAACAACCATCTATAATTCTAGTTTTGGGTGGTCCAACACCATCTTCTGTCCTCCTCAGGCATTGCATGACATGACTGCACTTATATACATGCAGGTAAAATACTCACAGACATAAAATAGAAAGAAATAGAGGGCTGGAGAGATGGCCCAGCAGTTAAGAGCACTGGCTGCTCTTGCAGAAGACCCAGGTTCAAAGTTCCCACTACCCATATGGTGGCTGACAACCATCCATAACTCCAGTTCCAGGGGATCCAATACCCTCTTCTGACCTTGGCAGGCATTGCATGACACAGGTAGACTTACATATATGCAAACAGTACACTTATACACATAAAATAAAAACAACAAATAAAATACTTAAAAAATAAATAAAATAAAAAATAAATTAGACAAATTAAATGAATGGGAAAACTCTAAAAAGGCACAAGCAATTCAAATTGACTCAAGAAGAAACAATCAGAATAGACCCACAATAAAGGAATAGATTCAATGGAAAAATTTTTAATAACTACTCATAAAAAAGTCAAGAATGGTTTTGGCAAAGAATTCTATCAAACATTTAAAGATGAATTAATGCCATTTATTGACAAACTCTTCCTAGAAACAGAAGGCAGATTTCTTTCTTACTCATTTTATGAAGACAGTTATCCTGATACCAAAATGAGACAAAGATGAGAATAAAACCATTGACCAATATTTATTATGAATATGTATTCAAAACAGTAAAATGCTGGGACACTGACTCTGGCCATATAAAAAGAATTCTATACCTTGACTGTTCTAGTTTCCTTTCTGTTGCTGGAATAACCCACTCTGACTAAAATCAACTTGGAAAGGAAAAGGTTTATTTGGCTTATACTTCCAAGTCTGAATCCATTATTGAGGGAAGTCAGGGCAGGAACTGAAGAAAAAACATGGAGGAACACTGCTTGATGGCTGGTTCACGGTCCATGCTCAGCTAGCTTCTTACATGTCCCAGGACCAACTCCCTAGGGATGGTAGTGCTCACAGTGGGCCGGGCCCTCCTACATCAATTAGCAATTAAGACAATGCCCACAGATATGCCCACAGGCCAATCTAATCCAGGCAGTTCAACTGAGGTTCCTTCTCACATTCTAGTTTGTGGTAAGTTGACAATAAAAGCTAAGTAGTAAAATAACTAAGCAGGATTTATCCCAGGTATGCAAAATCAGTTCAACATCTAAAAGTTAATCGACATATCACCTGAAATCAACAAAATGGAAAAAACTTGTATGGTCATCTAGGTCAATGCAAAAAAGCATTCAATAAATTCCAATGTCATTTTAGGATAAAAGCACTCAATAAATGAGGACCAAAAGAAAATCTCCTCAACCTAAGAAAAGACGTGTCTAAAACCACAAGATACCACACTGAATGACATACTGGATGTTTCCTCCTCAGATTAGAAGACAAAGTTAAGCATTTCTTGTCACTTACCTTCAAAGTCAGAGGGCCTGCCTGCAACAATTAGGCAATGAGAGAAAGAGCTGGGCTTGGTGGCACATGCCTACAATCCCAGCTACTCAGGAGGATTGCAAGTTCAAGGCCAGGCTGGTCTACACAGTAAGTTCAAGGCCAGCTTGGCAAACTTAGTGAAACTTTGTCTAAAAATGAAGAGAAAAGAGGTCTGAGGATGTAGCTCAGTGGTAGAGTGCTTGCTTAGCATGCACAAGGCCCTGGGTTTCCCCACAGCACAAGGGGAGAAAAAGGAAAGAACAGATGTCTTTAGGAACAGAAGTACAAACACAATGAAACAGATACTACTTATCAATGATACTATTTATCAATAAAACCGATACTGTTTGTTGTGACTTTGTTGAAACACGAGGGAATTCAACAATAGGATTTTAGAAGGAATAGATCTTTAAAATCAATTCTGGGAAAAACAAAAACCCAAAGTATTCTAGTTCAACTTGGTCTGTTCTATCTCCTGACTTCTCTCCACCAAAAAATGAAGGGATGCTGAACTAATATCAAGAATTTGTTATTAAAATATTTTAGGCTCGGGGCTGGAGAGATGGCTCAGCTGTTAAGAGCACTGACTGCTCTTGCAGAGGACCTGGGTTCAATTCCCAGCACCCACATGGTGGCTACAAACCATCCTTAACTCCAGTTCCAGAGGAATCCAAAGCCCTCTTCTGACCTCCGCAGCATTGCATGACATGGATGCACTCACACACACACACAGGCAATACACTCATACACATAAAATAAAAATTAAATAAAATTATTAAAAAAAAGAAGACTCGTCCATTTATTTAAAAAAATATTTTAGGCTCAATATATATAACTGAAAAGAAAGAATGTCACTGCTTTTTCTAGATCTGAAGACAGACGATGACAGATGGACAGAACAGTTTGAATCCGAGGCCTAGTGCCTTTCTGTGTGTATCATTCTCTGTTGTTCAGCAGCATCTGTTATGGTCTGAACATGAAATGCCCCCAAAGGATTATGTGCTGAAGGCTTAGTACTCAGGGGGTGAGACTATTTTGAGCTATAGTGGAAATTTTAGTAGGTGAGGCCTGGTTGGAGGAAGTAGCTCACCTTTCCATTTTGTCTTTTTCTTTCCACTTCCTGGCTATCATGAAATCTCCTGTGTTAGATTATAATTTTCTTTGGTCCACTTTGGATAGCTCATCCATGACACCTAAAATGGTCTCTTACTAGGGACCCAATAAACATATGTATACTTTGAAGGCTGATACAGCTTTAATCACCTACATATGGATGATCTCTTTTTTTAAAAAAACATTGTATTTATTATTTTTATTTCATGTGTATTATCTACATGTATGTAAGTGCACCCATGTTGTGCAGTGCCTGCAGAGGTCAGAAGAGGGTGGTGGATCCCCTGGAACTGGTTGTTAGCCACCATGTGGGTGCTGGGACTTTAATTTGGGTCTTCTGCAAGAACAGCCAGTGCTCTTACAACTGAGTCATCTCTCTAGTCCCTGATGATTTCTTTTGTATACCACAGGTACCAAGACAGAGGGTAAGAGAGCTGCTCCTTGCCCACAACAAATCCTGACCAAGCTCTTACAAAGTATAAGAGATTATAGGAGGGGTGCTTGAGTCTACTTCCTCCTGCTATAGTTGGGATCTGAGATGCCATGTGTTAAAGGCCTGGTTTCTAGCTGAAGGTGCTTATGAGTGGTAGAGTCTTTAGGAAGTAGGGCCCAGTGGGAGGAAATTAGTCACTGGGCATATGTCCTCAGAGGAGACATTAGAATCCTTACTCTTTATTTCTTTCTCTTTGTCATAAAATGAACAGGCTTCCTCCACCATGTACTCCTACCATAATGTGCTTTGTGACCACAAGTTAAAAGCAGTAGACAAGTGACTGTAGACTGAAACCCCTGAAATCATGAACCAAAATAAACCTTTCCTTCTTTAAAGTTGATTATCTTGAGTATTTTATCACAGTGATAGGAAGCTGACTAGCACACTTCCTTAGGCAGCACATAAATAAAATTAACTTACTTCACATAGGTTCAGTAAGTTAACTGATTTTTAAAGAAGTCTTGAAATGTACCCCAAGTCAGACAGATATACTTTCCAGAAATACACTAATTTGAATTACATATGCTATTGTTTTTAGAGTCAGAAGACTACTCAAACTATAAATGTCAAACACTGGTAACTATTATTGTGTTCATCATTATGATTCAGTAAAGGAATTCATTTTAGAAAATGATCAAAGAAAGCAACAGAAGTGAATACCCGCCCTCACCCGACTGACCTGCGCGACATTGCCTACGATGACACTGTCAATGGTTTCAGGTGGGACTTTACCAGCAGAGAGGGCAGCCCTGGCAGCAAATTCAGTTAAGTCAGTAGCAGAGAAATCCTTGAGAAGACCCCCGTAAGCTCCAAAGGGTGTTCGCTTAGCAGCAACAATAAACACACCTGATGCAATGAGGAAATATTTGTAAACAGTCACAGATTAGTTAGCGTCCCTAACATGTTGTAAGTAATCTTACTGTGGAAATTCATGGTAAAATACAATTTTCAGTTACTGAAGATCTTCATCATACCAAAATGTACAGAATGAGTCACACCCACAGAAACAGGAATATTCAAGACTCAGTTTGAATAATACCTACAAGTTCCTGCACTGCATGCTGTAGGTAAGTCCACCCCCCTTGGACAGCCTTCTTCCCTTGTTTACAATGCTAAACACTGCTACTTCTATGTGATAAATCAATCTCCAAACTAGAAGCCCCCTACAAGATCCTTTAGGGTTGTCTGAGGTTAATGACCCACCTCATAAGAACTTCCTCAGGAACATTTCTGCCAAAAGGTCCTAACTTCTGCTAGGAAATTTTCAGTAAGAAGGAATACCCAGCCCCCACCCCCTCCGCCATGAGGAAGTATGCCATGGATCACAACAAAAGCTAAGGATTTTTCCCCATACTAAGCTGCCTTGGCTTACCAAGTCTACCATCAACCAACCTTGGTTCTAACCAAATGCATCCTATATAGATAGACATACAGCTTCTAGAATCTATGCTACCTTGACTTTGCCACAGCTTCTGGAGTCACAGACTCCAATTACAAGCTCCAAAAACCTTGATCTATCATCTTTTTATTTATTGCCTTTTATCCTTGGAATAAAACTGGCAAACTTTTACATGTGAAGTCCATCTGAAGTTGGCTAATCTAAGAAATTCTCCAGATCTAATGGTTCTTTTCCCAGGTATATAATAGCATTTTTGCAATACTTCCTTAGTTGATGTTAACTCACATTGCTTTCTGCATACCAAGCATTTCATCTAACCACAAATAAGGGATACAGGGGAATTACCTACGCATTTATTAATATAAGATTATAAATTTGCAGCATTACTATCAGTTAAATTGGTGTTCTTACACACATAATAAAATCATTCCTTTCTAAGATCCCTACTACCACTTGCCAAAATCCTTCTGATAAGCTTATACCTTTGATGAGATGAATGGCTGTTGGAGGACTACAACCTTAGCCCTGCTGCTAAGGTTGTAGTCCTCCATGTCCAGATAGCTCTAAGGGGCTCGGCGCTATATGGAAGGGCTCCCTTTCTCAGTGGGGGGCCTCCTGCTCTCTGCCTGACTTACCTGGAAAGTGCCACCAAGCACGGATGCCTGACCTTATTTGGAACATGACCTTTGGCATAGTTACTAGCAATAAAACTGCCCCCAGGTTTTTTCTATGTAATTAGGCATTGCCCTATAGTTGGATGATAGGATCCCCTTACCACATGTAAATAAAGCATACTATGAGCACCTATCAGCTGAAGCTTTGGCTGCTGCCTCCACACTATATTTTCCCTGACCCCCACTGAATAAACAGAGCTGTATCACTGAATCTGACTCCCCGGAAAGTCTTTTCCGTCGTCGTGCTCACTGGCCATCCTGAACCCGTTCATCGCTTCTGCTCCCTCTGTCCTCGTGGATCGGTAGCCAATGGCCCTCGAGGGGAGGGAGAGACCCACAAACGGGAACCACCAGTGTTGTACAGTGCAAAACCTGTACAAGAGTTGTAGAAGTTCCATCACACTGACAGTCATTAGGTACCTACCAAGTACTAGACAGCCCAGTATTTTCTGCACAGCACCTAATCTTCCACAAAACTATCAGAGGTAATAGTATAATAATATGCAAGGGCAGATGCTGGGCAATGGGCTTCATGTCAGCACCTATGCGTACCCTAACTATTGTCCCCAAACAATTTGGATTGAAATTTCCACATCTGACTAAGAACGTAAGACAAAACACAGTGGTGCATGCCTACAATTTCAGGCCTAGAGAAGGCTGAGGCAGGGGAATGTAAGTTTAAGGCCAGATTGGACTACATACTGAGAGCTTACCCCCCCGCCCCCCACCAAATGAAGGAATTATGAAATTTTTTGTAATGAGTTTATATAAAATACTGACCTATAATTAAGACTATTAAAGCATTATACCACTGTTAGTACCTAAGTTTAAACAATGTATGTTTCTGTCTCTTACACAGAACAAACTCACTCTAGTTTAAAATTTTTCAGTCTCTTTTTATTCCTACTTTGAGGAACTTAGTCTAAAAGAATGTGGAGGAATCACGTGTAACTATAATTTAAGATAGATCCACTCAGTTCTTTTCAAACAATATTCAGATACTTGTAAAAGGCCATCAGGAGTAGTTTGTTCTGACAGCTGGGCCCCTCTGAGCTGCCATGCCTTCCTTCTTACTTAACAGTCTGCCTACTTTTATTATTCTTATTTTTTAAATGTGTCCGTGTGCTGGCATGTTTGTGTGTGCACATGTGTATAGAGGCCATTCAACTTTCTAAGATAGGGTTTCTCACTTGTACCCAGAACTTGCTGATTCATCAAAACTGGCCAGTGAGCCCCAGGGATCTTCTGTCTTCACTTCCTCAGTACTTAGATTACAAGGGCACATCACCAGGCTTGGGTTTTTGAGGTGGATTCTGGAGTTAAACTCAGGGCCTCCTGCTTGCACAGCAAGTACTTTATGACTGAACCATCTCACCAGTCCCTCAGTCAATTTTTACATCAGTGTTTGCTTTCCTTTTCTTTACCTTTTGATGTTGTCTTCCTAATTTCATCAGCTCTAACTCTGGTTGTGGCATTAGGATGCTCCCATCTGACCAACCCTCCCATAGATAACAACGAAGCACTCTGGACGTGATAAAAAGAACTACCTGAAGGTTTCAGAAAAGAAATAAATCTAGACAGACATGCAGAAAAGCTGATACACAGAGGAAAGGAACAGCAGAGAGCAAACATCTCAGTTATTTAGAACATTTAATATGAAGGCTGGCAATCCATCTTGTATGGAATGAACTGACTTAGAGATTCACAGTCATAGTGAGAACCAAGTCCAAGGCACCCACAGTCACTGGAAAGTGGGTAGTGGAAGAAAGAGGAACACCAGAGGACACATTCAAATGTTACAAAGGAGTACTGCAGAAACAGTTAATCCTTACACTAACCAACCAACCAACCAACCAACCAACCAACCAACCAACCAACACCCCAGGCACTGTATACTCCAAGTATGCTTAGGGATATTAAGGAAAAGCTAGTGTAACCATCCTAGTGTGGCAGGAAAGTGCAGGAAGAGAAAGAGAAAGAGACAGAGAGACAGAGGGAGTGGAAGAGAGAGAGAGAGAGAGAGAGAGAGAGAGAGAGAGAGATATTGAGATTAACATGCAAAACAAACCAATAATTGAGAGAAAAGGACATGAAACCCCTGACCAAGGGCTACATGAAACCTCTGACCAAGGGTTACATGTAAGGGATAGAACATGTGCAAGAAAAGTCCACAACCCTAACTGTAAAAGGCAGGCACCATGTAAATAGCCCAGAAAAGGTCAGGACTCTCATGGCCCAATGCTATTGGGCTTTTAAACTTTCCCAGCTTTCTGGTTCAATTCCAATCTTGGGAATGCCTTTCTCCTTTAACAAATAGTTTCTATTTCTGCTACTTCCCATGTAGTAGAATTGGTCCCTGGTCCAATTCTTTGTTCCCAGACACAAGAACTTGGAAATCCCAGCAGGTGCTCTCTGGACTATGATCCATTGTAACAGTGACAAGTAGAAAGATACTCAAAAGAGAGAAACATTGAGCTTAATGGGTAAAGCTCTTGCCATACAGGCCTGATGACCTAAGTTCGTTCCCTAGAACCCACACAAAGGTGGAAGGAGAGAACTGACTACACAAAGTTGTCCGCTGACTTCCTTGTGTGCGTGAGCACACAGCCACCCCATCATAAAAATTAATAGAGACATTTGTGCCTCTCCCTTTCACTATCAGACTATTAAAATGACAGGACACCCCCCCCCCCCCCCCAAAGAATTGGGATTTCTCCAGGAGTCTCATGGTTGAAGCCTGGTATCAACCAGAGGAGGAACCTGTCTCCCAGAAAGAGATTTTACACAGTTCTGACTAGCTTATCAAACCACCTTGCAGGAAAGACTGGTGCCAGACCCAATGAAGAGTCATTGATAGTCAGGACCACACCTCGACCAGGACTTGCTCTCTGTTTAAACATTGAATAAATCTCTTTTCAGTATAATTATCTCTTAAATTAGCCTACTGCAGATTGGTGACCAGCCTAGCTTATTAGGGCTGCCAGGGCCCAGGCTTTGACCCTAACAACTCTGGTGACAATAGTAAAAGATATGATTTTTTTTTTTTTCTTTTTGGGTCTTTTTGAGACAGGGTTTCCCTGTAGCCCTAGCTGGCCTGGAACTTGCTATGTAGCTGAGTCTGGTCTTGATCTCATAGAGATCCACCTGCCTCTGCCTCTTGAGTGCTAGGATTAAAGGCCACCATGCCCAGCTTGAAGATATGACATTTTGGTAAAGAAACAGAAATCAGGGCCGGAGAGATGGCTCAGCAGTTAAGAGAACTGGCTGTTCTTACAGAGGACCTGGGTTCAATTCCCAGCACCCACAGGTGGCTAACAACTATCTGTAACTCCAGTTCCAGGGGATCCAAATTCCAGGGTATCCAATGCCCTCTTCTGACCTCTATGGCCATTGTATGACACAGGTGAACTTACATATACACAGGCAATACACTCATACACATTAAAAAAAAAAAAAAAAAAAAAAGAAAGAAATAGAAACCATAAAACACTACCAAATTTTAAAACTTAAAAATAAAATATATATATTTTTTTGGTCTTTTTGAGGTAGGGTTTTACTGGATGAGTTTAAAAGCAGGCTAGAAATAAAAGGAGAAAAATTCAGTGACTTTGAAATTGATAAACAATACTATCCAATCTGAAGAGCAGGGAGGAAAGTGGATTCAAAAAGTAAGGGCAGACCCACATGGCCTGACAAAGGAGTAAAGGACAGGTCACCAGAGACAGGACAGTCTTCCCAAAAGAATCTAGACACAGACTTTACGTTTCTCACAAAATTAAAAAATGGATCATAGGGGGCTGGAGAGATGGCTCAGCGGTTAAGAACACTGGCTGTTCTTGCAGAAGATCCAGGTTTGAATCCCAGCACCCACATGGCAGCTAACAACTGTCTGAAACTCCAGTCCCAGGGGATCTGACGGCTTCTTCTGTCCTCCGTGGGCATTGCACAACACAGGTGCACTTACCTTCGTGGAGACAATACATACATACACATAAAATAAAAATAATAAATAAAATATTTTAAAAAATGGATCATAGACAAAGATGCAAAACTATAATTCCTAATATAGAAAAAAATGTGACTTTGGGTTTGATTATAATTTTTTAAATACTAAAGGCATAATCCATGAGAGTTGAACCTCATTAAAAACTCAGATTTGTCAGGTGTGGTAGTGTACTCCTTTAATCCCAGCTTCAGGAGGCAGAGGCAGGTGGATTTCTTGTGAGTTTGAGGCCAGTCTAATCTACACAGTGAGTTCCAGGCCAGCCAGCGCTACATAGTGAGACTCAGTCTCAAAAAAACAAACAAAAACCTTGTATTCTTCAAAAGATACTGTGCAGATAATGAAAAGACAAACCGGAGACTGAAAATGCAGGTGAAGAACTGGGACTTAGACCTTGTAAAGCTCAGCAATAAAGGGAAATATGAAAATGAACTCAGTTTAAAACTGGGTAAAAATCTGAACAAACATTTCATCACGAAAGAGACACAGATAGCACATAACCACATTTAAAAAAGTGTTTAACACTGGTGTCATTAAGAAATGCAAATTGAAACAATAGGTTACCACCACACAACTATTAGAAAGCCTAAAATCCAAAACACTAATACCATCAAATACAATCAAATGTTACCAGTGTATGGCAGTGAAGGTAGTTTAGCAGTTTCATACACAAGCAAACATATTCTAATCATCCAATGAACTGATCCAGCAATTGTGTGCCTTTGTGTTTCCCCCAGTGGTTTGAAAACTACACACATGGATGTCAAAACACAGAAGAAACTAAGATGTCCTTCAAAATTCAAATGAAGCATGGTCTATGCAAAGGAGTGTTTTTCAGTGATAAAAGAAGGAATCTTTTTGTACACATTGCTAAGTGAAAGACGTCAGTCTGAAAAAGCCACATATTGTATGATTCTTTTTACATATCTGGAAAGGCAAAGCAATGGACACAATAAAAGAGGAGTGCTTGTAAAGGGCACAGAGACACAGGTGACTAGGTGGGACATGTGGTTTTTAGGGCAGAAAAATGACCCTGTATGATGCTGGTGATATATGTCATTTATACATTGGTCAAAACTAATAGAACTATACCACATAGAGTGTGGACCCTGATGTACATTCTGGAAGTCAGTAAAAAATGATGTGTCAATATTGGCTAATCAATTGCAATGATGTACCACACTAATGATGTTAATAATTGTGGGAACTGCCATATGGTTATGCTTTGTGTTTTCTGCTCAATTTTTCTGTAAACTGAAAATCATTCAACAAAACTCTATTGGGAAAAACGTCAGTGGGGAAACAGAGGTATAAGTTTAAGGGCTTACGGCAGCTATGGTATCATAAAAAGGAAAGAATTGGGAGAAAAAAATGATGTGATAAAACAGCAAATGAAAATTTTCCAAATTTAATAAAAGATTCAAATTTATAGTTTGAAACGTAGTGAAGCCCAAATAGAACACACATAGCACACACTCCTTGCCTCATACCTTGGCACATCATAGTAAAACTTCTGAAATAAAAAAACAAGGGGAACTTAATTTTTTATGATGTGTATATGTATCTCTTTTTTAAAAAATCTTATTATTTCTATTTTATGAGTATGCGTGTATTGCCTGCATGTAGGTAAGTGCATCCATGTTGTGCAATGCCCACGGAGGTAAGAAGAGGCTGTCGGATCCCCTGGGACTGGAGTTACAGAGAGCTGTTAGCTGCCATGTGGGTGCTGGGATTCGAACCCGGGTCTTCTGCAAGAACAACCAGTGTTCTTAACCACTGAGCCATCTCTCCAGCCCTGTGTGTATAGCTCTTTATGAGTAGTGTACATGAGTGTAGTGCCCACAGAGGCCAAAGAGGGAGTCAGATCTCGAGCTGTGAGCTGTCTGATGTGGGTCCTCTGGAAGGGCAGAACACACTCTATGCTCTTAACCACTGATCTATCTCTCCAATCCCCTCAGGAATTTCAAACATTGAGAAAAAATTACATATTGTATACATGGAAAAGATTGGAATAAGCATGGATGAGCTTGCAGAAACAATGGAGCTAATTTCATGTTTTTCCACCAAGTCCCTTTCAGGACAGTATCTTTCCTACATGCCATAATCCATGAAAATACTTGTGAAGGGCAGTGCTAGTGACGAAATCTCTTTAAAAAAATGGTTATGTGTGTGATTTTAGAAATAACGTGGAGGCTGGTGGTGGCACATCCCTTTAATCCCAGCACTCAGGAGGCAGAAGCAGGCAAATCTCTGTGGAAATCCTGGCCAGCCTGGTCTACATAGCAAGTTCTAGGCCAGCTGGGGCTACAGGGAGACCCTATCTCAAATAAATAAATTAATTAAACAATGTGGTATGGGCAGATACAAAGATGAGACCTCACAGGTTTTTTGTTATTTAATAAATGTTTTCACTATCATACCAGTATGTGATCTGATGCCATTTATATGGCTATTAAAAGGTCTAGAAAATCTTTAGGATCAAATTAAAATTGAAAACTCTGAAAATTGAGATGCTAAAGACTTCTAAAACTTAAGACAGGAAAGAGACATTAATCTGGAGAACAGGGAGTCAGAAACACCCAGAAATGCCCTGGGCAAGGTGTGCTCACTGAACAGCACAGGAAAGCCACCACTAAGGAAGACATGAACTCTGCTGACCTCCCTGGGAACATTGTTACATAAATACTCATTTCATAAGAGCAACTATGGAAAACCACCAAGGGAAATTAAGAAACACTGCTCTCCATTTGTTTCAGGAGTCATTTAGCAGCCCTGCCTGTAGCCCTTGAGGGGATACTAGACAAGAACATTCCAAACAAAGCTCATAAGCCTTAGAACTCATTTAAGGTGAAAACCTCCAGCCAAGCACGGCCTGGGTGCTAATGACAATGTTTTCTACTACTGATTATATTCCATTCTTATGTGTCCTTTTCCTTGCAGTATTCAATCACAATCACGTTCTTCAACACTACCAGTCCCAGGGACAGCTGGTATGCAACTTGAGGGACACTCTTTGTCACTGATGAGGTGAAGTGGCCCACAACAATCACCATTTGAAACTCAAGGCTGGGGTTCTTTCTCATCACTGCCACTACATAGTTGTGCTACAACAAAAATACCTTTCTGGATATTAGTGTCCTAATCACAAGACAGGGAAAATGGAAAAACGTAACCACCACCTCTAACACACACCGAACTAAAAATGTTGTATTTCCTTAATACAGGTGTTGCTGTACAGGTTTTTCTTAATGGGTATGTTGTTTTCATTAAATTGTCAAAGGAATCTGTATTATAGGAAAAGGGTAATGATCACTGACAAAATACCAACAAGATGAATCAATAAATATATTGTTGTTTTTTTTTTAATTTTAAAGATGGTGCACTAGCACTGGAAAATGTATTAAATTCAGAGATGGCCATGGGACTGGCACATGAAACCCACATTGTAGGAAAACGCATATGCTGCATTTTATTCCAGAATACCCATTTCTTACTTGATTCAATCACATGCCATTTTGACTCTTCCGAATTCCAGATCCCACTAACCAGTGCCTACCTGACATCTTATTTAGGCACTTCACAGGCACCCAAAACTTCACCTAAAATGGAATCTTTAACCTTTTGAAATCTATTCCTTCTTCAGTTTTTCTCAAGTGATAAGAAATTCCCCAAGTAGGAAACATTTAGTCATTCCTGACAATTCCTTCCTTATGTACCTACCAGAGTCAATCTATCGCTGCTGAGCTATCCCTCTCTCTAGCTCATAGGCCCAGCACTGTCAAAGTCATCTTTTGCTCTTGCCTAAGCAGCCCGGCAGCCCGGAGGATATCAGGCCCAGAGTAGAGGTCAGACGGTGCCCTTCCCCTGCTTTAAATACTTGCATTGCCTTCCACTGACGTTACAAGAAAACTCCTTCACAGAGCCCACAGGTCTTTGAACCACCAAAATGGTTTAGAACAAGTCTTTTCCTACCTCGGGGCTTTGATATGTGCTGTTCCACCTGCCTGTTCAACCGAGACTTGCGTGTTTAAGTTAAAATTCCATTTACCATAATCACTTCCTATAAAAAAGGAACGCGCAACTTCTTACCCTGGAAGTTAACTACTGAGGGCCTGCACTTGCCTGCAGTCGCTCAAACTAAAGGAATGAAGGGAAGGGCAAAGTAGAACTTCCCTCAGAGCTCCACCAAGTGTATTGGGGCATCAGGGCACCCTAGTGGGAATTTCCCGGAGCCCCCCGGGGAACATTATCCTCCCCGCCCACGTGCGATCGAGACCAGGCCGCAGAGCTTCGGTGTGCACCTGCACTGCCCCCGACCGCCTCGCGCTCACCGCACCACCCCATTTTCCCGGAGTCAAGCGTGAAATCACTATTAGGAGAGTGACCTCCAAGGTCAGGTGCAAAGCCAGCAGCCCTGGTGTCCAACGTATGCACTGGACACTGCACTGAACGCTGTCGCCAGCGCCTTCCAGAAGCGTTTCCTCCTTAATGCATGCAGTTTACACCCCATCCCAACGCCGAGAGGCAGGGTGCACTGCACCCCATGCGTCGGTCTGCAGGGCGAGCCCCGAAGCGGAGCCTGGCCCACGGGTCCACCCTGGGGCGCAGGGCCACTCACCTCGCAGCAGCGCCATAACGAAATCCCGCAGTCCTCCGGCTTTCTGGGCGACACCTCGCTGCCAACCCCAGCCAGGCCTTAAGGATGTGGGCGGTGCTCCGCGAAGCCACGCCCCTGCCCTTTCCCCTAATTCCCGAGCTTCCGCTCCCCGGCCACCAGGTTCAAAGCTACAATTCCGCCCCGCGCACTGGGCTGCCTCCCCTCCCACCCCTCCGGTGCCGCAGCGTACCCGAGGCTGCGCGATAAGGACCTCAGCCCCACAACCCAGGGGGCGGGCCTAGGAGCAGGGGCGGGGCCTAGAACAGGGGGCGGGGCCTGAGGGCCAGGGAATGAAGCGGAGGGCTAGGGGGCGGGTCCGGAGGGCCAGGAGGCTGGACAGGTGGGCGGTGGCTTTGGCTGCACCCGCGCCTGCGCAGACCGTTGGCGGAGGCCTAGGCTTGGGTTCCACTGGGTGTAGCCAGGGTGGTTCAAGAAGGGGTTCAAGAAGTAATAGAGCAGGGCGCTCCTGAGTCCCCGATGCAGCCCCGAGTGATCCCGCAGTATTTTCCTTATATGATCAGGCACCACGTGGCTGGCGCTGCCTGAGAGGATTATGAAAATGTGTCAGGTGAAGTGGGGCCAGGGGACCTGGAGCGGGGAGATGAGAGAGGGACGGAGAGGGAGATGAGGCTGGAGGGAGGTTTAGGGATACCCTTGCTGCCAACTGTGAGCCCTGCCGATGATGACTTGACCACTGCGCAATCTGAGTTCTGGGAACCAGGTGATGGAGTGTGCTGAGAAACTGAGGCTGGGCGAGCAGGAGGCGGCCTGGATGCAGAGGTAGCGATCTCTGTCGGGTGCACCTCGGCAGCTAAACTGCTGGGGCGGGATTCGACAGCATGGGAATAGGACGTGTGATACTGTTGCTAAGGCCTTTAGAACACGGCTCTTTAAATGGCCCTCTTAAAGTGCTGGCTGGTTGGTTTTTGCTTTTGTTTCTTGAGACAGGGTCTCACTGTAGAACCCTAATTGCCCTGGAACTCACCATGTAGATCAGGCTGGCTCCAACTCAGAAATCCGCCTGCCTCTGCTAAGTGCTGGGATTAAAGGCGTGTGCCATAATGCCTGGCCTGATGTTTTCTGATATTTTATGTATATGAGTGTACTACCTGCATGTGTGTAAGTGGTGCATCCTGTGACATGTCGCAGAAGAGGGCATTTCGGATCCCTTGGAACTGGAGTTACAGAGGATTTTTAGCCTCCTTGTGAGTCCTGGGAACTACAATCAGTGCTCTTAACTGCTGAGCCATCTCTCCAGCTCCATGATCTGAATTTAATCACAGCAAGACGACTCTAAAATCAGTTGGTATGTAGGAGACTGCCCTTTGTTTTTTGTAGATCTATACAAAAATGTTTAGGGGGTGCCCAGCACTGCGGAGGCAGAGGCAGGTGGATCTCTGAGTTCCAGGCCAGCCTGGTCTACATTGAGTTCCAGGCCAGCTGGGGCTCCTGGGAGACCTTGTGTCAAAAAAAAAAAAAAAAAAAAAAAAAAGATAAATTTTAAAAAATGTTTAGGGGTGAAAAATCATCACACCTGCAACTGAGGTGACTAAAAAAAAAAGGCGTACACAAACTGACAGAAGGAAATGGAATGTGGCAAAAATGTTACCAATTGAGGAATCAAAAGGAAAAGTTAATGGTTATATATTATTCTGTTTCCATCTCTTTTGGAGACTTTAGATTCTCCAAAATAAAATTGGGGAGGAAAAGTATCCTTCACCTAAACTAAAAAATTACTCGAAACAAAGTATTCTCTAAAATATTCACATGGATCCTTTAGGGTTTTCCTGATAAGGTGTTAAAAGATAAGCCTAGCATTGCACAACATGGGGGCACTCACATACATGCAGGCAATACACTCATACACATAAAATTTTAAAAAAAGTATAAAAAAAAAAGAGATAAGCCTAGCTCTGAGGAGAAACTGGAGGGGTGTATCCTTGGTCAGTCACTAGAGAAAAAGAGGAATGGGTCCTTAGGTTGGAATCTGAGTTCAGAGACTTTTCATGAATACATTATAAACATTACCATTATTTTTTATTTTTTGGTTTTTGAGACAGTGTCTCCCTGTATCCCCAGCTGTCCTGGAACTCACTATGTAGACCAGGCTGGCTTTGAACTCACAGAGATCCACCTGCCTCTGCCTCCCAAGTGCTGGGATTAAAGGTGTGCACCGCCACACCCAGCTACATCACCATTATTTTAAAAGTAGAAGTGAGGCCAAAGCTAGGGTCTGGTGCATATTAGGGTTGCCACTACCTCTGAGCTATACCTCCAGCCCACTGTGAGCATTTCATTTAAATACTAGGTGTTAGTGATGGATCTTGGAGAGCACCATCCATAGAGATACTGTAAGTTTTGGAAGGGTCGGGGATGGGAATTTTCACCAATTCCCAGGTGATTTTTGATGTGTGCTCTTACTATACAGATGTTTAGTTTCTGGGCTATTTTATCCCACTGATCAATTTTTCCAACTTTATGCCACTCCCACATATCTTAATATTCACCAGGGCAAGTTTTCCCATCTTCTCAAAGAGGCTTTTGCTATTACATATAAATTTCAGATTGAGCTTGTCAAATTTTCACAAGGTAGTGTTGAGATCTTGATCTTTAAATTGCAGGTGCAAGACAACATGGTGGAGTGGGGTCTGGTCACTCATGGCAATGATTTATTTTGTGCTAATATTTTTAAATTTTACAAGTTTGTTCACGAGCTCTAATAAAATTTTACCACTGACTTAATGCCATCTCTCCCATATGTTGAACATATGATTTGGTCTATCTCTGGACTCTGTTTCATTGATCTCTTAGTCTTTCTTATACTTGAACTACCTTGACTTTTATAGCTTTAAAGTAATTGTTCAGTAAACTGTGTTCTCTTCTAGTAAAAGTCCTCTCCTATCCCCAACTTTCAGATGGTCCTCTGCTGTTCTCTGACTATTGATGCATTTCTGATCTAGACCCCAGAATGAGGTTTCTCAAGAAATCATTAAAAACTAAGGCTGAAGAGATGGTTCAGTGTGTAAGAACACTTGCTATGCAAGCAGGAGGACCTGAGTTCAAATCCCCAGCACCCACAAAAAAGTTGGGTATATGTGTCTGTAACCCCAGCACTAGAGACAGAAACAGGTGGCAATTGAGAGCTGGCTGGGCACAGGCATGTATGAATCTGCATACAGAAACAGAGCTGGGGGGCAGGGAGGTGAATGCATCATTAGGAGCCTGGAGAAATGGCTCAACTTCTAAAAGTGTTTGCTACAAAATCATGAGGACCAGAGTTCAGTTTCCAACACCCACATAATAAGCCAGGTAACCCTGTAAATGCTGGTAATTGAGCTCCAAGGAGGGGCAGAGACAGGAGGATCATTGGGGCTTGCTGTCTTCCAGCCTAGCCTAGAAAATGTAAGCCCCAGGTTCAGGGATGAGACTGGTCTCTGGCAGAGGGTGATAGAGGACACCTGACATGCTCTTCTGACCCCACATGCATGGACACAGGTGCACACTCCCCAAATGTGCATACGTTCATCCAGACACATGCACACACAAATTTAAAATATATCATTAAAAATAAGCTTTTAGTCAATGCTTTTAGCAAAGCTGCAGCTTTGCATTTTGTTTAGATTTGGCACACCACTTTATTTATTCAAAAGTATTTATTTCCACAAATTTTATCCATAGCTGAATATCCAGTGACTATTACAAGCATTTTTTTCTATAAACAAAGATGTAGTTTACAGATTTGTCCAAAATGAAAAAAATATTTTTCAGTAGTATTTCTTCTGTCATGTTAGATTTACCCCTGAATATTTTATGAACTCCTTCAGAGAGGCAGTCCTTTATCTAAATGCCAGTTGATTCCAAAATGTTATATCCAAATCTGGATTATTCTGTTACAGTATGACTTCAGACAGTAGCTTAATTTCATCTGGTTGATTGCCTTTGTTAGAATTTAAGATTTTTTTTTTTGTAATTATTATGTGAGTGTGGGCACATGTATGCCATAGCTCACATGTGGAGGTCAGAAGACAACTTTTGGGAGTCAGTTCTCTCCTTCCACTGTGGGATCTGGGGATTGAACTCAGGTTGTCAGGCTTGCGTGGCAAGTGCTTTTACCTACTGAGCCATCTTGCTGGCCCAGAATTTTTTTTCAAAGGAAAAAAAAAATCTTTAGTATCCAATATTGTTTACAATAAGAAAAAAACCTTGTGTTTGTCATTGGTATTAACTTCTAATTTTCTACACTCCTTACTTCTGTTATTATGGCACTAATGTATAAAAAAGGAAATTATGGTTATCTGCCTCATGCAGCAAATTAACTTTAGAAACCACAGATATTCTGAGGAGAAACAAGGGTCACACTCCATGCTATCACATTTTAGTAAGCCATTTATTCACAATGGTCAAGTGTTCAGAAACAATTCAGTTTATGCAAAAGAAATGGATTTCAATCTGGTGCCATTATTCTTAAGCATGTTAGTGCTCTAATAGCTGAAGTAGCAGTAGATTTTTTGGGCCTCTATTCCCTAGGCTTCTAGTTTTCACAAAGCCATAAAATTTAGTCCTTAGAAAAACCAGGGGAAGCAACTTCTACTGACGTGCTCCATGAAAGGGGCCGGGGGCGGGGGGTCTACCATTGGGTCTAATCTGCTTCCAGAAGAGCCTACCCGGTACCATCCCTCTAACTGCAACTGGGATGGCCCAGGGAGAACGTGCATAGGTAATATGCTTGTCTGATTTACTGACAACTAATTTATAGTAAATATGCCCATTACTATAAGCAGGCAGATAAGCCCCATGTACTAATACTTAAAACACAAGTGTTTGATCTATGAATATTTGATTAGCCTTTAAAATGTTTGTTTCATAACTTAAGTCAGAATTCCACCAGGATGTTAAACTGAACATTGGAATTCTTCCCACAGCAACTTACTCAGGGAAATAATTGATAAGTCAGTTATTTCGGTAACTGCTAAAGGCACATAGTGAGAAAAATACCAGTGAAAATTAAAATATTAAAAAATAAAGATACTTAGTGAAGAATTCAAAATTGTCTTACATTAACTTATTTAAATTAAAATTCATCACTGATGCCATGAAGTTGGGAAGTGTTTAAAACTGACTTTAAAAAGAAGAGAACCCATTGCTGAGGGAGGCTCACGGGTACAGCGCTCTGGTAGTAGGCCTGAGGCTCTGAAAACACTAAGCGAAGATTAAAGTTTCTCAAAAAATGCTTTTTCAGCCTCCAACTGTGATGTTAAATAGGAAAGTTCTAAACATGCCGTCAATTACGGTATGTGTTAGACGTTTATACATTAAGTATTGTTCCAGTGAAATACCTTTACCATTTAAAAGAAAATGGAATCTATTTCTTAGGCTAGGGAGATTA
Source organism: Nannospalax galili (assembly GCF_000622305.1). Classification (NCBI taxonomy): domain Eukaryota; kingdom Metazoa; phylum Chordata; class Mammalia; order Rodentia; family Spalacidae; genus Nannospalax; species Nannospalax galili. The sequence continues at coordinate 77,026 of NW_008358413.1, forward strand.
TTTATCCCCTCCCCCATTTACCCTAATTATCAAGGTTTTATTCAGTGAGCCTTTGGCACCTACTGACTTATCAACAACAGGAGAATGGTAACCCATAGTGATGGAGGGAGCGATGTTTTGTAAGGACAGAAAGCCATATCTGGAATTGCTGCTTCTTAAAAACGCTTATCACTTTAATAACAAAGAATTGTTGGTTTTCTTGAAGGTAAGGACAGTCTTTACACAAGTTGATTTTAAACACTAAAGTGCACCACAAAGCAAATTGTATTTCATAAACAACTTTAAAGAGGTAGCCATAGATCCAGTGGTTTTAAACTGGCTTTCCAAACAGCATTTGGGGTTAAAGGCATATTATGGATGTCAGGGCTGTAATTGAGAACACAGGAAGGTGCCCATGGAGAAACCCAAGAGAGGCTGGGATGTTTAATGTGGACACAGAGGGGATAATGCCGATGACAATCCATTTGCTGTCAAGAGTCTCAACCCAGGTGCTGGAACATGTTCTGGCCTCAGCAGATAAGGATGGCTGAGGATCAGACCTCTAAGAGCACAGGATTTTTAGGACTTGAATTGTGCTGTATTCCCAAGAGCCTTCTAAACAGAGTAGCTGAGAACATGATGGTGCTGTTCAGGGTTGTGTTCTAATGTGTAGAGAATTCTCAATGTAATATGAATATGAAAACTCTTGCATGATTTGATAACCATTTGTAACTGTCATAGGAACAGCATACTGTTAAGTATGAAAAGATAAATTTTAAAATGGATGGAAAAAATATGTAAGATTTTCTAGCTAAATGTTTGGAGTCAAAAAAGAAAAAAAAGGTCCTTGAAAACAAAGAGCAGTAAATTCCTAAGCCTGTTGTATTATTACTAAGTATTCTTTTAAATGTTTATTTCATAGCAGGTTACACTGCGTTTTATGTAGTAAGTCTGAAAATGACCTGAAAAGGGCAAGTTTGCCTAAGCTATTTTATTCTTTCAGAGAAGTAAATACCCCAAAAATCTTTCTCATAGTTGACATCTGTGACAGCAGTGTTTTTAGTGTAACTCTCCCACAAACCTGAGACTGTCAGGAGGACTTGAGCACATTAGGGTCTGGGTCTTCTCATTTTGCATTAGAAACAATATTCAAAATGTTTAGTCTGGAGGTCAGTTACACTTTTATCTCTTACCAGCTATTAGTGAATACATTTGGGAACTATCTCAGGAGGCCCAGGTCCATATTTTTGGCCTTAAAACATTTAACCACCAGCTAATCCACATCTCTTGTTTTTAGAAATGTTGTCTTTATGGTTATTAATATCATTGTTTGTTAAAAGACCTATGAAGGCAATTTTTAAAAATATCTTAATTTGGACACTGTCCAGTAATACACAAAGATCAAAACCAAGTGGCTTCCACGCTACAGAACGGGCACTTTTTACATGGCTCCTGAACTGCCTGGAGCTGTTCATTATGATGTGTCTTTGCTTAGACCGAAATCAAACCTTTAAAAATCTTCCAAATTTCGAGTGTTTTTATTCTGAGCAGCACATACAAAAAAAAAATCAATGGCCAAGGTGCGTCACTTTGCTTAGTTCAGTGCTCTCCACAGGCTCGCTAACTGGTTTGATCTACTTTTGGCAGATTTAAAAGATCCTGGATGTCACTCGACTGCATGTGCTTCCTTCTTGCTCTTGTTGCAAATATACATCCTCAGACTTCATTGAGGAACTCCAGATTGAGACATGCTGGGATGTGGATTGAGTCCATGGTCAGGGAAGATGGATTAAATGGAAACAAAACAGGAAACATGTGTTTGAAGTCTAACAGCAGTTGCTGAGGGTCATTCCTCTCTTGTAGCTGGGCCTGTGGAGGGATGAGATTGTTTAAGTACGTAGTATATTTGGAAACAGCCAGTTTAAGTTACTTCACAAAAGTGAGTTGGAATATAGCATGGAAAAATTTCTAAGATAACATGGGAGGAGTGTGGAGTCAGGAGAAGGTGAAATCACTATCTGTCCCTGAGGCATGTGCTGGAGAGGGGAGCCCTGGCTCAGGCTCTTGGAGAGGAGATGGTTAAGGTTCTCTTCATTTTCGTGTACTTTTAATGTTTCCATTAAAGAGACGCATCTCTTAGGGTGCAGTGGTTTGCCATGGTGGCATCAATTGGAATATTTAAAGGAACAAATACTCTTCCTTTTTTCCTATCAGAAGCCAGCTGTTTTAGGAAAAGTACAATAAAGAATTCAACAGCAGACTTGGGCAAGTAGAATGAAGAATCAGTGAACTAGAAGGTAATGTAGTTAAAGTGATCTGGTCTAAGAAAGAAAAATGAGTAAAAATGAATAGAGCCAGATGTGGCAGTATATACTTGGCAATCCTAACACTTGGGAAGCAGAGGTAGGAGGATCAGAAATTCAAGGTCAGCCTCAGCTACATAGCAAGTTTGAGGCCAACCTGGACTACATGAGGCCCTGACTCAAAACAAAACCAACAGAACTTGAAGGACCAGGAAGCAAAGTACCAGCATCTATACTGTAGAAGTCACAGAAGGAAATGGGGGAAAGGAGCAGGAAAGCATTTGGACAATGACTAAACAGGATTTCTATATGTATATCCAAGAACTTCAAGGAACTTCAAGCAGGATAAACTCACACATCAAGACATACAGTCAAACTGCCAAAACCCAAAGATAAGGCATCTTGATAAAACAAGAGAAAATGGCTTTGCCATAAAGTATCCTTAAATGAAATTAACAGTTTAATTTTCATTAGATGCCATGGAAATTAGGCAGTGGGATGTGTGCTGGATAGCTTTAGTAACAACTTGACACACCTGGATTGAGGGCGCCTCAATTCAGAAATTGCTTTCATTGGACTGGCAGGTGGCCATGTCCATGGGGTACCTTCTTGATTGCAGAGTGATGTGGGAGGGCCCAGCCCACTGTGGGTGGTGCCACCCCTGGGCAGGTGGGCCTGTGTTGCATAAGAAAGAAAGCTGAGAAGGGGCCTGGGAGCAAGCCAGTAAGCAGTGATCCTCCATGGCCTGTGCTCCAGCTCCTGCCTCCAGGTTCCTGCCCTGAGTTTCCTACCTTGGGCTCCCTGATGAACTGTGACCTGGGAGATCTAAGCTGAATAAACCCTTTCCTCCCCAAGTTGGTAGTGGTCAGCATGTTTTTGTCACAACAATGGAGAAACAAACTAGGACAGGATGACACAGATGAAAGAAAAAAAACAAATACAAGAGAATTCTACATCTGGCAAAATTTCCATCAAGAATGAAGGAAAAATTGAATAATTTCTGGAGAAGACATTTTGATAAGTTTCAACCCATCATGAACAATTGTAAATAGATATGCACCGAGGAACAGAGCTCCCCCACCCCTAATATATGAAGCCCAAATCGACAGAACTGAAAGGAGAACAAGCTTTCCATGAGCAGTTGGACACGTTAGTCTTCCACTTTTGATAATGGAGAGGACAAGACAACAGAAGCTGTAAATACCATTGTACACCAGTCAGTCCTAATAACCACACAGAACACACCACTTAACAAGAGCAGAACATGCTTATTGACATGGAAAATTCTCCAGGACAGACCACAGATTACACAAGTAGTAAATTTACAATTAAAACCACACAGAATATTCTTTTCTGACTATATTGCTACTGAATAGGACTAGAAACCAATAAAGGGAAACTAGAAAACCCACAATGATACTGAAATTAACACGTTCTTAAATAGCCAGTGGGCCAAAGAAATCACAGGGGAGCTTTGACTAGTGAAAAATGAAAGCGCAGCTGCATGGGCTGTGGAGAGAATAGTACCAAGATGTGTTTAAACTTGCAGATGTAGGCATTAAAACAAAAGAGACACTTCAAATTAAAATAACCTAACTAACTTTAGAGAACTTAAAAAACAAGAGTGAAGTAAACCCACAGCAAGCAGAAGACAAATACTGAAAATCATAGTGGCGATGAGGGGCACAGAACAGACGAATACAAAGAACCAATGAAATCCAAGTCGGTTCGATTAAATTTATAAAGCTTTGGCTTGACTGAGAAAATGGCAACTCAGAAATGAAATTATTATGAAAAATCAAGAAGTAATGATGTTAAAAAACAAAATCAATAAAGAGAGTACCACGAACAATTTTACACGAACTGGATAATCTAGACAAAATGGATAAAATCCCAATAACATGCAAACTACCAAAACTCACACAAGAAGAGGCAGTGTCCTTGTTTCCTAATAAATAAGGACATTGAATTAGTAATAATGAAATACCTCCCAACAAGGAAAAGTCCAGGACCAGAGAGCTACAGTGGTGAATTTTAACAAACAGACAAAATTAGCATTAGTTCTCAATGACAAAGACTTGAAGAGGAGGGAGCACTTCCTAACTAACCCTGGGAGATAAGGCCAGTAACACCAAAGACAGACAATGACCCTGTAAGAAAACATAAGTGAAATAAACCAGATCCCAAAGGGTAAACATTGTGATTCTAAATGGACAAATTCATAGATACAGAGAAGAGGGGAGGGGAGGGGAGGAGCAAGGGGAAATAGGAAATTACGCTCAAATGGGTAGAGTTTCTGTTCAGGAAGATAAAAAATTATGTGAATAAATAGTGATAGTAGTTATGGAGAATTGTGAATGTACTTAATACCACCTAATGAACACTGAAAAATGACTTGAATGGGAAAACTCTGCTATAATTTGGACCTGGAATGTCTCCCAAAGACCCACATGCTAAATGCTTGGTTCACCACCTTTTGTGCTACTGGGATGTAGTGGACACTTTAGGATAGAGGTTGATCATGAGGGTCATGCCCCTGAAGGGATATTGGGATCCTGAACCTTGCTGTCTCTATTTTGCTTCCAGAATGCTGAGGTGAGCAGCCTCGTTTGCCACACATTCCCATTGTTATGTTCTGCATGGTTACCAAAGTAACAAGGTTGAGTAACCATGAACTAAAATCTCTGAAATGAACCAAAATGAGCCCTTTCTCCATTTAAGTTGATAATATCAGGTATTTTGCCACAATACCAGAAAGTCAAATAACATAAATAATTACTTCTGTCCCCCAAAAGGGAAGGAAGGTAAAAAGTACTCATCTCAGAAGGTTGTGAAGATCAAGAGTCAAATGTGTGAACACTGCATCCAGTTGCTGGCATATGGCAAGCTCCATTTGTTACTGGTATTGGCTTTGCAATATAGGTTTTTGTTCTTTTGCTTGAGAATTAACCATTAACTTCTGAACCACAAACTCCAGTCAGGAGCTATACTTTAAACTAAGGTCACTGGACCCTAGGGGTATTGCCAAGGTTTGAAAAAAGTCAATAAATTCTGATTTCATGAAAACACAGCTCATGTAATACTAGCTTGACATATGAAAACTGTTGATTTTTCTTCTTTGGGAATTAGCGACAATATTTTGATAGGGTTTAACTCCCTAGAGAGTTTCATTATTTCCCTACTTTATAGGAGGGAAGACCAAGGGCTATTACCTGCTCAGTACCTACAGCAGTTGGCTTTTACAGCTAGGTCTAGCACTCAAGGCACCTCTGCTTCTCTTTGAGGCCAGTAAGTACATGGCAGCACTTTTAATAGGCTTCAGAAGGCAATGGGTTTGAGTGCAGGATTGTGAAATGGCTTCCCAGCAGCTCCAGAACTTGGAATTGCTCACATGTTGTTCAATTACCCAGATAATAGAAAGCATTGCTGAGACTTCCAGGTGTCAATCACAACGTACTCACATCTGAAGAACGGGACCAAAACTCTAAAGTCATTTAAAAGTTTGACAAAACAGTTGGCTATAATAGGGAGAGAAATTTAGAATAGTGGGTATAATAGGGAGAGTAGCTGAGAGGAAAGAAGGATATTTAGGAAGGAAAAAGCAACAAGCCTAACTAATTCAAAGTACCAAATGGTGTCTCTGTTGGGACTTGGCAGAGTGATCTCCGGGATTGCTGAAGGCACACACTCGACTTGGTCGCATTTGTTGCTGCAGACCAACAACCTGGCATATGGAAGTGTACATAAAATGTGGAGGAGCAGGAGGCTCTGGGGAAAAGCCCAATTACACCTCTGCAGTTCCTGTTATTTCTTGTCATTAGCTATATCCACAGGCTCTACTATACAAAGGCCTTGAAGAAATTGTAAAATATTTAGGGGAGAATGTGGAAATGGGACAAAAAGGAGATGCTAAATAATACCTGTATTTCAGTTTAACAGTACAAGGTACATACACATGTAATCATTAAATTAAAATTCTCAAGGTAAATCATGTCACAGAAATCCTCTTGTGAATTCTTTGGTGAGTTTAACAACTCTTCAAGCTTACATTCTAAAAGTTTTAATATTGAAATGTTTTAAGGCTATGTGAAATTGTGCGTATTCATGGGGCACTATGTGATGTTTCAGTACATCGAGGTTTGTGTCATTAAGCATCAGTATGTGCTGCATATAGCACCCAAGCCATGGCAGGCAAGCAAGCAGCCTGTGTTGTTGGTACACGGAAGCCAAACTCAGGAGGGCAAGAGTGACTGACTGCTCATCAGCTCGTGTGAACACTGTGCAGGGAAAGAAAAATAAAACTACAGCTGGCAAAATATTTTTTTTGACAGGATTGCTAGATAGTGAAACTGATTACTGGGGAAGACTTGGGTTTTGACTGTACATATTTTCAGACAGTATCTGACCCTTAGCCTATGTTCTCTGTGTCCTTAATCCATTAGGCCTTCAAGTCTGCTTGGCAGGTATTTGTCCACTTTGGACTGAATTCTGTTCTTGAAAACTATGCTCTTGCCAGTTTATGATCAGTTAAGGATGGTTCCCCTTGGTTGTGTCTCTCAGATATTCAAAATAAAGACTTTCTAAACTTGCACTTTTGCTTAAGTCACGTTTTAGCTCTCCGTGAAAATCCTTAATGGGTCAGGGTAAGGTAACTTGTGTCTCCTCTTCTGTCACCCAGTTCCTTCTCCTTTCAGGAGCTGGCTCTATCCTCATCCTAACCTCCACTGCCAATCAGCACCTCCCCTGCACTTTGATACCTCTGTTGTGTTGGGGGACTGCGTATATAATAGCCCTTGGCATTTCCCTATGCCCTTGAGACAGCTGTCTACCTTTAGTTTGACTTGGCATCTGATCCTTGATCTCTGGCTTCATCTGTACTCAAACATCAGGCTAAAGTTCACTTACTCTTTTGCACAGATTTTTTTCAGATATAGGGCACTTTTTTCTAAATCTCTAAAGCTCTTTGAAATCTCTAAATAAAATCCTAAGCATTTTCAAAGAACAGTTCAAAACCCACTTTCTCAAAGTTCTTTAACACCTATTTTAGCTCCATTTCCCCCCAGATTCTCCTCCTCTGATTGCTTCCCGCCATTCCCCCCATCCTTGTTTCATGCTGGCATCACTTCACTAGTCAAAGTACTGTGTCCCTCCAAAGTATTCCCCACGTGTAACTGCAGAAATGTGTCCCGTTTTTCAGAGTCATGATTTGAATACTGTCAGTAACTGGCATTCTCAAAGGCCACACACACTCAGTCCAAACCTCCTTGGGCCGAGCTTAAGGAAGCTCATGTTTTATTAAAACTTCACATCTTAATATACATCTAAATACTCATCTGCCTGATGTTTCCTTCCAAGAATATTCTTAAAGGCAAATATTGTAAGTCTCAGAAACAAAGTTTGAGTTTGACTTATATCCTTAGTTTCTTCAGTCTATTTGTGTGTGGATGGAGCTAATTTTCAGCTTTTTTGTTAATTCCATTTGGTGCCTTAACTCAGTAAGATGTTCCTGGCAAATGAAACACTCCTGTCCAAGAGCTAAGAGGCAAAGATAAAGTCCAGCGCTCTGTGTGTGTGTAATGTTATTTATGAATAAGGTTCATGTTTATTTAAGTAAAAAGCCTAAATATGTAAGGTCTTCTAGTACAAAGTGTAATCAGTATTAACAAAGAAGTTAAAACCAACATTTTTAATGTCTTTTATAGTGTTTGACTAGGAATTTATAAAACTGATTAATATTGGAAAACTCACCTGGATTGTTCGTATGAAGGATACTGTTACCCGTTCTTCAAATTCATTCAAGGGAGTATAAAGGTTTAAAATTTTGACAATCTGTTGGAATAAAAACAAAGTTTAGCACAGAGCTAAACAAACACAAGGCAATCTTTGCATTTTAACTCTATGACAGTGGTATTATACAAGAGTGTAACCTTCTTCAAGCTGGCCCCACAAGGCATGTGACACAGGCTGGGAGTTTTCATGCATGGCAGCTCCTTTGGACTTGAGCTCCTGTACTGTATCCATGTCCTGGAAGCCCACCCCGACCCTGTGCTTCATGACTTGTACAGAGTAAGAAGTTCAGAAAACGGTTTCATGGAACCCCCAGCCTCTTTTCTGCTGGTAACTTAAAGGTTTCTTCCAAAGACTACTGGGGATTTTATCATACTACCCTACTTAACTACCTAAGTACCCTTATACCTTTTCCTTAAGAAAATTCATTTCCAAGTAAGATTTTTCCTCTTAAACAGGGCAGTTTTTTTTGTCTACCTAGTAATTATTTGGTGGAAGTATCTTGCCCATGTGTAAGGCCAGCTGCATTCAAGAAATAAACTCACCAAAGTAAAACATATTTAAATGGGGTTGTGTGGGGGATGGAAAACCGCCAGTAACTTTGCAAAAGAAGGCAGTTTTCTCATGAATTTGCTAGCTCATTTTTAGTAGACAGTAGAGGAGGTAAGAAAAGTATGTTCAATTTGCTGCTCTGAGTTTGGAGTTGGCTGCTTTTAGGTGTTGGATGGGAAGAGGATGCATTTGATTGGGAGAGTCTGGTTTCCTTTTGCTGGTTTCTGTGGCCCATTTCCAAGTAGCCATGATCAAAGCCAAGAGATTTATCCTTTAAAGACTAGTAACATGACTCTAACCAAATTATAGTGTAAGTATAATTTTGGAGAGGAATGAATACTTAAGTACTTCTAGATTTTTAAGGACTTCATTAAAATGATGCAATTGGAATTACAAATTAAAATATGGTCATTAAAACTTCAGTTGTGAAGAAAATATAATTATAAACAAAGCAAATAGAACCTAATGCTAACAATTTCAAAAAAAAAATTAAATTTCCAGAATTCATTGTTTTAAAAAGTTGTTACATGGAGCCAGTGAGATGACTCAGTGGGTAAAAGTGCTTAGTACCAAGTCTAGTGAGCAGAGGTCAGTCCCCAGGACCCAGGTGGTAGAAGGAGAGAACCAACTCTGGAAAGTTGTCCTCTGACCGCCACACATGCTTACATGTATCATGGCGTGTGCGCATGCAGACACATAAATAAATGTAATTTTAAAAATTATTAGCTAAGGTTTGTAGGCTTATCTTGTGACAGAGTAAGGAGAATTGAAGAGTTATGGGAAAATGGCATCTGATTTTATAGACCACGGTGCTTTCTGATTCATCAGGAACATCTCATCAGTTGCAAATCCAGAATTGTGCCATCGAGGCTGGGAGCACAGCACTAAAATACTACAGGTGACAACAGACTGGGAGGGCCAGTGGGGCCTCGAATGGCTGTACCTGCTGGGTGCTGAGGGAGGTACACAGAGAGCAGATGGCCTCGGCATCCTCCTGGGTTTTCTTCTTCAACTGCAGGAGCTGGGCTGCCTGGATCAGAGGTTCCATAGTCTGAACTCCTCCGCTCTGTTGAAGGTTTCTTCCCCGAAGCCACTCTTCAAGTTGACTTATATTGTACCTTAGTCACAGGTAAAAAGTGAGCTGTGTTAAGCCCTAATTCACGGGATGAGGATATCTGCTGGGATTTGCAGGTGAGGTGCCACCGCTACCCTCATCTTAATCATTTCATATGGCTAAAAGCTTGCAAAGTAGGGTATGGGGATAGCACAGCTGGTAAAATGCTTGTCTTGCAAGCATGAAGACCTGAGTCTGAGCTTCAGAACCCATGTTTTAAAAAAAGCTGGATGCCAGGCATGGTGGTGCATGCCTGTAATCCCAGCACTTGGGAGGCAGAGGCAGGTGGATTACTGTTGAGTTGAAGGCCAACCTGATCTACATAGTGAGTTCCAGGCCAGCTGGAGCTATAGGGAGACCCTGTTTCAAACACACACACACACACACACACACACACACACACACAAAAAAGCTATGCTTTTTGTGTGTGCCACCTGCATTCCAGCGCTGGGGAAGCAGAGACAGGTGGATTCCTGGGCCTTATTGTCCAGCCAGCCCAGCCTACTCAGTGAGATACCTGACATGTCTTCTGGCCTGCACATATACATGTTTAAAAAAAAATCTTGAAAGTGTTTAGCATTCAGTAACCATATATTGAGTGAAGACTGGCTGATGAATGAAAGAAAAATGAATGTGTCTATATAAATTAACAGGGCGAGGGAGTCATTAAACACACTGAATTAAAAATTTATATTTAACATACCCAAACATATTTATACTTCAGAGTATTGGTAACTCAAAATCCATTTCTCTCACTGACTTAGTCACATTGCATTTAATCTTTGAATCTGTGTATGTTAACATCTTTAAGCTCTGTACTAATTTGTTTACTAGGTTACCGTTTCAGTTGGGTGAATTACACTGACCAATAAAAAGGTGATGGATTTGAGTCACATGCTGACTGTAATGAGCTATATCAGTTGGATGTGGATCTCACTTTACAGGCAACTGTCTTGTATTCTGACCCTAGCTAGTGTTGGGGGCCATGGACTCCATGTGTTGGAGTGAGGTTCCTCTCTCACCTGAGTTGCATGCCCGTGCTCCATGAGCAGACATCCTTCCGCAGTAGGAGGTTGTTAAGAGTCACAGCATTGATCATGTAGAAGAGTTGTTTGAACACCTGAAGGATAATCTCAGGATCTAGGCCCTGGTCACACATGATCGTATGAAAGGAGTTCATCTGGCGGATGATGGCCTCCAGGCAGTATGAGTTCTCCCCATCCACCATGCTGGAAGAGCGCTTCCGGTAGCCGGTTGGCTTCACACCAGACAGCCCCTGGATACTCTCATTTTCCAACATGGCAGAGACTGAAAGGAAAGCATGGTTAGAGAAGATTGCATGTTTTCCCTAAACAAGCTGTTGTGGGCCACTCAGATCAATGAAACCATCCAGAAGTATACAGCACATGTAGGAACCACATACATCTGGCAAAGAATTTCTAATATGTCAGGTCTCCATATCTAACAAAACATCTATGGAGCAAATTTTCACATAAATTTATTGGTGACAGGACAAAGATAATAGATGCATGCCAAGTTTTCATAGTTGTATTATGTCTGTCAAGAGTCTAGAGTTTAAGAATTGAATCAGCTCAAGTAGAGTCCTGGCCCAGCCGCTGACGGTATAATTTACTATGAGGTTAGTTGGTCTGACATCTTTACTAAGCAGCATTTATCTGTGTACAGGAGCTTTATGTTCACTGTCTCTTTTAACCATCCAGCAGCCCTATGAGACACTGCTCATTTTACCAATGAGGCAATTGAGGCACAAAGAGGCTAAATCATTTGCCTACAGGAATGCTGCTAGGAAGTGGCAGCACTAGGCTCTGAACCCAGGTCTGACTGACTCCTGCATGGTCCTTTCAACCATCATATTACTCTGAGTTCTGGAATATCTCCCCTTTGTTGTTTTGCTATGTCAGTTCTTCTTCTGTATGGCGGCTTAAGAGAAGACCGGATATGAGGGAGGATTTGGTGTGAACTTGATCCCAAGAGCTAGCCTTCTGGATTGGTCCTTGGAATCCACTCATAAGACATTCATGTTGTGAGAACCTAGAGAAGGCATTACATGCAGGTCCAGGTTCAATTTCTTCCTCAGCCTCAGCTGTGAGTAAAACACAGATGTTGCTTTTCTGTTAACTTAGAAAACCCCTGTTTTTCAATGCTGACTTCATGCTCAGCACTCAAGTGTGCTCACTGCTTTGTGCAAATTGACTAAGTATAATTGCCCGAGTGCTTCCTGCTGGGTTCTTCATGAGCATAAACATAACTCTTTAATGAATGAGGGGCATCACTGGCAAGAGGGTATTGTTTTTAATGTATGTGCATTTATATCTTTACATTATTTACTGAAATTCATCTGTTGTGGAAAAATAACATGTTACAGAAAAAGAGATCAAGGAGAGATCACCTTGCTATGCTAGCTAGCATTATGCATTTTTATAGTGTGTTGCTGAAAGTTTCTCACATCTCAGGCATGTTGTGTGCACCTCCTTGGGCCTTTCACAGGATGGCCCTGGCTTTGTGGAGGCCATGGCTGATACATCTGATTCCCAAGGGCAGGAAGAGCTTACCACAGCCACTCCTGCTTCCAGATCCCAAGATGTGTGTGGGAGACCTTCAGTGCCAGCTTACCTATCATAGGCTGCAACAAGCCCTCAGCGATTTTAATGAGCTGCTGATAGATCTGAATGGAGAGGTCACTTAGCACCTGACGGTATTCGGTGAGGTCAAAGTTCTTGAGACAGTGTTCATTCTGCTTTGCGGTATTCTGCGTCATGAAGCCCTGCAGAGGAGGAGTGTACATTACTGAGGATCTGAGGTCTTCTGGGCTCCACACAATGTCTGGAGCTTGGGGCACTTTAACAATCTCCTATTTGTAGGGGCCCTACTCAGGCCCTCCCAATGTATATGATGTTCTTGAGGCCTTTGGATGGCCCTTGAAGGTAGTAAAAAACTCCCCATGACAGAGGAGTCAGAACTGTGTAATTTAAAAGGCCTAAATCATTTAGTCTAGATCCTCAAAACCAACCAATATCTGTAAAGCAATAAGAGTCAGGAAAAAGAGATGGAAAAAGAGGAATCCAGCTTTCTGACTGTTGTCCTGAGCGTATATGGAGGCCCTATAGGAGTATGACATGGGCCTGATTCTACTTGCATGAGACATTTCATATGGATTCTGTCACTGCGCATGAGTTCATAGATGAACTGAAATGGCAGCAATAGTGCTGGCCTCTCAGCTTTGTGCAGTAAGATGGACATGTAAGCACTAATGTCAGAAGGACTGTCACGTCTTTTCACTTTTTAAAAATATTTTATTTATTATTATTATTTTTTATTTTATGTGTATGAGTATAATACCTACATGTAGGCAGGTGCACCCTTGTGCAATGCCCACAATGTCAGAAGAGGGCTTTGGATCCCCTGGAACTGGACTTACAGACGGGCCTGCATGTGTGTTAGTGCACCCGTGTTGTGCAATGCCCGCAGAGGACAGAAGAGACCATCAGATCCTGTCTTTTTACTTTTATCTGTGTTCTGAGACAGGGTCTTGCTATGAAATCCAGGGTGGCCTCAAACTTACACAAGCTCCTCCTGCTTCAGCTTTCCAATTGCTGGGATTATAGACAAATGCCTCTGAATCCAGCTCCAATGTCCTTTTTATTTAGGCTAAGGAATATCAAGAGCAGCCAAGAAGGATCAATAATTTCAAAACAGCAGCCAACCCCAGCACAACCTCTTGCCCTATGCCAAATTAAAAGCAATTTTAATAAAACAAAAGTAGGCAGATGAGGGAGCGACTGTGATTGCTCAGAGACACAGTCTTTCATTCTCCCTTGTTATTTAGACTATACAGGCCCAGCTGTACTGTGGTTCTTATCCCTGAGAATATAAGCACGTGGAGCAGCCTAAGGTCACGGAGTCCTTAGTCTGAGCTCCTTATATAAAGCTCTATTAGAATACAGGAAACACTGGTTAATGCTGTCAACTTGACAAAAATGTAGAATCACTGGGAGATAGGCCTCTGCGCATGCCTGTGGGGGATTTTTTAAATCTGGGTTAATTGTAGTAAGACCCACCCTGAATGTGGGTGGCTCCAGTTTCATGGGCTGAACCCTGTACTGAATGAAAAGAGGAGCTTGAGCAGCACGCATGCATGTATCCCTGGCTCTCTGCTTCTCTACTGTGGATGTGATGTGACCAGCTGCTTCAGGGTCCCTTCACCTTGACTTCCTGCAATGACGGACTTGTGACCTGGAATTGTGAGCCAATAAACTTTCTCCCGTAAGTTGTTTTTGTTAGGATATTTTGTCACAGCAACAGGAAAGGAAACTAAGACTCAGGATAAGGTAATGAACCTTGATGAAATAACATTAAATGTTCTATGTGAAGAGCTTATATATTTTTTTGTTGAGGATAGAAGCATCTGGTTTGAAGGAAAGGGCATTTCTTCTACCTTTATGCCTCCTCATAGTAAAGGCAGGTACCCACACTGAAATTCTGATTCTTGGGAGGGAGGTGGGTCAAGCTACATTCCTAAAATGGCTGGGGAGGCAGATCCTTTTATTGCCTCAGGGAGAGGCGTGTCAAAATGTGTTTTGGCTCAAAAGATGGAATAAAATTTTCAGTATTGTTGCACTATTTTCAGTTTTGCTACATCTTGGCTCCAGGTAGGGTGAGATATGTGAAAGAAAGGACAAGGTAAAGTTACTTGTGGGGATATGGGAGGGGGCAGGCCTGGAACCAGTGAGATTCTCACTGGGGAAACTGGAGATAAAGTACATGTATGTTCCTAGGTCTTGGGGCTGAAGGCAAGGCATGAAAGAAGGTCATCCCGTCTATGCTGAGTTCCAGATAGGGCTGTATTTAAGAGGTCCAGGGTAGAACATAAAATGCTAGTGTCAGTTGGGTCTCAGGTCAACAAATCAAATTAGGTGAAGTATGAAGTTGGGTCTCAGGGTTCGTTTGTTCCTATACAGTTCTGACAGTTGATACCTCTCTTCTTGTGGCCACTTATATCCTGGAATGGACAGACTAACCAGTTGGCTTAGGAGACAGCATGGTACATTAGACAACAGCTTTCTTGCCTTCTCTAGGATAGCTTCAGATATGTACAGACACAGGACCCCTGGAGAAGCCAAGGGACTTCCTGGCACTGGATGTCAGAAAGACTTGAAGCTCAGGTCTCCTGTACCCCGACCCAGCCACACCTGAACTGTAAATGGACAAAGTGGGGCCCACTTCTGGGTACTTCTATCTCACTTACCTCATCCCCACTGTACTGCTTCAAACAATGAAGGAGGCGGCAGGTATTGGATAACCAGAACGATGTCATCTCAAAGTCGTCATTGTGCTTCTGTGGAGAAAATGCACCCCTGACACTGAGTGTTTTGCAGTGGGTGACATTCTCACTTGGTGCCTCATTTTCCAGGCTTCCCATCTTACCCAGTATTCCCGAGCAGACCTACTGATAGCCAATCCACTTGCCAGTCACAGAGAGAATACCCCTTGTGAGAGGCTGTGTTGCTGTTCCTTCATTACCTGAGATGGTATATATAAAATCATTCCATGGTCCCCTGATCAGTGATGCATGCACAGGGACACATAGGAACAACAGGCTGTTCCCCATAGCTTAAGAAGGTGAAGGCAGGTGGCACAGATTGAAGTTCATCCCCAACAGCTCCGGGCTCTAGTCTAGTCTGAAGCATGGACTGGATGACCCAGATTCTGAACTACCAGCTATCCAACACAAGGGATACTAGGGGACAAGACAGTCAAGTATTCTGGTGTCCTACTGATCTAGAAGTCAGATGCTCAGTGGAAAGAAACTAAGTGACAGAGGTTGCTTAGTCACCCATACACAACTATGATTCATTCAATTTCTACACTACAACCACTGACTTTATGGAGCCCATTTTGTAAGATGTCATCATTATTTAAATTTCAGGAAGTAGTGTGAACTGTGACAATAAAATAGGGTGGCTGAATTCATGGGCTGTGGGGCTAGAGCAGGCTAATTTAGCTTACAATTACAGAATACTTCCCCAAGGAAGTGACATTTGAAGCCCTAGGCTGGCCTAGATGTCAACTGGAGCTCAAGGCCAGATACACAAATTTGAGAGTGACCAGCATGTGAAGGATAGAGTTCAGGGCTATGAGTGGCTAACACTGTGTACAGAGCTTGTGGCAGGGAAGGCTGGGCAACTGCCAAGGTGCACAGCCAGAAGCTGAAGGCTGGTTTGGTATTCTCTGAGCAGGGACTACAGACTTACTGTACCAGAACTTGTCTGGCCATAGTACTGCTGAGGCTGGCTTGTCTTCTGAAAGTGGGGATGTAGGGGAAAACTGAGTCAGCCTTTGAGAGCAGTGACACCTGGAACTGTCACTGAGAGCTAATCTTTCTCTAATCCTAGCTCCCCCCACCACCACCTTTCTTGGGTAGGCCTTAACCCTGTACAGGGTAGGTAGTGACTGAAGCAGTTGCCATTCAGAAAGAGCCTTTTGCCTTCAGGTGATATTCTGTGACCTCTGTGAGCAGCCCTGGCCTTGCCCAGGTTGCCTTACATTGTAAGCTGATGAGTGGTGGAGGTTCTTCCTGCGCCACCGCTCTGAGCAGCAGGTACCCAACCCCTTGGAAAGGTGGGAGTGTACATGGATTCCTGAACTAAGCTCAATGTGGCCATCTCCCTAGCATCTATGGAAGTGGGCTGCCATGCCTTCCATAAACGGAGAGGTGGCTGGAGGCCCACACTGGAGTTCTGGGCTTCTTGCTATTTCTGAGTCTGAGCATCCTCTTGGGGACTGCTATGCACCTTGGATAGTATAATTAGGATATTGGCATAAACCAGACAAAGAGAAGCAACAGGTGCCAGCTTCTCTCAGATTACTGGGAACTGAAGTCTTCTGCATGGGCTCCTTACCTTCAGGACTTTCTTAATGCCATTGATGGTGGAGGTCAGCAAGGAGTGTACCTTGAGGTCATCATTGGTATAATCCGCGTGCCGGATGCACATGTAGAGGATGTATGCGGGCAGACAGGGCACAGTGCCTGACAGCATCTGGGGCTTCAGGTCTAACAGCAACAACAGCAAGAGTTAGATCTATGGTGATACTCTGGCTGTCAGAATCCTTCCTCCAAATAGAAACACTTGTACTATTTCCCTGCAGCTCATCCAGGAATTCACCTTTCACAGCAGTTGGAACAGAAACAGGAGGGAAACCTCCTAGGATACTTGCTTTTCCAACCCAGCCACCAATAATTGTAGACACTAGTTAAAAAGTTCGAGTACATTCCTAGTTGCTTATATTGAACAATGAAACAGGCTCCTAATGCCTCATCCTACCACATGGAGGGAAAGGATTCACAAGCTACACACTGATGCCATGGTCCTCATTCAAGAATAGGCTGGTGGCTGGAAGCAGGCTTCATCCACTGGGGTGAAAATTCCCGATTCCTTGGCACCTCCACTTCCGACTAGGCACAGCTGGTTTTTGGCAGCCAAAATGTGAAATCTGGCCTCAGGAGAATTTAGTAAAATCATGTTTTCAACAATAAACAGTTGGTCAAGGGCTGGAACAACCTCTGGTTCATGGGGCTGTGATTCTGGGAATGAATGGTCTGACAGCACTTGCTGGGTAGTCTCACAACTGAGCTGATCGAGCTGCCACTGTCACTCTGTTCTCTCCTCAACCTGTTGCTTTCTCCAGCTGTTCGCTTGCAACTTTTTCCACCTGCCTGAGACTGTGACTCTTTATCAACTTCATGCTGATACTCAGCCCCTTGTCCCTGGCCTGCTAAAGCCCCTGGAAAGCTCGGAGAAGCTGTCAGCTTCTATTCCAGAGTGTTCCAGGGAGCTAAGGAACCAGGTTTAAAGCAGTGAGTGATGGCAATCACCCACAGCAGTGGGAAGGATGGTCTGGTGCCGGGTTGAGATGACAGCTGAGAAAGTCCTCAGAGTTTCCTTGTAGCCCTGGCTGCACTCCAGCCCTTTGCTTTCACACTTACTACCCTGTCCAAACCAAGCCCCATGAGCCCTCTAGGCTTGAAACTCACCAATGGGGAGGCCACCCCACTCTCTACCTAGGGTAGGCAGCATCCTCAAGTCTGCCAAGACTGATGGGGTTAGGGTGTGGCTGTGCTGCAGGTGCCTTCAGTTGCTATGTAGGCTACACCATTCTCTCAAATACATTCTTCTAGTCAAGTGTTAACTGCAGGCCATAATATTGTGGATACATGGTTAACATTTTGGCATTTCCTAGGTTCAACAGATGGCTGTAGATTGGCTCTGGACTCTAATTAGAATGCCAGAAACATTTATCCCAGAAAAAATGTTTTATAGATCCACACTTCCAACCTCTAACTTCTTATTTTAAGCTTTACAGACAAGAAGACTTGCCTTAGAATGTTTTATTGTGATTGAACAGGCTTGTCTCAGTTTCCCAGGTAGACATTGGCATCTTAGGGGGTGGGGAATCACTCTACTTTCTTCTCTCCTCTGAATTAACTAGTTAGTGCTAGGTTTCTAATTGGTAGTCCATCCATTTGGATGGCTCTTCTGGAAGGCAGATGATGGTGTGCTTTTTCTTGGTAAGTAGGCAGGAGGCGACTGCCTAGACCCATCTAAGCATTGAAAGTAGGAAGGAACCACTTGTCTCACGCTTATTAACTTATTAAAGTAGAATAGGGTCTTGTTTACCTATTCAGTTAACTCTGATGCTGTGGACTTCATATTTCTTTCATGACAGAGTAAAGGGTTGTTCCTAACAGATGCAGCCTATTTAAAATGAACGTGGGTCATATTTAGCTGTTGGGCAGTTATAGGGCAAAGTAACTTTATAAAGAAATAAGATAGTCATTGGCAGGCTACTAAAAACACCCAAAGCAAACAACCAAAGAACAACCCATTCAAGACAGAAGTCACAGCATTCTTCCTGTACTCTTGGCCTAGGCACAGTGCTCAGCACAGGACCTCACTGACCTGTAATAACTTCCTCTAGAGCAGTGTTTACTCTAACTTGAGCTTAAATGCTCTGGCAGAGGCTGCTGCTTCTGACTTCCTCATTGTGAGAAAACTTTGCAGTCTGCTCAGCTCCTTCACCTTTGCTATATGACACAAGCTGGGGTAGGCAAGGGCAGTCTCACTATCACATTTTACAGATGGGGACACTGGTACCACAGAGAAGAAAGCTAATGGCATGGGTTTAGAGGCTCCAACTCTATCAAAGGGTCTTCCTTTTGTCCAGCAGGACTTTCTCCTCTAATATTTGTCCTCCTTGCTGTACAGGAAGCTACTGGGTTGGACAAAGCAGAAAAGGGAGCTTGCTGAAGGCAGATGGGACTGAGACAGGAGGAGGAGACTGGTGAAGCAGACTGGGGTTAGAGAGGAAAGTGGTTCTCAAGAATCCTGTATGCCACCTCAGAAGGCAGCACCCACTTCTGGCCACAGAAACTATCCAGACATAAGCCTAAGCAACCTGAAAATATGACCCAGACCCCATGAGCATCCATGAAAAGTGACCCCAAGGGGAGTCCCTCTAACTTAATAGGGAAAATATTCCCCTCTCCATAGCTGCAGGGGGTAAAAATTCAGCAGCAGGTATTTCGGTCCTGAGAACCAAGCTAGTGAGGAAGATTCTGCAAAGCAGCTCTCACAGTTGCTCAGTAACTTCGGGACTATATTGGATTCAGTCAGGTTATCCATGACACTACCACATGTCTGGTAAATGTGGGGTAAATGTGGGGACAGCACAGATCAGCTCTGAGGAACTTCCGTGATGGACCTGTGATATCACAGGTGTATGAACTTAGTGCTCCTCAATGAGCACATGAACCACCTGCCTTTATCCCATGTACATCACCCTGTTTCAGGCAGCCTAAAGGGGAGCTTGGATCCTGTGTTTCTAACCCCTTGCCAGGAGTTGCTGATGTTGCTGGTCCAGAGACCACACTGTGAGCCATAGATCATTGACCCTGATCCTCAGAACTTGGTGCTACTGGTATCATATCTTTCCCCACATCACACACAAGAGCAGCAGTCCTTAGCTACATGGCTAGGAAGGAAAGTGGCAAACTTACACATAGGTTATCTGACTCCAGAGGCCACACTCATATGTGCTGAATTACACAGGACTAATAAACTGTAAAGTTCTATACAAACAGAAGGCATTTGAATTCCTGATCTACTATTTATCCCCTGTGTGATCTGGGGAAGTAACTAGAATGATCTTAGTGTTCTCCAATATGAAGTGAGGGTAACATAGTACCTACTAATAGAGATGCTGGGAGAAATACATGGTGAGAAGGGCAGGGCTTTTGGCACAGTCCCTGACAGCAGGATGTGCCCTATAAGCCTAAGCTGCTATTGCCAAAGTACAGTTACCTACACAGAGTCCCAGGGAAAGGACTGCAGCTGCCACTAAGGAGAAGCACAGACAGGAGCCACACTGCATCTTCCCTATTCCACCCACCACTGGCAGAACACAGGCCCCCCTTTCTCGAGTTTAGGCAAGGCTGTAATCCACCGGGAAAAGCAGCAGGTGAATATTAGGAATAGCTAGAGATGGTAGAGAGGACTAGGCAGAACTGGGAGAGATGGGAGCACTGGAGATGGAAATAGGAATGGGTGGAGTGAGAGCCAGCAGGTGGGGTGCCACAGCAGGTTCTGACCTGTCACCAGGTTCCGGATGAGGAGGGCCTCGTCCTCCTTGTGGTACTCCAGCATACCCTGGAAGTCCTTCTCTTTCCGCTGGACCGTGACCTGTCTTGTGAGCTCATGTTGCCGCCTGTCACTCTGAGCCAATGCCTGAGTAGCTGAGTGGGAAATAGATGATGGAAACACAGTAAGCACATGTATCTGAAGGCTACCTGAGGGTGGCCCCTGTCTGAGGACCAGTGCTCTGGGTTCTGGAGCACCCATATTCTATGTAGTCTGCTCCTGAAACCTGAACCTACTCTAGCTAGGGGTTGAGGACTCTGCCACTTAGTTCTGGGGTCCACTGTGGACAAGGGGGAAGAGCACCCCTGAAAGGGCAATGTGCAGGTTTTAGGCCAGAGAAAACTTGAGAAGGGGATGGATGGCAGCAGCACGTTCAGCCTACTCTGCTAACAACTGCTTCTCTCCTCATACCAAGCTGTAAGGAAAGTATACTACCTTTCTAGGAGGATAGCTAGCCAGATCTGTTTTACTCAGAGCCCTGTGTGCACCACAGCATGGCCATCATGACCCCGAGATGCAGGCTGGGCAGGGGAGCAGATGGTTCCAGGGGAGCAGATGGTGCCAGTGGACCAGAAACACTGTTTCTCACACCAAATGTAGATGAGGCTGGGGAACCTACTAAGTACAGACCACACAAACACAATTCTCTGGGAGGAATTTGGTGGTGCCACTGGGGGGGTATCAAGGACTTGTCAAACTTCATTCTGGCCTTTCCGTAGTGGAGTAAGATAGTGGAATCCAATGATTTATCGTCTGCATACTTAGGTGCCTTCAACATGCAGGATACTGTTGTAAGCACAGGACAGATATAAAGTTCCCTAATCTTGCCCCACTAGCCTGGCTCAGGAGATGCATTTGCATGTTTACATGGAAATACAATCTACAATGCATCAGGACCAGCTGCCAGGCCAGGAATGTTCACCTCCTGTGTGACTGATTAGAGGGGAGTTCTGTGTGCATAGACATGCAGAGGACCCCCAGGTGGGAGCTGGGATTTCACTCTGGGGAGGTGAGAAGACAGTGCTGCAAACACAGGCAGAGCCTGGGAAGCTGCACAGTTACCTGAGAATGCACAATGAGGACTGGGGGGGAGGGGGGGCGGGCAGACAGAGAAGCACTGCAGGAGGGGAAGGACAAGCCTTCTGGACTTGGGGAGGTGTTGGAAATCAAGAAACTTCAAGAACAAGAACCTGAGGGTGAGAAGATGAAAAACCCACAGATGGAAGTGCACAGGGACAGGTGTGGGGAGACCTCCTATAGCAGCACTGGCTCTACATCCTGTGATCAGGGCTCTGCCCCACACGCTGTGGCATCAGGGCAGTTTTGGGTATAGCGCCAACCCGGGAGCAGTGGCTTCTGAACTGAGGGCAGAAGGATGAACAGGGGTATCTGTGTGATGAGGGGCCTGGGGGGGTTGCAAGCAGAGTGGCATGTGCTTATAGGCCACATGCAGATTTGCAGCAGCAGTCATAGGAGACAATATTCCCAGGGCGTTCAAAGAGCGATTTAGACCTCTGCCTGCCGTCTGGGTCAGACTAAATCAGAAGTTCAATCCTGACACCTCATGCATGGGGTGAGTGCCCTAGGTCTTTGGGTTACAGTGTTCTTTCACACCAGAAAAACCTTGCCTCCAACTCTATGCCTTTGAAAGGCAGGTACCATCAGGCCTCCTGTGTATCCCACTCCTCCAGCTGATGGAGCCTGGCTCACAGAATGTAGCAAACACCTGCTCAAGATGAGTCTCTGCATGCTGAGAACATGTGAGCTCATGCAGGCTGCATTCTCTTATGACATGGCTGGAGCAGGCATAGCCATCAGGAAACTGGCAAAGTAGGCAGTGGGCTGAAAGGCAGGCAGCTGAGTCCCACAGGTGTGGCCAGGGACACCTCTGCCTCACAAGATGCACACTACCTTCTAAGTCCTGGACTTTCTTCATGTAAATCTTCAGCTGCTTTTTTAGCTTCTTCTCATTCTTTTCCAGCTTTTCTACCAGTTCTTTAAGGTCCTGAAAGCAGAAGGAAAACAGATGTGAGCCCCACCCTGGACAGAAGGTAAAAACTTACCAGGAGCAAAGGAACCCAGGGAGGATGAGGAACCCAGCTCTGGCAGGGCCAGAAGGGCCACCTCACACAGGCTCAGCCTCTGCTCCAGAGCCCAGGAAGCAGATGGTGAGTCAGAGTTCATTCTCTCAGTAACAACAGGGCAAACTCCTCCCAGGCCAAATTCCTCCCATAGGGGCACTCTGGCGCCATGTGGAATCCCAGGCCTCCTTAGGTTGCCATGTCAATCCTCAGGGGATATCCAGCCTAGATGTCCAGGGGAAAGGTGGGCAGCACTCTGGGTGGAGGTGTGGGAAGGTAGGCACATAGCTGGAAGGACCAGCAAGGTTACCTGGGACCAGAAGCAACCAGGACAGTGGCTGTGGCCCCATTCCCTGACAACTGTTGCCACTGGAAGCAAGTCAGTCCATTGGGACCCAGAACAGCAAGCTGTTTGAGGAAGGACTTTGCTATTTATTGTCATCCTGATCCAGATGGGCAGTGGTTCTTTGTGGTAGGAGAGGTGGAGAGGAGAGGAGCCCTGCTCTTTCAGTACTAGGAGTAATGGAGAAGAGAGGAGCAAACAGTCCACCCTGAAAACTCAAAAATTTGGGTATACCTCATCCCTTACCCTCCCCTCATGTGTGTGTGTGTGTGTGTGTGTTGCTGGGTAAAAATCCCAGAGCCAGCCGGGCGTGGTGGCACACACCTTTAATCCCAGCACTCGGGAGGCAGAGGCAGAGGCAGGCAGATCTCTGCGAGTTCAAGGCCAGCCTGGTCTACATAGTGAGTTCCAGGATAGC
>NW_008358413.1:100541-104163 GCF_000622305.1 Nannospalax galili
TGCTTGCCTTTTTTTTTTCTTTCTTTTTTTAAATTAAGTTTTATTTTATTTTAGGGGCTGGAAAGATAACTCAGCAGTCAAGAGAGCTGGCTGCTCTGGAAGAAGACCTGAGTCCAAATTCTAGTACCCACATGGTGGCTAACAACTGCCCATAATTCCAGTTCCAGGTGATCTGATGCCCTCTTCTGGCCTCTGCAGGCTTTGTACGACACAGGTGCACTTACATACATGCAGGCAAAACACTCAAACACATAAAAAATAAATAAATATAAATATATTTTATTTTAAATTATATGTATGTGTTTCTCTGTGCACTCAGGTGCACGTGAGTGCAGGTGCCCACAGAGGCCAGAGTATGTATGAGAATTTTTTAAGGTGGGCCTGCAGATAAGAATCAATCCCAGTGTTATAGACTTCATAAACAACAAACCTAGTTACAGAAATTATGAGAGTCTTTATTTAGCTTCATTTAAAAAGTGGAGGCTGGTGAGATAGCTCAGCAGGTAAAGGCACTTGCCACCCAGCCTGGCCACTGGAGTTTGAGCACCATAACCTATGTGCTCAAAGGAGAAAACCGACAATTGCAAGTTGTCTTCTAACTTCCACACATGTGCAGTAGAGTACATGTGCCCAAATACCCCAACCTCCACAAATACATACATACATACATACATACATACATACATAAATGTAAACAAGCAAAAATCCCAAATCTCAGATTGAGAAGTATCTGAACATATCAATTTGGGACTCATGGTGCTGCTAAATTCCTGCATCTTTTCTGCTAGCTCTTTGGGTTAATGGTCCCTCATCTAAAATGCCAGGAAGAAAGTCTTCTTAATGTGCTAAGCAGGATTGTGGAAAGCTGTGCTCCCCAAATTTGAAGCACATTGGAACCACCTGGGAATTTTTAAAGTCTGAAATCAGCAAATTTAGGATAAATTAAGGGAAAACAAAGTCGGCAAACTTGTGGAACTATTACTAAGGCCCAAAGCCACAGAGGTGAATATTAGATGACCTACAGGACAGAATTCAACCCAAGAGAAACCTGGGCACTGAAAGCACGCCTGAAGACATGCTAATGAGATGCTACCAGGAGGACAACCCCACCCCCACCAATCCTGTGAGAACATCAGTGGCTTCTCTGACCACTCTAGCCATAAGCCATTTCCCCTACATTCCTATACATAGTCAGCCCCTAAGATTCCCCAGCATGTTATGCTGTAGTCAACTGTGCATACATGTTCTCCTCCTTGCCTGATACCCACTGATTCACTTGCTAGCACATGGTAGGTATGGATATTGGCTAACCATGGGAAATAAAGCGTGAATAGTCCCTGGAACCTGTGGCTCGTTGACTCTGCTTATGAGTCACAACTCCTGGCTGGGGAAATGAGGAAGGCAGATTATGTGCTCTAAGGTGGTAAGCTGGGGCCCCCTTGTCCATCCTCATTTTCACTTGTGCAGCAACCCAGGCCCCAAGGCTTGCTAGTCTTGCAGATAGGCCTATCATACTGTCTTGCCACATAGTTTCTCAAGGTGGGACTGCCCACTGACTCTCCTAGGCTTTCAGTGAATGTAGCACCTCCATGGTACACAGCCCTCTTTGCTAGATGGTTACCCACCACATTACATGTCCAGTGGCCCTCCAGGAATCACAAGCTCAAAAATGCATTTTCTACACCGCTTCCTTCAATGTGACAGAAGCTGGCTCAACAACTCATTCATTAAAACAAATTTTTAAAGATACATATAGAAGCCGGGTGTGGTGGCGCACACCTGTAGTCCCAGCATTTGGGAGACAGAGGCAGGTGGATCTCTGTGAGTTCAAGGCCAGCCTGGTCTATATAGCGAGTTCCAGGACAGCTGGGGCTACAGGGAGACTCTGCTTCAAAAAGACCTATATATATATATATATATGTGTGTGTGTGTGTGTGTGTGTTTTACTTAAATGTATGCAAGTGCACTATGTATGTGCAGTGCTTCCAGATATCAGAAGAAGGCATCAGATCCCCAGAAACTGAAATTACAGGTGGTTGTTAGCGGCCATGTTGGTGCTGGGAACTGAAGGTCCTCTGCAAGAGCAGCCAATGTTCTTAACTGCTGAGCCATCTCTCCAGCCCTTCAATTTTTTTTTGAAATGTGGTTCCCATCACTAAGCCTCCCCTCCAATTCTTTCACTTTCTGTAATACTTGCTATTAATCTCACTTGGAATTACGTCTTTACAAATACTACCTTCCTTGTCTTCTTTGGCCTTCCTTCTCCTGACTTGTAATCTCTCTTAGGGGACACGCTCCTCCATGTCTCTAGTATCTGCTAAGGCCACCGAAGATAACCACCAACAATTTCTCCTCCCACCAAGAGATAAGTCCATCTCCCACTACACTTGGCATAGCCATGTGACTTGTCTTGGTTAACAGCAATGTCACAAGTGATGCTGTGCTGATTCTAGGAGTGGGCTTTAAGAGGCGCTGCAACTCCTGCTTCCCTATCTTTCATCCTATTGGAAACCAGTCCCATATACAGTAGCTCAGGCTAGACTCATGACTGAGAGAAGGCATGGAAAGAGACCTGAGACCTCAGGGAGGAAGAACAAGGAACAGACACCAGAATGAAGCTGTCATGGATCTTCCAGCCCCATGTGGAGAACAAGCAAGCAGTCCCTACAGGATATGCCAGAATTCCTGATCTACACACTGAGGTTGCTATTTTAATCTTTTCAGCTTGATAGAAATCACTTATCAGCAGAAAGGGGGTTCTAGATCTCTGTTCCTACCACAGAGCTAAGGGACATGATTCTTTCTCAGCTGGCTAAGCAGCCTGTGATCCTACTTTCTTACAGAACATGACCCCCTGCCCAGAGCTGCAATCCATGAAGCATGACCACTTACCAGATTCTCACTGGTCAGTCGAGATATCTCCTGTTGGACACCGAATTCCACCTGGGCCTCTGGGGACAGCAACAGTGTCTGGCAGAAGGTCTGTTGCTGTTTGTCCATCTCTTCCTTCAGGGCCTCCACTTGGGCCTTGAGACTCTCTACCTCCTCCTCATGCTCCAGACTCTGGGCTTGCAGTTGTGCCTCCAGCAACCTGTACCCAGGGAAGAAGAACAGGTGACCATGTGGCTGGGTGGGCACCCACAGGGAGGGGCCACAAACACAACAGAGGAACAGCCAAGCACATAGCAGGAGCAACTGTATGGCCCAGAAGAGATGAATATGGGGGGAGATGGCCGTCATAGAGGTCGTCAGGCAAGCAGGCCAACCTGCCATCCTCTCAGATGACTGGAAGCCAAGGTCAAAGGCAGTCCTGGGCTTATGCACCCTTTTGCCTCCCTCATGAGTATATAGTCTGCTGGTTTGGGACTGAGAGATTGTGTCCATGACAAAATGTCACTAGTACAAATAAATGTCTCACCATGTCTTTTCAGTAAAAGCATCCACATTTGTTCCATCTTCACAAGAAAATTCTAGTAAGCTGAGCTTATTATAGGTTTATTTTCCCTCTAGTAGATTCCTCTCATGGTTTGGAAGGAGAGGGACTAATATTTTTTCCTTCCACCTCCACCTTTACTGCCATATTTTATCTCATATGTAATTTAAAAAAATTGTTTTTAAATTT
>NW_008358413.1:104283-122595 GCF_000622305.1 Nannospalax galili
ATTTTTATTTTTTATGTGTATGAGTGTTATGCCTGCATGTAGGTAAGTGCACCCATGTCATGCAATGCTCACGGAGGACAGAGGAAGCTGTCGGATCCCCTGGAATTGGAGTTATGGGCAGTTGTTAGCTGCCATGTGGGTGCTGGGATTCAAACCTGGGTCTTCTGCAAGAACAACCAGTGTTCTTAACCACTGAGCCATCTCTCCAGACCCTCATATGTAATTTTTAATAACAAAGTTTCCTTTGGTCTAAAACAAAAACTAAGATTGTTTGGGGGGAAAGTTTAAGATCAATTAGTGTCATGACAAGCAGAGACCCAGAGGAAACCTGGACAGGCTGGAGAAGTGGTGCAGAGATTTCCATCTAAGAGGCCCCCAGGCCAGGACTCCAGGTACTTGTGGGTAGCACCTGCCCCACTGTAGCAGAGGGCAGGGATCTGTAGGCTCAGCTGTAGCCTCACTTGGGATCAGACACTAACATGATTTCAGATGATGGTACCATCTTCTGGGACTTAGTTACCTGATCCAGCTTTCTGATTTAGTGCACTCCCTTTATAGGAAAGAGACCCTAAAAAGCATCCCAACATGGCCTATGGGATGAAGGACACATCTGCCCCAGTCTTTTCCTAGGTTATAGTAAAGATTCTGACTAGAGCTTGGCACAGAGCTAGGAAGTGGGCAGTGCTCAGGGACAGCTTCTGGACCTATGGCTGCCCTGGAAGCAGGGAGTGGGCAGCTACCATGTGTTTGCAGTTCTACTGACTTGGGCTACCACAGAAGAGGGAGCAAGAGAGGGTAAAGTCTACACCATTGGCAGAAGCAACCACATTTTAGGTAGCTGAGTCAGCTCTACAGCAGGCCTTGTACAGGGGATTCTCAGTAAAGTGACACAAATGAATGAGGAAACGCTCTAGGAATTCACCTCTTCAACCACAGGCCTATTACCAAAGGAAAACATTAATCACATGGGAGTGGTGGGAGGTAATTTGGCAGTTACATCATCATTTTAAATGGCATAGAATAGTTAGACAACATTCAACATTGGCTACAACCTACTAAAAGGAATCAACTTTAACCCTCTTGGTTCCAGGGAGCTGTTCTGGGAATGTTTTCTGACTACAATGCCTGGTTGAATCTTCCTTACTCTCCAAGTAGATTCAGCCCAGTGCTCTGTGTCAGGCTTAAGATTCCCACCCAAGCATCATAAAGGCCTCCTTATTACTTAGTGAGAAAACAGGCTGACATAGGGTCTTGGCACGGCCAGGTGCAGGACTGGGTCTACAAGTCAGGCCTCCTGAAGCAAGGGCCTGTGTGTTATTTTACTAGCACATTCATTTAATTTTTCTTTGTAACATATCTAATCTTGGGACACAGTGATATGAGGAGTTGCTCTAGAAATGCTCACATGGGTCCCTCCCTCTGATAAAACAAATTTCTGAGTGGACAGGACTCTGACCTTGTTGAATAACCAGTGCAGTAACAGAAGCAGCAGCTGATGCTCCTTCTGTGCTGTCTACACATAAAGAGCTTTGCTTGTATCAACCCTTTTCCTGAAGATGACCCTGTACAGCAGGGTCTGCTCTTATCTACCATCTTCCAATGAACAATCTGATCCAGTGTCCCTTGCTCAGGTTGTGGGGCCACATTTGAACCCAGCAAAGGTTGATGAGCCAGGAGATTTGCTGCTCCCTCTCATCAGCAGTAGCAGGGCCAGGAAAAGCTGAGAGTTCTGGGCTCCTGCTTGTTACCACTCTGCTGAGGGAGTCATGTCTCTTATCTACTTATCCATCCCTCCGAGCTCATTTCCCCTTTTGAGAAACAAGTCCTGATGACTATCACCCCGTTTCTTGTTGGGAGGCTCAGATGAACAAAGTACTACCTCAGTTCCCTAAAAGCCAAATGCTGGTAACAAGTATAAGGCAGACTTCTGTGCTATCTTTTTTTCTGCACATGTTCCTGGTTCAGCTGCTCACCCACTCATGAAGGCTGATGGGGACTAGTTTTGATGCTGATACCAGTGAGTTCGTTAAACCTGGAAAGCTGTACTCATGAGGGTATTGTGAGGGCAAGACAGCATGGTGCACTTGCAACACTTATCTGTCACCAGCTCCAGGAAGTCTCTGAAACTGGGACCAGCTACAGTGGAAAGCATGTTCTAAGGAGCCTTGCATTTGCAGCACACCCAGCATGCAAATCAGGCCAAGGATTTTGGCTGATTCAAAGGTTGATAATACAGCATGGCAGCAGCATGTAGAGTCCCCAAAGGCAAAAGGCCAGGGGGGAGCGGAGCAGGCAGAGGGCAGGGGCTAGGGGCTGATTGGGAACCTGCTGAGGAAGGTGGGGGCTGACTTCCCAACCTTCACATGAGGAGGCCAAGGGATGTGTCACCCCAACCTTGGGCAGCCACTTCAGGGGTGCTATCATCTAAACAGTTGTGTGCCTGCTGCTATGGAAACTAACAACCTTTCTTTTCTACATATAGAATGAAGGGTTGGGTCACATGATTTCTAAGGTTCAACTGGGTCTCCAGGTGCTACCATCTTGATCCAGACAAGCAGCTTCTGATGACTTCATCCACATAGCCCAGACACAAGATAATTCATGGACAACCCTAGGACTGCTGGTGAGAAGCCCATGTGAGCTGTACCCCACAGCCTCACACCTGCTCAGGTCAAAGCAGGGAGCAGAGACATGAGCAGGCACATAGATAAAGCACACACAAAACAGGAGCGTGTTTGACCTGGCAACTTGCTTTAGGCCTTGGTAGGCCAAGCCGAGTTCTCCATCTTCATTCAAATATCCCCAATCCTCAGTTTGGCTAGAAATAAAGGACAGAAAAACAGGGTGTCCAGTAGAGAGGAGAGAGGCATGCAGACAGACCAGGAATGTGGAGTGATGAGAGCCAAGTTTGGGGTCAGGAAAAAGACAAAGACTACAAGCTCTGTTTCCCCTATTCCTCTCTGGCTCCCAAACTCTGGGTGCTCGTAGACAGCATCCTCCTCCCGTTTCCCAGGTTTCAGGCACTGTCTGGGAAAGAGGTTCATGTGGTTTCATAGATGCCCAATAATAAACACAGATCAGGTACATGCTGCGAAAGAGAGCAAAGAGCTATTTGTTCTCATAACTCTCTGAAGATGCAACAGCACAGGCTGGCCGCAGCATTTCCACGGCTCACACCCATCATGCTGCTTCTGTCCAAAGGAGTCAAAGGACCAAGGAGAAGGGCAAACAGGGCTGGGAAGAGAGGACACCATGTGTGCATGGGGAGCTGCAGGTGATAAGCAGGCCCCCAAATGTAACTGGAGACACTGCACCACAGAACAGCAGATGAAGCATCCTGGGGACGCTGGCCTCCACCAGGACAAGGAAGGAAGCTGCACATTTTGCTTAATTTTTCACGCACATCTCATTTCTGTCGTTCTTTAAGGGCACAGAGTCACTTGCCAACCTTAACTCCCGTTCCTCTCGCAGAATCTTGTATAAAGCAAACACAAAAATGCTACAACAAATTTATAGGCCATGACTGACTCTTGTCTTAGGTCACACTCAGTCTGGGAAAGGAGGAGCCCCAATATTCTTCCTGTAAACTGTTATCTCCAAGTCATTCAGTCTGCCTGGTGTCAGCTACAGTGGCTCCTGGAGGTCATTGGGTCAAATGTTCCTCACCCAGTGCCTGCCCACTTCAAACACCCCTGGGCACACAGAGAGCCTCAAAGGCCAGTGGGGCTGGTGGCAGTAGACACATATCATAGGATAGGAGCTATATCCACATTGCCTGCTAAAGAACCCACTAACCCCTTTCTAGCCCCCATACTGCAAGCCAAATAGCTCCTGCCAGGTGTTGGGTGAACTCCAGGGGCTCTAAGTACCCATTCCAGAGCTCAGCCTACAGCAGGAGGTCACCAGACTCTACAGTGCTCAAATGGGTTGTTTCTTGGGCTGAGGTGCCCACATCTGTACCAAGCCCTCTCTGAAATTCTGGAGGACAGGAGGGAAGATAGTGAAGATATTTCTGGAACCTCACCATGGCTTCTGTCCCCAGTCTAGGCAGTAAGGCCAAGCCCTTGGTCTACCTTCCGTTCTCAAATGTTAAGGCTTGCATTTTGCTAGGTTCCTTTGTAGCAATGCTTTGGCCTAAGGAGGCCCCAGAGCTGTAGGAGTTCTTGGCAGCGCCCAGAAGGGGGTGCAGCAGGGCCAGAATGAAGGCCAGAATTTCCTGTGCTGCATGCAGAGAGACGCTGATATCTTTTGCTGGAAACCCAATCTTCCTTTGAATTTTTCCCAGCCTTGGTGGCTACTCTTTAGAGCCTGGGAGGGACTACTGGGTCTTGTCAGAGCATTACCTCACTTTGACAGCTCTCATGCTTTCCACATGGGTGATGCTCAGTATATGTCATGGAAGTTAGCTCAGCCTACATGCCACTAGCTTCACAGGAAAACTGTCACATACCAGGAGTTATGGAGAAAGATAAAACATAAGAACTCTGCACCCCAGGCACCCCACAGTACTCATGGAAATAGGCACACAAATAAATTAAAAGCCAGCAAATCAACTCATAGGAGTTATAGACCGCTATACCTGGCCAGGGAAAGAGTAACATCTGGTTTGAAGAGGAAAAACCCAAACAACTCAGCTTTTAGGAATTAATTTTTAAAAATAAGTGCTTAATATTAATTAAAATCAACAAATATTCACCGAGTATCCTGTGACTAGGCCACTGTGCTGAACGCTATTCCTGAAGCAGTTAGACACAAAAGAAGGAACAGCAAGGTAGCCAGGCCAGCTGTTCTGTGTGGTCTTGGAGCCTTGCCTGGACTGCCTGCCTACACTTCCTGGCCAAACTTTCCACGTGTCAGGTCATTATGGCAAGCTGGATGATCTCAAAGGTATTTTCTACATCTTTAATTATTAGCTATTTCTCATGTACCAGAAAAGGCTCTGGAGAAGATGTACCTCCCCTCTGGAGACCTTGGAAAACGGGACCCAAGAACTATACTCTGACACATCTCCAGCCAGCTTGGGGATGGCCAGATTCTTATGCCTAGGAAGATCCCCATGTGCTCTGAGGGTACAGACTTCTTTAGTTCATGCTGCTTTTTCTACTCAGCAACTGACGCAGGATCATTGCTGGGATCGCTGAGAAGTGGAGACGGCACCCTAGACACAGGGAACCCAGAGAAATGTCTGAGGTTACAGCCTGGCCACATGAGGAGAGCTCTCTATGGGGA
Source organism: Nannospalax galili (assembly GCF_000622305.1). NCBI lineage: Eukaryota > Metazoa > Chordata > Mammalia > Rodentia > Spalacidae > Nannospalax > Nannospalax galili. The sequence continues at coordinate 109,513 of NW_008358413.1, forward strand.
GCTAGGCACAGCACTGAGAAGACATGTGCACCTGCCCCAGTGAGAGCTAGCACCTCAGATGATCTGCTCCAGCTGGAGTGGTGATAACAAAGCAACTCCTCGCTGAGGCTCCTGCTGTTTCCTGGGGCTTAAGGCTAAGTCCAAGAATGTTCCCCCTGACTTGATTTGGAGTTCTCCAGTCTTGGCAAGGCTTTGATGGAAGTGGCAAAGGAATACTGTTCTTGGAGCCAAACCTAAGCTGAGCCCCAGCCATACTTGTTGCCTAAGTCCTAACCTAGCTCTGTGATCTGGAGAGACTGTCTAGAGGAGGCTGGCCTGGGAGCAGCAGCAAGCTCTCTCCCAGTCACTTCCCATCCTCCCAGAGCCAGCAAGGAGGACAAGAGACTTCCACCCTGGCTTCCACAGCCCCTCTTTCCCTCAACTTTCCCACAGGTAAAGTGGTTGTTAACAATGCTGGTTTCTCCTAGCTCCCAAGATGTCAGCGTGAGAAAAATTGCAGAGGGAGAGGTTTCCACACCCCAGAGGCAAGGCAGAGCAGGCCTCAGCACTGCTTCCCTGCAGGCCTAGAGTCCAGGGGGCAAATGCAGAACACGCAGAACCTCTGCATATCTCTTTAGGCTGCGAAACTCAGCAAATGAAAAGAGTTCTGAACTTGGTGACCACAGATGCTTCAAAGACTATGATCAAGATGTATAGAACTCCCTAAAAATCCAGCCAAAAGCCAGCATACGTGCACATTTTCTAGGAATAGAACAGATTTCACCAAACTTCTAGGGGAACTCTGCCCAATCACACATGCACAGCCACAATTTATATGTATGTAAAGCTTTCCATTACAGGTCAAACACAGGAAAGGCATGGCAAATCTCTATCTTCACAGCACCCTTGTTGCAAGGGGATACCTGTTTGGGGTCCCCAGAGTCACAGCCAGACTCCTCTTCCTTGTCAATCCACCCAGCCACTCTCCTACGCAATGCTCACGTTTGTTCTAACTAAAAAATTTTCTCAAAGCCAAGGCTGACACCAAACTGGCAGAAACAAAACCAGCAGTCACTTCCGTGGTATCTAGTGTGGCAGGCACCGGGACTGGGTCCTCAGATCTCTACTGTCCTTGGCAGATATTCTTTTCTTAACTGTTCTCAGCTATTAGTTGACTATTGCTTGCTGGGCTCACTGAGAACAGGATTATTTTAGGATATAGTAAAAGCTATTTTTATTTTATCACCTCCATCATTATTGCAGTAAGAAGACAAAATCCAGGACATTTAAGCAGCCTCTGAAAAGACTTATATGGAGGACTGGCTCCCTGGCAGCTGCAGGGATGAACAGAAAGGGGGCTGGTCATAGTTTCTGTTCTGAAGATCACGGCGATAAGCCTGGCACTTGGCCACCAGCTTGCTTTTTACTTTAATGTCACCTGTGCTCTTTTCTCTTATTCATCTCATTCCTTATCTTCCACCCAGGATAATTTTAAGTGACTAAATCTTGACCCCAGCTTCAGCACAGGGAGTCACCTTCATTCTTTTTCTCCCTCCTTTAGGGAGAACTGGGGGCTGGCTACATCGTGCCTTATACAGGGGTTAGAAGCAGCCCAGCCCAGGGGCTAAGCTTCCTGGATCCTACATTGGTTCAGCTATAGGCCAGCTGTGTGCCTGACCTTCTGGGCCTCAGTTTCCTTCTCTACAGAAGAGGGACTGCTCCAGATCTGGAAAGCATCAATTCTTCAGAGCAAGAAAGCTCAAGTCATGCTCACAGCACCACCTACTGGTGCTTTTTTGGAAGTGTTCACAGCTTGCAGGAATTTTGAACAAATGTTTCCCATTGGTAAGCTGGTGTCCCAAGGGCCTTCTCTTTCCAATAAATCCCTGATGCATATGGCTAGTACCTAAGGAAAAAATCATAGCAAGGCTCCCTCCTGTCACCAGATTGCCTCCTGTTGCCCTCTCCAGGTACAGTGTATAGCGGTGAGCCCTACCTGTTTGTCTGGCAGACCCCATGATAGGCCTCAATGGCATCTTCCTGGTCCACATGCTTTTCACTGTTGGGCCAACTTGTTCTGGCATTAATGCTTGGCTCCTAGAAGATCCCAGATTTTAAAAAAAGACTCTGGTTATACAAACAACTGTGAGGAAATGTCTTTCTATACAGAGGTATAAAAATGTGCTTTGGGGGAAAGAAAGAGGACGATCCGGAGAAACTCATAACTGTTGTTACATTCAGGCAGGAACATGACTTCGAAAGGTTGCCTTGGATGGGAGGACACAACAAGGGTGTGAAGCACGGAGAGCAAGCAGTGGGAAAGGATGGCAAGGACAGTGTTCCTGGGAGGAGAGAGCACCCTATGTTCAGAAGACATGATTCAAATCTGGTTCCATGTTGGATCCTCAACACAGGTAACTAAATTACCTCATCCCCCAAGCCACCCCAGAGTGGCCCAACCTATTAGAGCCTATGAAATAACCCAGATGGCCTCGGTTCCTTTCTTCTCACTACACCAGCTATCCCCGGAAGGTGACAGCATTAGGAACAACCATGAAGTGGGACCCACCAACCTTCAAGGGATGAGAGAGAATTCTCCTCAGAAACAAAGTGAACAGTAAGTGGCATACCATGAAAAAACAAAGCCACCACAGGTGACATGTCTATGTCTTGTTCCTTTTGATCATGTTCTCAAAAATTAAAAAAATTATATGCATATGAGTGTGTGTGGGTTTGTGAAGTGAATGTACTGCTCACAGAAGCCAGAAGGGGGCACTGGATCCCCTGGAGCTGGAGTTCCAGGCAGTTGTGAGTCAATTGACGTGAGTGCTAGGACTCAAACTTGGGTTTTCTGCAAGAGCAGTAAAGTGCTCTTAAAACACTGACCCATCTCTTCAGCACCCTCAATCACTTTCTTAACCTCAGGAGATTCTAGAAACTTCTAGTTCAATTTCTTTAAAAAGGTTATGCTGGAAGGGAATCAGGCCCCTTGTGCAGCCTTTGGAAGAGACTCCAAAGAAAGAGCCTCTGCTATTTCATGCTTAAGACCCTCATGAGTAAAGATACATAAGAAAACAGAAGCCTACTGCTTATTGTGGCCCCCACAAACCAAACACGGCTGCCATCTCGTTACCATGTTCTTGCTGACAAGTCTGTGCTGGTCAGCATTCACAATCTGGGTCCTGAGGATCAGCACCTCCTCTTTTCGGACCTCGAGCTCCTCATTGGCCAGCTTGAGCTGGTTCAGCAGGAGGCTGTAGCTGTCTGGGGAGCTATGGGTGGAGTTGTTTTGTACAGCTTGGTCAGCTACTGCCTTTCTCAGCTCATTTAGATCATTCTTCAGCTTCTTGTTTTCCGATTCAAGCTCTTGTCTCTGCAAGACAAGCCAAGAGGCACAGTTGCTACTTCCCGAATTCACTCTTCCCAGGTAGGCTCCCTCTTCGCTTGCCTTAACTTTCCCAGTTAGCAGGAAGATCAACTTCCCTATTTTAATAAAGACACACAAGGCAAAAATTCTGATGGCATCAGTAGGCAGTCAAAGCTAGGGCTTGGATTTGAACCCATGACCCCAAGTTATCAGAGTGAAGCATCTGACACAATATCTCTATAGTATTCTCCAGCGACTCAATATATGTCTTGAGCACATTTGGCCATGAAACCCTTCTACTTGAAAATGCAGGGCTGACAACTGTGTGTATATGTATATACACACATATGTAGTGCTGGAAATCAAAGCCAGGGCTCCATGCAAGCTAAGCCCTACCTCCAAGCTGACAATTGTAAACAACATGCTGTTAATATAGGACTTCCTAGAACCTTTGTGTGTTCACATGCTTTGTGACTTTCCTAGAGACTATGGAATGAAAGCTTTCCTAAAATTTGTCTTGAGAGTGCCATGCCTTTCAAGGGGCATCACATGAACTAATCATTTGGAGAATATATTAGGAACACTGCATTGTTATTTTGGCCAGCACTGTTGATGCCAGCAAAGGTAAACTACCAGTCTTAACAGCCTAAAACATTGAAACTTATCTTTGAAGAACATTTCATATTTCTGATTAGTATGCTAAACTCTGAGACACAGCCTGATAATTTAAAGTCTTATAATAAAACATAAATTGCTGCAAGGGCTCTGGTGTAGATGGAACTCAAAATTTCCAAAATAAAACAAAAAAAGTGGTATGTTTGTTAGTGCCACAATATGACAGAGACGGACCCCCCTGGAAAGAATCACTAGTATCTGAGTGAGGAGACTGAGTACAGGGAGGTGAAGGTCACAGTGAGTTAATTGCCTTGACCAGGGTGACAACAGATACAACGTGAATAAATTTTGAACACATGAAGCTAAATGTCACGAACTGGTCACAGGGAGAAAATATCACACGAGTCCACTTACATGAAGCATCTAGAATATTTCAAAGAGATAGAAAGCAGAATAGTGGCTGTAAGGGGCTCTGGATGGGGAGGAGGGGAAGTTGTTGAGTGGAGATAAAGTTTTGGTTTTGCAAGATGAAGTTTCAGAATTCATGGATGGTAGTGATCTGCCTGTACATTATGAACGTCCTCTACAGGACTGAACTGTATAAACACTTAAAATAGTTAAGATGGTACATTTTATGTGATGTATATGTTACTGCAGTGAAAGATAGTTTGTGGGGGAGCCACAGAAATGCCTCAAGGCTGTTTTCCTAGGTTATGGCCATTGGCAGAGTTATTAGTGATTCTATAAGGGATTGGCAGGCTGGTGAACTTGCCACATCACTAAGTCTTTGGGAAAGAAGACTCTGGTCTGATGTGGCTCCCCTGCTATGGAGCCAGGAAGTCCCTGGACCTGAAGTCTCCATTGTTGTCATTTCCTGTCAGGCCAGCACCTGATGCAGGGATACCCCCTTAATCTGGATATTTTTTCAAAGTGATTTTATTCCTGTGGTCATATTTTATTTTAACTGAATTGCATCAGGTAGGAAAGGCACATTTCTTGGGATAAATTTTCCTTCATTTCAAAGATAAAGATGCAGAAATGTGGAAAGGAAGTTACTTGCTTACTGCCCTACTGATCGTCAGTCTGAAGCTTAGGACTTGGTTTCCTGATGCCCAGCTTTGCCACTTGTTCTCTACTGAAGGACAGACAGCCTTACCTTCAGACTGTTATAGGCTAGATCTGCATCCTGGTCCACATCTATGTCATTCTTTGGTTGTTCCATCTGCACAGGCAAGGACAGAATGGTAAGCATAGCTCACAGGCCATATATATATGCTCCACAGAAATTTCTGATGATGGCCAAACTTTCTCATTCTACTTTTACATGAATAGATGGAAATCTTACCCTCCACAAGTATATTCCCTGCCCTCTTCAGAAAGTGGACCAATTCTCAGGCTACCCTGAAGCTCTCCATAAGCAACTCGCTCCTGCTCAGCTCCCATTTTGCCACATGATACCAACAGGCACTGACAGGCTGAGTATGTATAACAAACATTGTGGTATGGGTTGAATTGTGCACTCTCCTATACATTTAAGTCCTAACCTCCTCCACCTGTGAATGTGACCTTATTTGGAAATTGGGTCTTGGGTGAATCATAATGCCATAGGACTGGTGTCCTCATAAGAGGAAAAGATACACGGGGAAGATGAACATATTAAGATGGGGGCATGATTGGAGTCAGCTGTAAGTCAAGAATACCAAGGATTGCCAGCAACATCAGAAGCCAAGATAAGGGATTGGGACAAGTGCTCCCCACAGCCTTCAGAACACAGCCATTTCAAAACCTTCATTTCTGACTTCTGGCCTCTGGAACTATGAGAAAATGACCTTTGTTACTTAAGTGGTTTAGTTGGTAGTATTTTGTTTCAGCAGGCCTAGGAACAGTAAAACCTGAATATAAGCAAGATTAATATACTGTATCAGGTATGTGGGGGTATGTACTCATGAGTCTATTTCCTAGGTAACTCAAAGCACCTTGCACTGGAGTTGCACCTCTACGGCCCTCTAATAAGGCAGCTGGCTCACAGTACATTCTTAGTACATGCAGCCTGCCTTCAGAATGCCAGAGAGCATAGTGTCTGTGGGCAGAAATGAATGGAACACCAAGCCCAGAGGATGTGGGTCAGCCAAGGACTCCTATGATTATATGGCAGCTATTGGAGTTGAACTGTATGATGAGAAGGGGTACAACTTAAGTGGATAATTGCCTGGGGTGAGTTTAAGTAGCTGAGGCATTCCTGAAGAACATGGGTCTTTAAAACTAAAACCTAATGAAGTTACCTACAGGCTAGCAACTTGAAGTCCAGGCTATCACTGACTGGAGATGGATGGGGTGCCTGTGGTTTAGAGGGAGCATTTCCTAAAACCTTTTTCAGATGAAGGACATATACATTCACTGCATTGTTTCCAGCCCTATAAATTGGGGAACATCTCTGCCAGGGTACCAACTTCTGCCTTGCCTCCCTCTATCACATTATAGGGGATCTGATTTACCTGGGTCAGCCCTCTGCCTGCTGCCTGGTAAGAGGCCTGCACTTATGTTATGTGTAGCACAGATTCACTACACAACAACCTCTAAATGTTGATTTGACTACATTAGATGCTCAGAGATTGAAGATCATGTAAGTGTAAGGGGCCATGTAAGCCATGTCTCTAAGTTTACAGTCCACTGGAATCACCCTAATCTGCCAAGTGACTTTTCCGGTCTTAGGAAAAGAACTGGATAAATGGGAGCTCTAACATTGACTGGCTATTACTTACTCACAGTAAGTAAGGCAATCATTCCACACGGATGGAACATCCCATAGACTTCCCAGTCAGTCTACATTCAGTGTATTGCCTCTAGGGCTGGGGACCTAGTGGCTACGGATTCCTCTTGGGACCAAGGGAAAACTCAGAAATTTGATCTCTGGAAGCTTAGTCTCAGGGAACAATAGGAGATTTCTGCCCTATTCCTGTGCATCTTACTCAGCTGTCAGAAACAAAGTCATTCTTAAGGAGGGGGGAGAGGGGGAGGGGGGAGAGGGAGAGGGAGAATGAGAGAGAGAGAGAATGAGAATGAGAATGAATCATGGACATCACTGTTCTAATGCTTGCTTCAGCAATTATGTTTTAGGAAAACAGATACCCTTTCATTTGGTATCCAGACAAACAAGTTCTGAGTTTCTAAGTTTCCAAAATAATTAGGCATTTCTGCAATGAGGATTCCAGAAAATGAATCTTTAGGTACAGTAGCAGAACCCAGGAACTTCTTTGTCAGACAATGTCTGATGCCATCTGTTTTTCCATATACAGATGGTCTGTGACTTATGATGGCTGACTTAGACTCCCTCAACTTTAGATGGCACAAGAGCAATTCATCTTCACTAGAAATTGTACTTCATTTTGAACTTTGATCTTTTCTCAGGCAACTGATGGCTATAAGGTCCTCATCAGTAATACAGGGACGGTGCCAGCAAGTCACATGTCCCCAGAATCATGGGGTACACTGCCCCCAAGTTAGGGTGTTTGGAAGTTTGAGAGGATTACAGGCATTTTGACTTTGGAGATTTTCAACTTATAATGAGTTTATTGGGATGTAACCCCATCATCATCCATCTGTACAGTATTTGATCTGTGCTCCTCTGTCAGGGCAGCTTCCCTTTACAATTGAATGAGTCATTTACAGACCCAATGCTTTCACTCTCTACCTGAGAGATTTAAGCTGGTCCACCAGCAAGATTCACCTCTTTACTTACTGCTCAGTTAAGAAAAAAACAAAAACCACCACAACAAAAATCAAGAATTTGACAGCGAGCTAGACCTGAGCGTGCACCACATTTGACTGGAAAGGGAAGACAGGTGTTATGAAAGGAGACTTTGGGTACAGGTGGGAGGTAGAAGTGGGTCAAGGAAATGGGGAGAGTGTCAAGTCCCAGGATTTGCAACTCAGGCCTGAGAACAGATCAGCTAGTGATATAACCCAGAACTGGACTCCAATTCCATGAGAAGTGCTCCTCACAACTTCAAAGTAAGAAAGAGCAGTTCTTACCTCCCACTGCTAGTCAATGGCTCGCTGCCGCTGCAGCACCAACTGTAATCAACTTTGCATTCACATATGCACTAGCAATGTTCATTTTTATTTTTCACCTGTGTTATGCCTGCTACTCCCAAACTTGATTTAAATTCCCCAGTGACTAAGGTTTTCTCTTACATTTTTATCTCCTCTCTTAAAAGTTTTTTGGTTGGAGAGAGAGAGAGAGGAGAATGCACCACACTCATGGTGTGAGTGTGGAAGTCAGAGGGACAACTTACAGGAGTCAGTTCTCTCCTTCTACCATGTGAACTCCCTAGGCTCAAACTCAGGTCAAGAGGCTTGGCTGCAATTGTCTTTACCCACCAAGCTATCTTGTTGGCCCCCTCTCCTCTCTTGTAATATATACTTTTCATATTTGCTATGAGTCTGACACTGGCTTAGTCCTGTGTGTGTAGCCTAGGTGGTCCAAAAAGCCCCTGAGACAAAGCAATTACTTTGGGGCACAAAGTTTCACAGATTCAAGAGGATAAGGACAATTTGGACTGTGGTGAGGGCATAGCCATGGGCAAAAAAGGGTGAAGAACTGCACTAGTCGCCTGATCCTGAACCAGGAGTGGGGCTGAGATCATGCCAGATTCCAGGTATCAAAGGGTGGTAGACTTTCTCTGCTAAACATGACTTCTTGTATTATTTTTCTACTGCACCCCCAGTCCTCCTGGCACGAGCTCCCATCTTTGTAAATGGGGGTGAGGAGATGATGACAGACTCTACGCAGCTTTCCAGTGGCAAGCCTTTGCTCCCGGACACTGAGGGAATATAGCCTACCCAGAGGCAGTGGTGTGGGACACTCACAGGGGAGACTCCAACAGAGGAAGAAGGCTCTCTGAAATCTAACACCATCAAGAGCCCATGGATCACATCTCCTCCGTGGGCCCTAATGGGCCGGAGCTGTCACGCACCTGCACTTTCTTGCTGTCCTGTTGCTCCTTCTTCTCCAGCTGTGCCTGCAACTTCTTCCTCTCCTGTTCAAGCTCCCGCACTCTCTTCTGCAGCTTCAGGAAAACTGCCATGTCCATAGCTGCCTTCTCCATGCCAATCTCCTGCAAAGGAAGAAAGGTTCATGGAAGGTGGCTTTCACAGTGCAAACGCATCGGGGAACACACAATGCCTTGTTGCCCACCACTGTATCAGCCATCTGTTTCCTTGCTCCTCCCAGATCTATCCACGCCTCAAACACAAAGCCAGTGCCAGTCCACTAGCATTTCTCATATGAAAGCCGGTGCCTCAGGCTCATTCTCTGTCTAGATAATATCTGTGTCTGAGCCATTTACATTCCTCCTGTGTGAACCACTTAATTGACCAATCACATTTCCTAAGAACAAATGGATACAGGCACAGCCATTTTCTTTGGAAGCGAAAAGGAAACCCACTTCTAGACAATGGCATAACACCACAGAAACTATAAATCTGGGGATACAGTGCTCCCTGAAGAGGGATCACTGGTCGCTAGTCACTGTAAATGTGTTGCCAACCACTACTTCATTGCACCTTGAAACACAATCAACACTCACCCTGCCGAGGAACGCATTTCTCCAAAAGATCTTAAGGCATCAATTTCCCAGTGTATTTTTGTTCCTTCAGACTGATGTCTGAATTGTGCTAGGTGGGGTATGTATGTGTATAAATGTATATCTGCTTGGGAATGGGTATATGAATACATATACAGCCTGTATTTAACTATACTACACATATGTGGCAATGTGATCTGGTTCAACCCCACGAAAAGAGTGCTTTGTGCTTGGTCTCATCAGGATCAGTCTTGCTGCCTTAAAGAACAGACTAGGGGATAGCAGTGCCTATATCTGCACTGAAAAGTCCCCACACAAATGTAGCTGCTGTGACACTGCTGTGACATTGCCAGGTCCAGTCTGTAAGTCTACTGCATCCCAGTGATCCTGTTCTCAAGGACTGTCCCCTGGGCCCTGTAGCCACCACCAACAGAGCAGTATATCTCTGTTGGGCAGTTCTAGATAGGTAATCGACACATCCCTGGGCAGGACAGCTGCCAATAGCTCTCTGACTTACCTCCACCTGCTGGAGGGCATCTTCAGTGTCTCCAATCTCAGAGGTGGAGATGGAAGGGTAATTGGAGTCCGATTCTAAGCTACTCTGGTTTGATGGGTTCCGCCTGTGGCCTGGGGTTTGCTGTTAAAGTAGAAAAATGTGATAACTCATAAGCAACACATGTTAATTAACTTCTCAAGGAGCAGCAGGCTCTGCCTCACTTGTCCACAATGATGGGCAGTATTGCTCCTTGGAAAAAAGACTAAACAGAGCGATTTCTATGATGTTAGGTGAACACTCTACCATGGAGCCACATGTCCAGCCCTTCCATTGTCTCAGTATTTTACAATCCATAACACTCAGTGAGAGGACAGCGCTTCATTCTGGTCTTGCCCTTAGAGTGCACACAGCATGCATGCTCCCTGCTCCCCTCTTTGGTTTTGAAAAGACTGCGGCAAACTTACCCAATCTCTCCTCTCTCCCAATTTTGCTCATAAAAATAGTCATATACTAAAAACAGAGTGCACTTTCCATACTGTTCATTTGAAAATACCTTTCAGTTTATTTTTTGGCATCTGATTTGTCTTTCAGAGTGAAAATCGAGTTTGGTGGAAATTTTTAGATTTCTATTTTAGTTCCTATTCAGCTTCTGTTCCTGGTTTCCATGCAACTAACTTATTGATGTTGAATATGCATATTGGGAGGGAGCATTTACATGGGTACAGAAGAATGACAAATTCTGAAATGTCATGAAAATATTCTGCATTTTGTCAGAGACTGGGGCAGTTTATCCGGCCCCATGAGTCTTTCTCCACATGCACCAATGCAGCAGAGGTCAGAGCCTACCACACCATCACTGTCTCAACACTGGAATCTTCCAGAACAAGAAGCAAAAGGGACAACATATACACACAGGCCAACTGTCCTTAAACTGCTAAGATTTTCATAAGATCTCAACATTGGGAAAGGAAGCATCCTTAGGAGGGAACCACCCAGCCTACAGCTTCCTATTACCAAGTTTCTATGGAAACTTATGAATAGGTGGCCCCCCAGAACCACGGATATTTCCTGAGCAGTCAGTGGTGCCTAAGGGCAAAGGGCTACAAACCAGGTTTAAAAGGACTGAAAAGAAAGCTGTTGCCATGGGGCAGCAGAACTGCTTTCCTTGCCTTTATGATGGTCATTTCGTCTCGAAGGTTGTCATATCTCTGCTCCAACAGGGAGTATTCCTTCACAAGGTTCTGGTACCTGGACCGTTCTTCCTCTAGCTCCTTCTTCATCATGAGGTTCTCCTCCACAGAGTTCTGGGCAAATTCAGCTGGAAAGAAGGCATGGGAAACCGGGTTTTGGCATCTAAGTGGATCTGTACATGCGCATGAGTTGCCAGGAGCTTTCTGACTAATCTCTTGTTAAGAGGCTGCACACTCCAGGCTCATCCCAGAGGCAGTGGATGAGTCTGACGCTCCTCACCTACTGTGGAGCTGAGGAGGGGCTCTTTACTCCGACCTGTCTTCAGATAGGAAGACTCTGCTCTCAGGGAGGTGGGAAGAGAAAAGTCTCAACTCCCACCCAGTTCCTGTACCCCCCTCTCTAGCAACAAACTGCCTAGGGGAGCTGGCAGCATTCCTGAAGAACCAGGCTTTGTTCTACATTTTCTTTGCTATTCCTGATCTTTCAGGTTCTTGGAGTGCAGGGAGATTAAAAGCCAAGGTCAAAGGTAATGTGTGGGGAAGCTGAAAAGGCAGGTAAGAAACTCAGAAGGAATTTCCCCTGCCAAACCTCACATTTACAGTAAGAGAAAAGAAGTATTTTTTTTTTTTTTTAAGGGCAATTTGAAAACATCTTATATTTTCATAAGATCTTAAGCTGGCAGGGATTGTGAGGTCAAGGTGTTCAGCTGCCCTGTGACATGGGTGAGGACCTTAAGGATGAGAGGAGATATGGTTACCCTGAGCAGACAAGAACTGGGATTTATGGGCTCTACTGTCCCCCCACAGTCAAGTGACCTGTGGGGATGGACGGCAGACCAGGAGTTGATGGGCACTTGAGAGATGCTGACCTGGATCTAATTAAAGACCCCGTCTTCAGCAAACATTAAGACGACACTTTGGTCACAGACATAGGTACTAAGGATGTGAAAAGACAACTGTAAAAGTAGCACATGAGTGCTGACCATGTGCTGGGCATTCTACCTGCACATTTACATTTTGCTCATTATCCTCTAATGAATCCCCAACCCCTTTCCTGTCCATTTTTCAAATGAAAAAGCTGGCACCTGCTCAAGACCACAGGGTCATGCTTTGGCATAGGTCTTCTGAAACCCCACCTTCCATATATGGTATTATACATTAAGTACATGTTCCCCCACAATGTGCTCCGAACAAAATATCTCAGGATTAAAATTCACCCTCCTCCTCTCCATCTCTTCTTTAGTAAGCCCTTTCCACTTTGTACCATCTAAGAGCCTGGGGAAACCAGTAAGAGGCATTTAAAGCTGGTTTGGAGCTTACCTTTTGATTGGTGCAGGATTTGGTTATTAAGTTGCTCTTTCTGATCTTTTAAGAGAGAATTTTCTTGTTCCAAGTCTGCAACTCGCTGAAAGAGATCAACAGGTAAAAATATTCCTCTGTTGTGTTAAACAAAGAAAAGTGGGGTTGGAATTCTGATGGGTTATGGATAAAAATACTTAAGACAGGGGTGGTGGAACATGCCTTTAATCCCAGCACTCCAGAGGCAGAGGCAGGCAGATCTCTGTAAGTTTGAGGTCAGCCTGGTCTCCACAGTGAATCCAGGCCAGCTGCAGCTACGGGATGACCCTCACTCAAATAAACCAATAAATGTCATAAATCATATAAATGTACTCAAAGACAAGAACCACATGGCCATCTTATAGATGCAAAGAGGGCCTTTGACAAAATTCAACTTGCATTTATGTTCAAAGTCCTAGAGGGAACTGGACTGGAGGGAACATACCTCAACATAATTAAAGCCATATAAACAAACCCATAGCCAACATCATTCTAAATGGAGAAAAACTGGAA
>NW_008358413.1:122785-122988 GCF_000622305.1 Nannospalax galili
TCCACCAGAAAACTCCTAGAAATTATTAACACATTCAGTAAAGGGGCAGGTTAAAAAATTAACCCACAAGTCTGTATCCTTTCTATATACCAAGAACAAGCAAGCAGAGAAAGAGCACATGGAAACACCCCCCTTCACAATAGCTGCAAATAAAATAAAATATCTCGGAATAAACCTAACCAAAGACATTAAAGAGCTCTACA
>NW_008358413.1:123150-123346 GCF_000622305.1 Nannospalax galili
GCAATGCTGGGGGGATTACTATACCAGATTTTAAGCTCTACTACAGATCCATAGTCATAAAAACAACATGGTACTGGCACAAAAATTGACCCGTAGATCAATGGAACAATTGAAGACCCAAATATGAGTAAATGCAATTTCAGCCACCTGATATTTGACAAAGGGAGCAAGAATTTTCACTGGAGGAAAGACAGCA
>NW_008358413.1:123412-124941 GCF_000622305.1 Nannospalax galili
TAAACCCCTATCTTTCACCTTACAGAAAGTTAACTCCAAATGAATCAAAGACCTCAGTGGGAAGCCTAAACTCTGAAACTGTTAGGATAAAACACTGGCAATAACCTACAAGATATAGGTGCAGGGAAGGATTTTTTAAACCAGACATCAATTGCCCAGGAAACAAGGTCAAGAGTCACCAAATGAGGCCTCATTAAACTAAAAAGCTTCTGTACATCAAAAGAAGCAACCAAGGAAGTGAGGAGAAAACCCACAGAATGGGAGAAAATCTTCACCAGCAACACATCTGACAGAGGTTTAACATCCAGAATTTATAACAAACTCAAAAAACAATCAAAAAAAGAGCTAACCCAATTAAAAGCTAGGCTAAGGAGCTGAATAGAGAGTTCTCAAAATTAGAAGTAATGACGGCTAAGAAGCATCTTAAAAGGTATTCACCGACCTCCCTCTGCTTCCCTGGGCCTGCACTACCTACAGGCCTCTCTCCAACCTGCAGGCCTCTCTCCAGGGTAAGTCGATTGTGCCCTCTGTGCCTTGCCTCCCCCAGCCTCCTTCACCCTCTCATCTCCCCTCCACCTCCTCCTAGCCTGGGACCTGTCCCATTCCTTGTCTTGGCACCCCAGACACTGGGGGAACCACCACTGCTTCCTAATCCTTTGAATCCAGACCAACCCAGTTCCTTCTGGGGTCCCCAGGAGTCCTCTGGGTCTGGTCCCGCCCTCACCTCCCTCTGCTTCCCTGGTCTTTACAACCCACCAGCCTCTCTCCTCGAAGCCATCAGGGCCTGGCTCTGCCCTCACCTCCCCCTGCTTCCCTGGTCTGCACAACCCACCTGCCTCTCTCCAGGACCCTCTTGGCCTGGTCCCGCTCTCACCTCCCTCTGCTTCCCTGGGCTGCACAACCCGCCAGCCTCTCTCCTGGATGCCCATCCAGACCAACCCAGTTACTCAGTACCGTTCCCAGGAGCCCTTGGGGCCTCTTCCTGTCCCCATCTACCTTTGCATCTCTGGGAGGGACTGCCACCAGCTGTCCTAGACCAGCTGCCCTAGATCTTTCCTGGTCCCTGCTCCCAGGCCAGTCCAACACCCAAATTCCTGAGGTCAAAATCTTTCCTGGAGGGATCCAGACCTTAGGAGAAACCCTGAGAGCATCTGATCCTCAACCTTGGGTCTCTGTGGGAACTCCTGAAGACGAAAGCATTTAGGCAACTCCAATATAAAAACAAAAGAGAGGACGGAAGCTTAGAGGAACCAGCTTTTCACGCCCAAAGAGTAAACCACAAAGACACATAAAGTTTACAAAAAGAAGCAGACTTAAACTTAACAAAAGAAGGCTTGAGTCTCACACAAGAATCAGAGACTACAAAAGATATTCACATGTCAAAAGCACAGGGGAAAAAATAATAACATGGAAAATCCAAATAATATATCCCCACTAAGTATCAATAGTGCTCTAGAGGAGTACAATGAGAACACCCTAGAGATAACACAGGACATGGAACTCAAAAGAACAATTAGAAACATGATAGA
>NW_008358413.1:125266-126420 GCF_000622305.1 Nannospalax galili
ATTTACAGGACAAAGAGAGAATACTGAAAGCTGCAAAAGAAAAACAAGTCACATATAAAGGAAAACCCATTAGAATTACAGCTGACTTCTCAGTGCAAACCATGAAACCCAGAAGAGCCTGGACCAAAGTATTCCCAGTTTTTTTTTTTTTTTTTTGGTCTTTTTGAGACAGGGTCTCCCTATAGCCCCAGCTGGCCTGGAACTCACTATGTAGACCAGGGTGGCCTTGAACTCAGAGATCCAATTATCTCTGACTCCCCAGTGCTGGATTCAAAGGCGTGCACCACCACGCCCGGCTGAGCAGTCCGAGTTTTAAATGACCACAGATGCCAACCCAGATTATTATACCCAGCCAAAATGTCTACTGTAGTTGAAGGGGAAAGAAAAATCTTCCATGACATAAATAGGCTGAAGGAATTCATGTCCACAAAACCAGCCCTAAAGAGAGTTCTGGAAGCAATACAAAGAGCTGAAGAAAGGAATGACTATACACAATTGCGGAAAGAAATTCAATGAAGGTATAACTGTGGAAAAGTACAGCTATATCAAGAATGTAAACAGAAATAAAAATGAGAGGATTCAATACTCATCTTTCATTAATAATGTTAAATATTAATGGACTGAACTTCCTAGTCAGAAGACACAGACTATGTGAATGGATTAAGAAACAAAAACCACCCTTTTGTTGTCTGCAAGAAACTCATCTCACTTTCAAGGACAGACACTATCTTAAAGTGAAAGGATGGAAAAAAAATATACCAAGCAAATGGTACTAAGAAAAAAGCAGGTGTAGCAATTTTAATATCTGACAAAATAGACTTTAAACTAAAAGTAATCAGAAGAGATAAAGAGGGCCACTTCATTCTTATCAAAGGAACAATTGACCAAGAACATATATTCACCAAACTCTGGTGCACCCAACTTCATTCACATAACTTCATAAAAACAATACTACCGGACTTTAAGACCCAGATTAATACCAACTCATTAATAAATAGTAGGGGACTTCAATACCCCACTGTCTCCATTAGATACATCAACAGGGCAGAGAGCTAACAGAGAGACATCTGAATTAAACAATATCATTTATCAAATGGACTTAACAGACATCTACTGAGTATTCCACCCAAGCACCAAAGGACATACTTTCTATT
>NW_008358413.1:127913-129974 GCF_000622305.1 Nannospalax galili
ATACTTTCAGCAATACGGCAGGTTACAAAATCCTTCTACAAAAATCAGTAGCCTTTCTATATACCAAAAACAAGCAATCAGAGAAAGAGTACATGGAAACACACGCTTTCACAACGCCTGCAATAAAATAAAATAAAATATCTCAGAATAAACCTGACCAAAGACATTAAAGAACTCTACAATGAAAAATTTAAATCTTTAAAGGAAGAGTTTGAGGATGACATCAGAAGTTGGAAGGACCTCCAATGCTCATGGATTGGAAGAATTATTGTGAAAATGGCCATCCTACCAAAAGCCATTTATAGATTTAATGCAATGGTAATCAAAATCCTCATGACATTTTTCACAGAATTGGAAAAAAACATACTAAGATTCGTATGGAAGCACAAAAAACCTTGGAGTAAAAACAACATAGTACTGGCACAAAAATTGACTCGTAGATCAATGGAACAAAATTGAAGACCCAAATATGAGTAAATGCAAAGGGGCCAAGAACATTCACTGGAGGAAAGACAGCATGTTCAGCAAAGGGTGCTGGCAAAACTGGATCTCTACCTGTAGAAGAATGAAACTAAACCCCTATCTTTCACCTTGTACAAAAGTCAACTCCAAATGGATTAAAGACCTCAATGAAAAGCCTGAAATTCTGAAACTAGTAATAGAAAACCTTGGGAAAAACCTACAAGATATAGGTGTAGGAAAGGACTTTCTAAACCGAACTGGACATCAATTGCTCAAGAAATAAGGTCAAGAATCAACAAATGGGACCTCATTAAAATGAAAAGCTTTTGTATATCAAAGGAGGCAACCAAGGAAGTGAGGAGAAAACCCACAGAATGGGAGAAAATCTTCACCAGCAACACATCTGGCAGAGGTTTAACATCCAGAATTTATAATCATGAGCTCTCAAATCTGAGTCTTAGGAAAACCAGCAGTTCACAATGAAAACAGCATCGCTGGTCTTCATCCCATCTCTTCTTGCTTACTGGATTAGCCCAGATTCTGAGAAAGGCGAACACATTCACAAATCTAATCCTAGTGTGTGGCTTCTGACAACACTGCCAAAGGGAACATGAGGTGAATAGTACTGCAGAAAAAAGGCAAATGAGAAAAGAGAAAATACTAAAGAAAAATTGAGGACTGTGAAGCAAGTTTCTAAAACATACTTTTTGACATTATAGAAATAAAGGTTGGTGAGGGCTGGAGAGATGGCTCGGTGGTTAAGAGCACTGGTTAAGACTCAGGTTTGGTTCCCAGCACCCACATGGCAGCTAACAAATATCCGTAACTCCAGTTTCAGGCGATTCCCACACCCTCTTCTGACCTCTGTGGGCATTGCACAACACAACACGGGTGCACTTACATACATGCATATAATACACTTGTACACATAAAATAAAAAAGAAATAAATGTTTGTATGATTTTTTAAAAATATTGCCAATTTAGAGATGTGTTCTAAAAGAGCTTAAAATCATTAGCTGATATTAAACAGGAAAGTGTGACCAAGTGACTCGGAAATCCCATCCTGGTTATATTCAAGAGAAATGAAGGCCTAATCCCCATGAAAACTTGTACAATGATGTTTATAGCAGCATTATTCATAATAGTAAAAAAGGAACAACTCATATATTGATCAGCTAATGAACCAATGGCATATCCATACAGTGATTCTTGCTGTCAATCTTTACAATCTGAGTTCAATTCTCAGGACCCACATAGTGGAGAGCTGACTCCTGTAAATTATCTTCTTATTTCTACATATGTCTCCCAAGATGAGTAAAAATAAAGAAAATTAAAAACAAAATAATAGGTCCATGCTGCAATGCAGATGACTCTTACAAACATCATACTAGGTCAAGAAGCCAGTCACAAAGGGTGGCATCTATATGATGAATTGGTAAGTGTTGTTTCTACTGAAATCACATCCCCACAGGATTCTTCAGGGAATCTATTCTTTACTGTTTTTTTTTTTTTTTTTTTTTTTTTTTTTTTTTTTTTCAAAAAAAAAAAAAAAAAAAAAAAGAGGACGATAAATCTTTCACTGTGATATATCAAAATAA
>NW_008358413.1:130003-135507 GCF_000622305.1 Nannospalax galili
TCTTAGTGGGCCCCATGTCCCTCACAACCTCTACCAGATCACACTGATTTTTCACCTACCTGCTCAACCTGGATTCAACTGCTTGTTGAATGCCTTGAATGAGCCTACAAATTGAGGTAAGACTCCTGCCCTCTCCTCAAAATCAACTAATGGCTACTCCTCTTTCTAAAAAATGTGTTTATATTTGAATGTATCTCTGATCTATTGCTTGATCAGATAACCCAGTTTGGCAGCATATACAATGTAGGAAACAAAATAATTTCTATCCTCTTCATTTGATTTTCTATTACTGTACGCAGTTCACCATTCAATGGCTTGTTTAGCACCTTTATATTAGCTTAGTAAACACAACAGCCTTCACTCTCCTAGATGAGTCAAGCACAACTAAAAACAATCCAATTGGATAAGCCATACAGTGTGTGCCTCTACAAGGTAAAGCATGGCACGGTGCAGTGAAGCTCCCTGCTGGCCCTGTTAGGAGAGAAGGATCCAGCTCAGCTATGCTACAGCTTGACTCTAGCAGGCTGTGAGGTAAGCAGACCTTTCCATGGAACAACTTGGTTCCCCCAAACCACCCTCCCAATATCTAAGTGGCTCCCAGAGCAGCTGGTCACCTGAAATGTCTTCTGAGACTCCTGACTACTCTCCTGTATCATAGTCAAGGTCTCTGAAAGGGAACATGCTATTAACACTAAGTTAGAACTGAAACCTCCATTCTCATGATCAGGCCACCTAAGACCATGACTTTATGAGTGCCATGAGGGATGAGTGCAGCATGGTCGAGCCACAGTTAACAACAGAAGATCACCACCATATATTGTTTCTGAGCCTCATTTCTCCCCTCCACCTCCTATGATTATGAATGTAGGGAATTCAGGCCTTGGATGCGCTTGGATACATCAATGTGGCATTGTGGTTGGGGGGAGGGGATTTGTTTTTCTTGCTTGTCTGAACAATTCTAGAGGAAGGCCCAGGTTGCTAATCATTAATGACCAGCAGGCAGAGAATTCCACACTCAGCTTCATATTCCCTTCCAGGGAGGTCTGAGAAAGCTTCCAGATTCACTAGCCACCCAGGGCTTCCCAGTCAGGTAGCATATGGAGACTTTGTTGGCAGAAACGGTAGAGATAAAGTTCTATAGCCCAGTGGCTTTTTAAAAGTCACTGGGAATACAGGCTGCAGTGAGAGACACTTTAGAACCCCCCAGGCACAATGAATAACATCTTTACAGGATTCAGGTCTCATGGAGCATCATTCAGCTGCTTATGCTTTGATGGAGGTTAACACTTGCAGGTACTACTATTTGAAGTGTTTTTTTCTTACTTCTACAAGGCTATTTGGGACCATTCATCAGAACTAACATGGGGGTGGGTAGGAATCCTGGAACTATTAGATCAGTATAGTCCTTATTAAATTAATGGAAGCAAATATCCACCTTCTGCAAAAGAACTGCCTTGCTAGTACACTTAAAGGACATCAATGTAGCAATGGGCTTCTTATCTTTTTCACATTGGATATTTTTACTGTAAAATAAGCCAACTTCAAGTTTTATAGTAGAAAAACCAATGACAAACCAGTTAGATAATACTTATCAGGAAGATTTCATCTGTCATCTGCCCTGAATTCTTCACACCTACCAGATAGTAGACATTTACAGACCTGGCTCCTGATGTGGATAACACTTTTAGTTTTGTGAAATCCTAGGATGGGCTACTTGCTTTTATCTTCTGAGCATAAACCAGACAGAAATGTCCTATACAAACGGGATGCTAAGTCATTCAGCCAGTGGGAAGTGAGCTTAAGCAGAGAACATAGAGAAACAGAAAAGCAGAGCAGACAGGAGACGCAGAGACACAGAGGAAAGTGTGAGCTGACCTGGGAGCTTGCAAGTTAGAGAAAGGAGATTAAGCGTGGGTGCCCTCTCCTCCTAAGGAACAGAAGCATATGGCCCATCATAACCTCTCTAGAAGACATGCAGGTAGGTTCTGATCCAGCTTCATAGGTACCAGGATGGACTTAAAGCAGTGTAAAGTGGCGCTCAGGACCACATATAGGTTACAGTTGAGATAGGAAAAACCAACATTTATTGAGCTTTTACCATAGCTATATCCCAGGCACAATTATAATTTTTTGAAATACCTTTAGGGTTGCTAATATCATCATTTGCTTAAATAACACTAAGGCAGGGCTGGAGAGATGGCTCAGCAGTTAAGAACACTGACTGGCCAGGTGTGGTGGTGCACGCCTTTAATCCCAGCACTTGGGAGGCAGAGGCAGGCAGATCTCTGTGAGCTCCAGGCCAGCTGGGGCCACAGGGAGACCATGTCTCAAAAAGACAAAAAACAAACAAACAGAAACAAAAAACAGATGATCCAAAGGATGGCCCCACTGCTTCCACTCACCTTCCTCCTGTCTCTGCGGGGTCAGAAGGCCGTGATTGAATGAAAAGAGATGGGGTGTATGTGCAGCCGTGGTTGTGTCTGAAGGGAATCTCCAGCAATATGATCCGACAGCCTCTTCTGTCTTCTATGGGCATTGCACGACACATGCAGGCAATACATGCATACACATAAAATAAATATAATAAATAAAATATTTAAAAAACAAAACCAAAAAACCCCACTAAGGCACAGACAAGTTATAGAATGTATCAAAGGCCACTTAGGAAATGATACATCTAGGCTTTGCCCTGGGCAATTTGGATGCAATCCCAGGCTCTGAACCACCATGCCACCTGTCTCATGACAGTTCAGAGGACAGACAGCAATGAATGATCTAGAGCAAGACTAACATGCCTGGTTTAAATAGCCAGAGCCATAGGAATGCCACTAGCTTCACATAACTTCATTACATCACCTTATGGTCTCAAATTTAGGCAAAGACTCTAGACTTGGAGAGTCACAGTTCACTGCATGTATGGCACCAATTCCTTCAACTTTCTGTGCCTTATTCTGTTTCCTCTCTGAGGGAACAGGTGAGGACCCCAGGAGCTGGGCAAGAAGGGGCAGCTGAGCTGAGCTATAGGATTAGGATGCTGAGGAGGGGAGGGAACTCCAGGCTGGGATGACACAATGGAAAAGCCAGGAGGAAAACCACACAAGGAGATTGCTAGAAAACCAAACTCCTCAAGAGCTAAGGGTTTCTATGAATGAGCATTAAGTAAAGGCAGAAACAGTAGCATCTTACAAGATTAGCATGGCAAGAGCGAGTGGGATGGATCAAAGAGAGAGAAGATAGGAGACAGCAAAGTCTATCTTTGCATCAGAAAAAGCCCCCATCTTCCTGAGCCCTTGAGCTTAGAGAATGAACCTTCTTATCTGCTCAGCAGAGGTAATACAGCCCCTCTTCTCTGAGCAAGGAGTATTTAATATCCTTTCTATACTAGGTACGACTCTTTCATTCTTCAGGATTTTAAAAGGTTATTTGCCCATTCTCCAATAGTAAATTTGTCGTCCAAGAAAAAAACATAGATGGAAGGAGGTGGGGGGGTAGGGAAATGAGGGGTTGGAGAGGGCCTAACCAAAATGGAAGGGTGCATTAAAAAGCTATAGTGGCACTCATCTTTAATCCCAGGACTTAGGAGGCAGAGGCAGGTGAATTTCTGTGAGACTGAGGCCAGTCTGGTCTACTTGATGAGTTCTAGGCCACCTTGGCTACTGGGAGAGACTGTCTTAAAAAAAAAAAAAAGAAGAAATTTATGATCTTCTAACCCAAGGGGAAAATGGAATTAGTATGGATGGGGGATCTGAGACAAGAGAGGGGGTGGGTTAGCCTATATGAAGAAGCCTTATGGAAATCCACTAGTTTGTAAGCTAATTAAAAAAATATATATATATATATAAATAAATAAAAGAGAAGTCTTAATAGGAGTACCCTGAATGACTGGACAATGCAGGTCCAGAAGATGTGGGTTATAAAATGAAAATCTCAGTGCCAGGCACAGAACACCTTCCTATGAACTGTTGGTCAGGAAGGTCCCAGAAGTCCTCAAAACATCACAGGTTATTGTCATCACTCTTGGTTGCCCACCGTAACTAGATGGTCAGACCCTATTGCTGAAGTATTACCACTCACTTTGGATGCAGGATATAGAGAAATCAATCAACCTCAAACTGAACAGGAAACTCTCCCCCTGCTGGATAGCATACATGGTGCATATGCGGGCTGCTGGGTGAGAAGGGGTGTCTATGGTCTGACCCACTGGACCCTGCATATTACAATACCATCCTACCTTGACAATTATGGAGGGCTGATTTCTAATTGGATACAAGGCCTGCTCCACAGGAGGGATTTTTATGCCTGGTACTCTAAGTCCATGACTGGGGAGACCCAGGGAGAAGCCCACTGTGGCTGTTCTGCTAAATGGTCATGCTGTCAAACTGCCTTCTAAATATTTATGTTTATACTCACAGATTTGTGCTACATCCAACTTTGGTTAGAGACTTCTTTTTGCAGTGGGTAGTGGTTAATGCAGACACTTACAACTGGTCATAAGTAACTATGAGTGCTTAGCTATGAATGTGTCCTCTATATTAACCTCCCTCCACTGAAGGCTCAGGGAAAGTCATGGAAGAGGGAGTGGAAAGAATATAAGATCCAGTGAATGAGGAGGACAGCTGTGAAATATACACTTCTAGACATGATCTGGTTGTTGCACATATCAACTCATAGCAGCTATGGTTGCTTGCACAAGACCTACAGATCAAGATAGTCAAAATCCCAGCATTGGGTGCTGGAGAATTGGCTCAGTGGTTAAGAATACTTGCTGCTCTTGCAGAGGACCCAGGTTCGGTTCCCAGCACCCATATGGTAGCTAACAACTGTCTGTTACTCTAGTTCCAATACCCATGTGGTACACCTATATACATGCAGGCAAACATACAGATAAAATAAAAATAAATAAATTAAAAATATTCCAGCATAGACAGGGCAGGGAGCCTTGAAGCCCCACACCTAGTAGAAGAGTTACTGGCAGTTGATGGTTGCTGAGGAACAGAGTCGCTCTCTTTTGGGAACACAGCCATTGCTAGGTTGCCCATGACCCAGTGATGCTCCCATATCCATGTGCATATGGGCAGCCCTAACTGGACTCAGGGGGTTACCAGTAACAAACAACAACAACAACAACAACAACAACAACAACAACAAAAGGAGGACATAAAGTTGGTAGGTTGGAGAAAGGTAGTAGTGGATGGGTATGATCAAATGTCATATAAATGTATTAAATTTTGAAAGAATAAATATTACTTTTTAAAAAAAATCTAAGAGGTAAGGAGCCAGTGAGATGGTTCAGTGGTAAAGGTGTCTACTGTCAAGCCTGATGACCAGAGTTCAATCCCCAGGACTCACATGGAAGGAGAGAACTGACTCCCAAAAGTTATCCTCTAATCCACACACACACACACACACACACACACACACACACACACACACACACACACACGTGTATCTAGGGGGGGGAGTGTACACACAAGAGGCACAAATTTAATAAAATAAAGAGAATA
>NW_008358413.1:135816-164143 GCF_000622305.1 Nannospalax galili
AGAGAGAAATGTCTCCCCAAAAATATACTCTCATCCACACACACACACACACACACACACACACACACACACACACACACACGTGTATCTAGGAGGTGGAATGTTAACACAAAAGTGGCAAATTTGAAATAATAACTAGAATTCACATCTCCAAAATGGTCCAGGAGATGTGTTTCAATTCATTCTGAAGCTCATAGAACCTTCAGTGTGGAAGGCAGTTGCTTATCTCTGGAGGTTTCACAGGCAGTAGCTATCCCTGATGTCAGAAAGTGCTCCCCAATCTGACCCCCGCCTTTCTGACAAATCATTAGTATACCCGCCTCCTGGCTGCTCAACATTGGCCACTAGAAGTCTTCACTAACAGCTAACTCTCTCATCTCAGGCATCTTCTTAAAGAGGGCACCTTTGGCTGTCACAAATGAACCACACCCTTCTATCCCCAGTCTTTGGTCAACTTTCTTCTTTACAAAAGCACATGATGGACAATCTCAGGTGGACTCCTGCCTATACCTTCTGCTTCCATCAATGAGAAGGACGCTTTTCATTGCTATTTTTGCCCCACTGTATAAAACAGTGTCTAATATGTGAGATACTCAATAAACACCTGTTCATGAACGACTACATCGTCTGTCATTCCGCAATGAGACCCATCTTCCACAGAGATGGATAAAGCCCTTTCTAATAACCGTCAGTCTCTTTATGAACCACAGAACCTGAGCCAATGAGAATACAACTCTGAGGTTGGCTGGCCCAAGAGTCCCTGTGCTGCATCATGAGACAGCTCCACACATGAAAGCCCTGTACTCACCCAAGCCAGGGCCTTCTACTCCCATTCAGTAAAATCTCAAACCTAAGACTTTTGTACTGGAACCATGCCAGGGAAACAATCTAGTTTTATGACTGATGACATGAAACAACATACAACTTGACCCACCAGCCTGAGAACTTGTGGATTGGGCCCGTTAAACACCTGCAAAGTGCCAAGGATGCCTTGGGAACAGGCAGCTGGCAGTAGGTCACTCTTCCTCATTTCCTGTAAACCTGTACCAAGCTGGAGTCTGTGTTAGCCACCACACAACCTTCAGAGCACATTGTGGATTAAAAGATATTGCATCCATGCCAAGGGCAGCCCTAGGAGTCACCTCCCTTTGAAACAGCAAGGTCACACAAAACAGCACAGTTGCACAAAGGCAGTCATGGAGGGTACTAAGGCTTTAAGAAGGAACAAAAGGGAAGTAGTGAGGACTACTCTATGGAGCAGATAAAATGATGCTCCCTTCAGTAGAAAAGGATATGGCTGGGTATAACATGACCTGCCCTGTGTTCTGTAGACACAGAGATGAATTCCTGATTCCCAAAGGCCAAGACCAGCACAACCATGTGGCCTGCCAGGTAAAGTCATCAGGGGTGGCAGTCCAAAGTGTTCCAGAATGCCAGTTTCAATGTAACATTTATAGCTTTTGCTGAAAGAAACATCAAACCTATTAATTAAGCATCTACCAGCAATCAGCTCCCTCCCTGTGCTTTGCTGGTCTCATCAATCTCACTCACTGTGGAGCAAGCCCCTGGACATGACCAGAAGGAAACCAACTGTCTGATTATTTAACATTTGTTAAGACTGGACACAATGCCTTTGCTAAATATTAAACCCTGGTTAGGCAGAGACTAGAACAGAAACAGACATCCAGCTCACCCCTTGACCCCTGGAATATAAGGCTCTATGGACCACAGAGAAGGAAAAATGTCTGCATTCATGTTTCCCATTTCCTGGAAAGAGTGGACCATTCTACTTAATGGATCACATCATGCTGGTGTCTTCTGAGGGTTGCTAACCTGAGACTGCTTCTTTTTGGAGTAAGGGAAAGCAGTCTCTGCCCTACTTTTGCTCCTACTGCTTCCCCTCCCTGTGGGGTTCTTGATTTTTTCTTTCTTTCTTGTTTTGCTCTACGAAGGAAGTTTCATTTGATAAACTCATTCCTTTGGATGGAAACCCAGGTATTTTAAGTGTTTTGAGTCCCCAAACCACAATTTTCAGTAAGAAGCAGGAAAGGGAAGGTGACAAGTCACATGCTCCCATGGGGGCAAAGATCAGAGAGACCCTTGTTTTGAGGATCTACTGGGTGAACTGCCTCCTAGGTGTCTGATCTGTCTGGGGTGCACATGCAGGATGGTGACATCATATTCTCCCAGAGTCACTGTTCTCACTTCCAGTTTTAGTTGTGACCTCTTCTGCCTTTGAATTCCACCTTCTTGTTATTTAATCACATAAAAGGTCATATTCATACATTTGCTCCACATGCCAACAGAGGAAAAACACAGAAGCCCATGTTTTGTAGGTTGCAGGATTATAGCCCTATTTTGACAAGTTTCCTTGTAGCACACTTTTTATCCCAGGAAGTCCTCTTTGGGCCTGGTGCTGGGTATGCTGGCAGGTGGTTTATCTGGATGGAGACTTTCCTAATGACCTTTTATTGGTGGGATGCCTGTATTTTTAAGTCCTACAACTGATTTTCCTCTGGACCTCATTTCCCTCTGGATCCCAACTCTGGCCCAGGTAGTCCCTATAAGCTGGTGTTAGCAGTGGTCAACATTGCTGAAGTTCTGTCTGAAACGGAGACAGCTGTAAGAAAGCCCAGCAGGAGCTGGCTCTGCAGGCTTTCATCAAACTGAGTCTGCATGGTTCTCAGTTATGAGAGCTGAGGCCAGGAAAGGAAGCAGGATAGTGGAAGAGCAAAGGACTACAGAGCAGGTCTGAAGGTCTCTGCTCCTTCTAGAAACCAGACACATTCTCATGACATTGGCCAGTTCAAATCTAGAAGGAGCTGTAGAGACCATCTGGACCAACTTTTACGTGCACACATGCTACATAAGGGTACCAGGGCCAGCAGAGTTTCTGCACATACCTGAGATAATGGTCGCTTTTCCAGCGTCTGTCCCAGGCCCTTGCTGTGCCCATGTTTAGTCTGTCCCAATTTCAGAGATTTTCTTCCAGAACTATCCAACACTGACTTTCTCCCTCTCCAGGTTCCCAACCCCTATAACTCCACATGGTGGGCTGAAACGAAGCATGTGAGCAATGTACCATCTTTTCTCTGGCTTGGGGTCACTGTAGAGATGGGGGTGGGGGAGAAAAGTGGTGTTCTCAATCCACAGAGAGCTCTCCAGGGGCACTGTGGAACTTTTCCAGTTGGAAGAGCTATCTTGGGAGCACAGAAGGGATTCTTTGCAGCTGGGTGTCTGCAGCAGTGGGAGCAACCCCAGGAAGTCCTAGTTCATAGAGTCGGGGTAAGTCTTACCAACTAAACTGGGAAAGTCAAGCTGGAACCCACAACACAAACTTGAGAAACTTCCCAAAACATGGTGGATAGTGATGTCTACAGGCTGCTGTAAGCCCCAAAGAGCCACCACCTGTCAACACCTTTCTCACCAAGGACTAGGGTGCAGAATTGACCTGGGAACCAACTCTAGATGTTAAGAAAGTTGAGCAAAGACAGACACTGTGTGCCATCCCAAGAGATGCCACAGAGCCTAGCTAAGGTCAGAAGCTCAGTCAACACTTGTTCAGTGAGTAGCATGGCCACTTTTAAGTGCAGAAAGATGGCTGGTCTGTGGACACAAGCCACAGTAGAGCAGGGCAATTTTCCAGCATGAGAAAAAGTCTCCTAAAGATGCTTCATCAGTCAGCCCTGGACCAGCTCTGCCCTTCTGGGTCATACATACATACCTTTCTCAGCTCGTCCTTCTCCCTGCTGTGGGTGTCCTCCAGGACCTTGCGCTCTGAATGAGCCTTCTGCAGCTCAATGCGCAGGCTCTGCACTTCCTCCTGCAGCTGCAGGCTGGTATCAGCCCCCTGGCTCTGCTGGTAATGTGCCAACTCCTTCTTCAGCCTCTCCACCTCCATGGTGTGTGTGGAGGTGACCACAGACAGCTGCTCTGATAGGGTCTTGAACTCTTTGTTCTGTAGAAAACATCAGCAAACCGGGAGAAGGGAGAGAGAGTTACTAGGCCAGGAAAAGGCATGAAGGCTATCAGAAAGACTTCCAGGGCAGAATTAAGCTTCCTGATCATTACATGCCCAAGTGCTCCCCTGCCACTTCCCTAATATTTTAAGCCTCTGTTGCAAATCCAGATGTAGCAGGAGACACAAAACAGCAACACTGACATGGAAACAGTGCAAGCAGAGTATATTAGCATTTGCAGAGTAGAGGCTAGCGGCTGCAGGAATAATACAGGCAGCTCCCTGGATCTGCAGTCTTGGCTTTTTAGGGTTCCCTGCCTTCTCACACTGAGCCCCCTTGCCCTTGGACTCACTGGCACAAAGAGCTGCAACCTAATCCCTGACTCAGAGACAAAGGACCCTTCAGCATCTCCTCTTCCAAGAGGCCCTCTAATGGGCCTGAAGGTCTCTCTTGACACCTGTCTACATGGCTTACACCATGCAACTCCGACTGGAGAGACTGATTCCTGACAAAACCCACCTACAGAATGTGTACCACATCAGCAGCCTACTCATGTATTTACCTTGTGTGCATCAGTCCCTAAGAATCTACTACCAGGGTCCAGTTCATTGTAAATTATGGGTAGAAATTGGGGCTGGGAGAGTTGAGAGTGATGGTAGGCGGAAATGGGGAGGAGGAAGAAGGGCTCTTTGAATAAGCAGGTAAGCAGCAAACAGTCATTGCTTATTCTTCATTGCTGGGCTCTGCAGGAGCTCCAAGTGGAACAGAGCTATTGGCTAAAATGCCAATGAGCCAGGGCATCAGAAACCAATGATTAATTTGCAGCAGAAATTCAACTTCACAGAAAGTAGTGAGGAACACTTAAAGAAAAACTCTTGGAGCCTGTATAGCACCATGGGACTGCAGGACTCTTTTGAGCTTTCAAGCAGTGCATTCCCTGTGTGCAGACAGCTGGGGCAAGATTCCCCCACACTGTGTACAAGCTCCTGGTACAGTCTTCTGCTCCCTACATCTGGCCTTACAGTTAGCCTTACCCAAGAATCAAGACAGAATCCAGTTAAATAGTATCTATAGAAAGACCAACACCTCTGTGACTCGACTGCAGGGTCTGGGTCTATACTGAAGGCAGAGGGTCTCTGCACAGGTAGAAGGCACACTGGACTGGCTACTCACCAACTTCAAATCTACTCTGGAATGTCAGTGAGCTCAGGCCAGCTGTCACCTCCCACTGGCTTGGCTTGGGTTAGATCAGCAAGGGTGGAGAGGAAGACTGACTGAAGTCCCTAAGTGGAACTGGTTGGCATATGCAGAGGCATGGATGGAGGTGGCAGCAGGGGGTGCAGGCTCATCCCATCTTGCTATGGTGAAAGACGACACCTTGAAATGCTGACCAGTGTGTGATGTATCTGGGAGGCCCAGCTTTCCCACTCTTGATGCTTCCTGAGAGCTGACTCCCACGCTGGGGAAGAAGGTATCTGAAGCTGACAGACCTGTGCCTGAGCTCAGCTCTGTCCTTGACCCTTCTGAATATCTGATCCTGTCACTCACTTTCTATGGCTCAGTTTCCTCTTCTTATCTTAGAGACAAGAGGAACTCCCACCTCAGAAGGTCATTACCAAGATGTGGTGGACAAAGTGCTTGTGTGGTACCTGGCACAATCAGTGAGCCTCATTGGCCAGTGCTCTCTATGGAGTCCCAGAAGCCTCTTCTTCTGCCAGTCCCCACCTTCTCATTGACGTTGCTGCCCAAACACACTCATCCCTGGCTTCCTGAGGCTGTACGTTTAATATCCTGGACATATGACTTCAGAACAGAAGTTCCCAGAAGTGTTCTGAGTTTCCTGCTAATCATACCTGTAGGACTCATTGGTATAAAGCTGAGCCTGGCACAGGACATGGTATGAATGGGGGCTCCCTTCCTCACCAACTCCCAGAAACACTCCCTTCAGTGTAAACTGAGCTCACCAGAGCCACCCAGGCCAGGACCACACGTAGACTTGGCCACCCTGTCCTGTGCCAGTGAAGGCTGTTTCCTGGTATGGAGCTGGTTTGTGCTAGGAGGAAGCCTAAGAGATTTCTAGACAAGCCCTTGTTCTCTTTGGATGGGGTCATCACATTTTCATATAACATACTCATTCTGACCCTCCTGCTAAAGTGCACAGACCTGCAGTCCATGGGTAACAAGGTACCTGTCAGGGAAGATAACTTGAGTCTCTGTTGCCTGCTCTGTTGCCTTTTTTCTAAAAAATCTCACCTTTCTTCTGTAAGACTTGGTCAAGCAAGATCATTTCTATATTTTAAATGTGTTTAGAGTAGGAGGGGGAAGACCTCTACCCATTTCTGAAATGAGAAATTCCAGAGCTTCTGTTGGCCTGTGCAGTACCCTTGAATAATCAGAGGAAAGCACTCTCCATAAAGGGGCTGAAGCCCTGAGCTTCCCCTGGGGCTGAACACAGCCCTGGGATACAGAACTTTAAAGGAAGGATGGCCCTTCCTCAGGACAGCACTATGGACCATAGGCAGGTAAGCTGGTAGCAGCTGAATTTTGGCCCCACTGTCCCCAGGCACTCTCATTCAGTGAACAATCTACAGAATAGTATACAGCTTTGTTCCCAGTCAGACGGAGGCTGGCGTGGGAGGTGAACAAATCACTACAAGAATCTGTATGGTAAAATCAACACGTCCTACAACCCACTGTGGATGGGCGCTCATACTGTGTTGGGCATTGCACATCATTTGTGCCTGACAAACATCACACTCATGAACGTGATCAACAGCTCTCACATATTTCATAGATGCGAAAACAAGACACAGAAAGCCCCCAGAGCTGTAACTTATAACAGGCTGTTTCTCAAATGTGTATGGATACTCTGAGCAATGACAAAATATGGACTAATGTAACATTTACTGAATAGCTATTAACTTTAACTATCCTGAATCAAACTGATGTAAAGGTGTGCTGGATAGCTTTAGTGTCAACTTGACACATCTGAGTTGAAGGAGCCTCAACTGGGGAATTGCCTCTATTGAGCTGGCCTATGGCCATGGCTATAGGGCATCTTCTTGATTGTTGAGTGATGTGGGAGGGGAGGGGGGCAACTCACTGTTGGTGGTGCCACCCCTGGGCAGGTGGGCCTGTGTTGCATAAGAAAGCAGGCTGAGCAGGGGCCAGGGGAACAAGCCAGTAAGCAGAATCCAGTTCTCTGCATGGGACTTTGTTTCCTACACCATGCTGCTCTGGCAAGAGACTTGGGACCCTCTACCTCTGGTGTCCCTGGCAATGTACATCTTTTCCTTCTGGCTTAAGGACTCTAGAGAGCAGCTGTCTGGATTATCTCCAGGAATTAGAGGAGAACAAGACATTCACTCACTTCCCAACTAGCCCTGCCTTTCAGGAGACAGTGCTAAATGAGCACCTCTACAGTACAGGAGGTGAAGTGTGCTGAAGATCCGTTCCACCACAGGTGTCACTTGCTACTTGTATGAGCATGACTCCAAGCCAAGGTTGGAATCTCTTTTGGACTGAAGAGCATTCCTTACATGTCCCAAGAAGTCTCCCTATGGGAGAGATCTAACAATCTGGTGAGAGGTGGCAAAACATACGCGAAACCAGTCTACCAAGTTTCAATCCCAGTCAGGCTACTTACTGCTGTGTGATCTCAAGCACGCTACTTGCCCTCACTGTGTCCCCAGTGTACTCATCTTTATAATGAGCAAAATAGTATCATTTATCTCACATGGTGTGGTGGGGAATCAATGAGTTAATAGATGGCAATAGTACATAGTATACAGGCCACATGGTGAATAATGTGAGAAAGGTCTCATGTGTCTCTGATCACCTGCTGTGTGCAGGGCACCTTGCCCAGGGTGGCAACGCCTGCCACTGCTCACAGATGTCAAGCAGGAAGCTTAAGGCAAAAAGCTCTTTTTAAAAATAGGCCTTTCAAATCTGCTTCTCTTTGATGTTCAAGCACGTGGGGTGTGAAATACTAGATTTATTTTTATCCTTTGGAGTCAACGTCAGCCATCAGCGAGGCTGACTCAGAGCCCTGTTTGACTCCAGGGCTGGCGTAGCCTGCAACACACAGGTTCCTAGAAGAGACAGTAGACCCATTTTCCTCGTCCCTCTGACTGCAATATGTGCCTAACTGGCTGTGAGGGTGGTCTCTAGCCAGTCACTGACAGCCCTGATAGGAACAGTGAGCACTGGTGCTCTTCAGTTTGAGTTTTCCAAATGCCCAAGAGCAGACTCTTTCTTAGTCCCTGCCTCCCTCGTTTGCTGTATCACCACAGGCTGAACAGGGCAGGGACTGATTATCCAACACCCACACCTGGGAGGACTATTTTTTCCCACTAAGGAGCCAAGCCAGCACTCCAGAGAGCTCCTCAAACACATATCCAGGGCACCAACAGTTCTCAGAAAGCCTGGTCTTTCCATAGAGAAGGGAGGCAGGGCATTCTACTGTCGCCTGTCTCCACTTTGGAGATCTCGTTTGGGGCCACTGGCTTAGATATAAAGTGGCTCATTTAGCTGAGGATGTAGCTCAGTTGGCAGAGTGCTTGTGTTGCATGCCCCAAGTCCTGGGTTTGGTCCACAGCACTCCATAAAACTGATATGAGCCTGATAGCTCATACCTGTGATTCTCACCCTCCGAAGCTACAGACAAGAAGATCAGAAATTCAAGGTCATCTTTGTTTACACATCAAGTTTCAGGCTAGCCTGGGCTACATGAGAGCTTATCTTAAAAAATTAAAACAAAAATACTTCATTTATTTTCCTGCTCTCTGAGGTCATAAGAAGCTTCACACATTCTCAGCATAAAATAGGTACATTAAGACCAAGTGACCTTCAAGGCCATGACTGATTACCCTACTTCTAAGCTTCTCTTCCTCGTACCCAACACGATACACAGACTGCATCCTTTTTCTCCCTTGCTATTTTGGAACATGGTCCTGTGGACACTTTGACATTGCCCAAGTCCTGTGACAGTGAATCTTTCCTTTTAGTAGGAGCCCAACTTAGTAGCAACAGCACATAGGACAGGACCAGCATGTTAGTAATATTTGGGGGTTAAGAAATCAGAACCTCCCTCATTGTGGCTTGGGGTGAGACCTGGGGTTGGGTCTAGATTTTTTAATTCTGTGGTTTTTCCCAAGATATTTGATGTTCCTGATCTATAATCTCCTCACCTTCCAAAAAAACTCACGAAATCATGTAAAGATCATATGGGAGTGAATACAAAACACCTACCACAGGCTACAAGTACTTAGAAAATCACAAGGAGAAGCCAGGTTGTTGGCTCTGTTCTAAAAAGATTTGTCCCCATAGTACAGCATTCAGCCTTTGCCACAGTCATCCCTGTTTGGAGCCTAACAGAACATCTGACACAGTCAGGGACCAAAGTTCTTCTGAGGGGATGAGGGGGCAGCCACTTGGGTCACCTGAAAGTCACCCGAAGAGTAGGTACTTAGGGTGCATGTGTGAGCCTCATCTTTCCAGCTTGTACACTACCCTGGGTCTGTGTGACCCCAAAGAAGGAGCCAGTGTCCTGTGCTTGTCTTGGAGCTCTTGTATCTTACACAGAATCCTGTCCTCACAGGACTTATCAATAACTTATTAAGTAACTGGCTGATACGGAAAGGTAGTCAGGGCAGTCAGTTAAAAACTGAAACAACACAATAGGAGTGTCAAAGATGTTAGCATGTACCTAACGGGAACTGTCATACATATGGAGAAGTAGGTGTGGGTACACAGGGACCCTCAGTAAACACCAGCATCTTTAGGGCAGAACCACAGGACTCTGGGTCAATGTATAAACAATTACTACATGTTGGGTGGTCCCAAACAGCATAAGCTATTACTTTACAGTTCTGGAGGGCAGAAGTCCAACAGGACTGTGGTGTTTGGAACCCTGGGGGAGAACAGACTTCACTGACTCTCTGGCCTGCATCCTGCTACTTGATCCTGTCTTTAGCTTTCCTCCTCAGACTCTTGCTCTATAAGAGTAAGATTTTATGATCCTTGTGATCCCATGGGGTCTACATGGGCAATCCAGGATCATCTTCCCATCTCAACATCCTTAACTTAAATACCCTTTCAAAGCCCCTTTTGCCATGTGAGGTAACATTCACTGATCCCAGGGATTACGACCTGGCCATCTTTGGGGTAGAAGATGCTGTTCTTCATGCCAAGGTACCTGAGAAATACTCCCTGAAGCCTGTGGTACCCGCAGCTTCCTCTCAAGCATGACCCTGGCATCCTATCAGCCCCAACACCTGGACAGGAAGCTCCTAGTGCTGACCTGGTCATCAATCTTCCGCTGTAGTTGTACCACCTTGTTCTCCATGCCCACGTTGAGGCGTTTCAGATGTTCCGCAGAGCGGGCCTCGATCTTGAGGGCCTTCAGCTCCTGCTTGGCCTTGAGCCTCCGGAAGGCACACTGGATGACAATGGCTGCATCCCGCTGGTGCTGGAATCGTCTGCGTGCCATCCAGCCCCGGGTGTACTTCTGGATAATGGTGGCTTTGTGCTCCATGAGGACCTGGTGAGGATGAGCACACACAGCCTGTAGGTTTGAACAGTAGGGTGGGAACAAGCATAGCTTCTGTAACCACCTGGAGGTGAAAGCCAAGGCTGGCCTTGGGTTTAGGAGGTACACGGCATGTGTCCCCTAACTCCTGAGGTTTGATGGCAAGTTTTAGGTAGGTTCTGAAGCCCATGTGCTCACAGGGAAGCCACTGTTTCTAGCTTTGTTTTACTAATAGGACACTACAGTCTAAAAAGCTATGAGATGCGGGTAACCTGCTGACTATTCTGTTGCTTTCTTTCCATTGGACAGAGGCAATGGTTCTGGTCCTGGTTTAGGGAAGCTGAACGGTGAAGGGGGAATACTCCAGTGAGGGCTTCTGATGGGCGTACACTTCCTGAGTTTTTCTACAAAGGTAAAAAACAATGAGGAAATTAGAGCATCATTGTCCTTGCCTTAAAACTTCCCAAAATAAATGTTTGTATAATGAATAAACAAACATGTTGAGAGATTAGCATGCTCGGTGTCAGGGCTATGAGACAGAGCTGGGAGTCAAACCTAGAGCTGATCTGCACATTGCCCCCTGCTGGTTACCTCCAAAACATCACCTGCTCCTTCCATGGTGTCATGACACAGATTTTATCAATCTCTCCGGAAATTTATTGAACCTACTGGTCTATCCCTCACATATTATATCAAAAGCATCCTGCCCTGATATCTGACTGTGCCTGCTTTTACACCACTATTTTCTTGCTTTATTTTTTGTATCTAGAAAACTGTAAAGTCTTTGATCACAGAAGGGACATGTTCATTTTGTGTATTTCCTTCCTATTCATCTTCAAGTTAACATTGCCCTTTAGTTGCACAGTGCTACTTGGGTGAATGAGTGAGTCCTGATTTAGGGCTACCTAGCCAAGGATTTTAGCTTGACTGGGATAATGCAAGGAACAATGGCCTGTAGGGAGGAGGGCATAGTCTGCCCCTGACCCCCACCCCCAACTCTTGGGCTACAACTTCTTATCTGCTCAGGGAAGGCATGCACTTGCTGATGCCTAGCATACCCTCCTGCTCTTGGGTATGAATGAGCCCATCCCGGTGACCAGGTTCTGCTGCTGGCTGATGTGTACCTTTAGGCAGGATACCCAACTTCTCTGGGAAGTTCAGGTGTCATAGGAGTATGGATGACACACAACTTTCCTTCCTCTTGGGACTTTGGAAAGGATTCAGGGAGGAACTAGTTAAAGGCCCATGACTTGGTCATAGGCATTAGGGATGAACTTATTACTTTTGTTTTGCTAAATGGACATGTTGTCACACTGTCTCCTAAATATTTATGTTTATAACCATAGACTAGTGTTGTCCTAAGCCTTGATCAAAGAAGCCAACTGTGGATAATGTGGAGACTCATGACTGGTTAAGGTGCTGAGAATAAGTGACTGTTGAATGCTCAGCATTAAACAGGACACTCATATTAGCAATGCTCATGGAACCCAGTGGGTCACAAAGCAAAAGGAAAAACAATACAAAAAGACATGAAAGTGGGATGGGGACTTGGTGAGAGGAAGGAGGAGGCTGGTGGGGTAAGAGGAAGGTAAGGGCAGGTAGAATAATGAGTGGATTATATATATACATGGATGAAATTGTCAAGGACAAAGCTGTAGACATACTTAGAAGATGGGAGGACTCAGCAAATGCTCATGCTGGAACAGTTGAATCTATATGATCTGTAAGTCCCATTGTGACTACTCACCTGGCGGTAGTTTCTGCGCACAAACATGGCCCGAGTGAAGGACTGAATGATGATGGCAGCCCTGCAGACCCTCTGGTAGGCCAGGCGAGCTCTCCGCATGCGGAACTGCTTCTGGAACACCATGGCTGCACGTGTCCTCCGCAGGTGCTCAGCCAGCCTGGGGGGTGTAAGAGAGCATGGGTGGCACCAGGGAAAGGGCACTGGACAGCTGAATCAGTCATGAAGACTTCCTTCTGTGGCCCTGGCTGGAAACCCCTCCCAAGGCTGACTCATGCCAACCTTCCTAAATGTAATGATGCCTTAGGCACTTGACATTCAGGCTCTAAACAGCAGAGTCAGCTTTCCCCTTGTGAAAGGTCTTTCCACCAGTGTTAGCCTCAGACTAGATATGAGCCCCCATTACCCTCTCCAGACTGTTCCTGGCACCGGGTACCCTCTGTGAGTGTAGCTTCAGTACCTCTCA
Source organism: Nannospalax galili (assembly GCF_000622305.1). Classification (NCBI taxonomy): domain Eukaryota; kingdom Metazoa; phylum Chordata; class Mammalia; order Rodentia; family Spalacidae; genus Nannospalax; species Nannospalax galili. The sequence goes on from NW_008358413.1 coordinate 148,515, forward strand.
TTCTTCAAGGGCTCACACTGCTGTTTCCCTCTGTGCCTTTCCAGGCTCAGAGATACCTTGGGTTGCATTTCAATTACCCTGAACTTTTGTATCTAGTTCAGGGCCTGGCAGTGCTGGGGCAGAGCAAATACTTGCTGGATGAAAAAACATCCTTAGGCCCCTATTTTCTCATTTCCCTAGAACTTCCTACCCTCTCTCACTTTCATACACTACCTGTCTCAGTGAGAGAGAGAGAGAGAGAGAGAGAGAGAGAGAGAGAGAGAGAGAGTCAGATGGACACTTCCTACCCTTAAGAGCTTTTCTAGTGAGAGGCTCAAAATGCCAAATGCTGGCATCAGTAATTCCTTAACACAGCCATGGAAGAGGAACTGACCCTCGTAGGTCACCTACTACCAGCTTGCTGGGATGCAAGATTCCCTAGCCTACCTGTCTTTTCTTTGCATGAGGCCTTGCCTATTCCCTGGACCACATGCTTCCTGCACAGAGAATGCAGCCTGCTCCGTTGCATCACCACTGGGGTGGGAGATGGGGCTCAAGCTAGCGCCCCTTGCTTCAGTGGCCATATAAATGTGGGACTAGTGGGCAGGTATCACGTAGGATCATTCAGAGTTAATCCTGCTGTCCTTCCATCTCCACCTTTGGTTCTGGAGCTTGTCTCAACAGTTTAAGAGGTGACATGGTATGAACCATCTCTTGTCATGTGTGAATAAACAGCCTGTGGTAAGCACATGAGCCAGGAGCAGTACCTCCGCCTTTACCATGAAAGACACCTGCTTGGAGCTTAGAGTTGTGGTCTGTGTTTCTTGAGCAGCCACCTGAGAAACTACGAAACACAAGACTTCATGGCAATTTCTGTCACTTCTCTGGGGGAATTCCCATTTGAAGAGACTACTGGCTGTGAGGAGGACTAGGGGCTTAACCTGACAAACTGTGTAGAGGTCTGGGAGAGGCTGGCATCTCATCTCTCACTGGAGACTATGGCTTTCACACTGGCATCACTGGCGATAGCTCTTGCTACTCCCACACTCATCAGCCCAGGGATAGCAGTCAGGAATGGCGACAGTACTTCCCTTTGCATGGGCACTGGGTAGGGAGGTGAGCCTGACTGGTGTCTTGGCTCTGCTGCAAGGTAGCAGGTGGGACACATTCTCTCTATGCTGGCTCAGTGCAGAAGTAATATATAGAAGGGTTTTCCCAGACCTTTCCAGCCCCAGTCACCAGCTTCCAAGGGATCATGAAATTCCTGGTATAAATAATGAGGTTATGTGCAAGTTAACTAGATTTCTCTCTTTTCCTAAAAGAAATCATGTTTACTTTGGGGTTCAGGCAAAGGAAAAATAGTTGATTTGCATTAAAACTAGTTGGTTCTAGGTTAGTGCTGGTGGACTGGAGACAGATGGGGGTACCAGAAGACATGGGAACTGGACATGCTTCCTGAAGCAAGAAAGGAATTAGAGAGCTGTGCGTAGTCACTGGGAGCAAGTCAAGAAGTAGACAGGCCCAAGAGGAGGCACTGGAAGTACAGACAAGAGGCCCTCCCCTTCCCCCTGGCCCTAGCTATCTCTGCATAGCTCACCTGCGTGCCAGGAATCCCCGGCAGAACCTTTGTAGGGTTAAGGTAGCTGCCTTCAGCCTGCGGTACTTCACTTTCTGCAGCCAACCCCTGACGGTCTTCTGGATCATGATGGTGGCTGCCCGGAACTTGTCTGCCCGCAGCTTCTCCAGATAGGCCACCTGGCCTGCCCGGAAGAAGATCTTGGTACGACCAAACTGGAACTTGTCTGGATCCTTTACAAGGTACAAAAGGGAACTGGTTGGTCATCAGTGAGCTGTGAGTAGCACAGCAGTGCTTCCAGGGCAGACATATTTGCCAGATTGCATGTGTACCGTCTGCCCCCCACCCAGTGGGTACACATAGACTCTCAGTACTCATTCAACGACTTGAGTCCTTGTTATGGGCTCAGTATCCAGGACGTGGCCATAAGCAACATACCTGCCCTCAAAGAGCCAAGATCATGAGGAGGACAGATAAATAAGCAAATGAGATATTCTGTTTTCATGGAGTGGTGAGGATTAGCAAGAAAACGAAATGGGCAATGTTCAAAAAGGATGGTCAAAGCAGGTATGTCTGTGGATGAAGTCAAAAGACCTGCATGAACTCAAGGGATAGATGTAGAAGGTAAGTACAGAGATGGGGCATTTCAGAAGAGCAGAGCAGATACCAGCATTCTGTGGTGACAACAGCCAGGTATATTTGAGAAATGGAGAGCCAGGAGGGGGCAAAGTGTGGGGAACCAAAGGAGGGTGATGGAAGGAACCAGCCACCAAAGGCTTTTTGGGCAATGGTACAAAATCAGAATGGGAATATTCTTTTATACCCTTTCCTCTGGACACTCCTGACAGGAGCACAGAAAAGAAGCTCAGGGTATACTTGTGGATTTCAGGACAAGCCAAGTCAGGTTAAGGAAGAGAAGGCATTCCTACAGTCCTGGCAGGGGAGACTCCACCAGAACACACATCTCCTTCATCAAGCCCTCAGAGAAGACTAATACAGCATCCACTGGCAACCATGCCATCCTCACAGAAGGGGGCAGTTGGCCTTGCTGCTTCTACAGCCACTTTTATCCCTGACTTGCTCTTGATCATTCTATTCCTAAATTCAAACAGCACTCACTCTAGTGAGGGGAAGAGCTAGCATGCACTCTTCTAGGCTAACATGTGGCTCAGCTAAACTCCTCGCCACTTACTGGGGGCCTTAGGTCTGGAAGATGTGGCCCAAGGAATGGGGGAAAATAAAGAAGAAATACAAGATCTTCAGGGAAATCTTGTCACAAATTGGTATTCTGTCTCCAAGAAGAGTAATAATCACATTGGATCACCAGGCACTATGGCTTAGTTACCTGTGCAACCCTGGGCATTTTATAGTCACTTCTTGTACCTCAGTTTCCTCATCTGTGGAGGTTCTGTTAATAACCTTGGTGGAATCCAGGTGTGAACTATGGCCCTGGACAAACTGAAAGACAGTCACACAGTCAACAGAACCACTATACACCAGGAAGCCAGGCCTGACACCAAGGAGGAAGACTCCTGATGGTCCATGTTAACTGAATTCGGCGGATTTTGAATACACATTTTTCTAACCCATGAAAAATGAGAGGTTAAAATGCAGACAGTGATGGGTGAACCAGTAAAGTTAACCAGAGTTTCACTAACCAACCCTAACCCTCAATTATCCACACTGTCACCCTCTAAGTTTCATCTTAGCCACTCAGCGTAAATCTTTTTACCACCTACTTAAAGGTGCATTCTATGACTTAGCCCTTTATCGAGACATAGATTATACTCTACCAAAATGCCTGAACTTTCTGGCAACTACTGAAATGTTTAAGGATTTTCCCCTCATGGCCCTGCTTTTTCTCTAGACTCAAATGTGATTTTGGGTTATTTCAATTAAAACACAAAATCTGTTGCTTCATTTAAAACAATTTCTCCAAGGCCTGACAATCTTCTGCTTTATTTATAACAAGTTCCTGGCTTGGCTGAGGCTGGCTATGCAATAGTAAGATGAAAGTAGCAGAGCCCTTGCCTCTGATGACGAGGCTGTGCCTGGTATAGATCAGGCCTCCCTTGAGTCTGCCAGCTCTGAGAAGTCAGTGATGTTGGGACAGCAGCAGCAGTAGCCAGGGGCAGCCTCTACATATACCCTAGTGAGCTGGACAAATATTTTGTGTTCTGTGTGTATGTGTGGTAGGCAGGAGATGGCCTAAGTGGGTGAGGGGTTCTTTTTCCAAGTCACTGACTCAGGAAACGGCTTGTCTCAGTTTTGTAGGGATGAAGATAGAGCTACATACCCCAGCCTCCCACACACACACACACTTCAGTTCACACCCTCACAGGGCTGGGTCACCTTGATGAGGCTCTCCAAGACAGACTTGCAGATGACCTTCTTGTCTGTGTTGGCAAGCTCCTTCTTCTTCACCAGTACCCGATACCGGTTGAAAAAGTCATGATAAGTCCACCTGGAGGAAAAGCAAAGGTGCATCAAGTGACATGCCTGACTCTCTGCCACACTCTGGTCACAGGTAAACTCAGATGGTGTCTCATGGAGTCAATGCTATTGTACAAAGTCATTCTAGGAGCAGCATACTAGTCTCAGGCGAGCTTTGTCCTCTCCACAGCTCACTGGGAACTCCAGTGTATTAGGATTCCTGAAGTTAGGACAGGGAAAATGGGTGTTTGGGAGACAACTCCTAGAGAGTCAGGATCTCCATCCACTCACACCCACTGAGCCCTCTCCTTGGCTTCACTATACTGCTGAAGTATATGGGCACCTTACCTAGACACAACCTTTTCTATAAATGTCTTCTTCTTTGAGGACTCATGCTGCTCTTTGTGAATATATTGTTTAAATGCAGAAAAGTATGCTTGCAAGTAAAAGCAACCCCATCATGATCCCTAGAGGTCACATTACTCATACTTCATTAGAGTCACAAGAGCAGGGATTCTTAAACATTTTCTACTCAAGAGTTCTTTTCATTCAAGAAATTTTTACATGATTCCAGATACATAAGTATATTAAACAGGTATACACATCAAACATTTACTGATAACAAATCAAAGAAATACAACATGTCCATGGGTACAATAGTGGCATGAATGTTATGGGGCAACCAATTGCTTTCTGATTGGATTAAAGGCTGGTGCAACAGGGGGAAACACATGTGTAGTACTGTAAATCTGACCAAGAACCCATGGCTGAGGAGTTCACAGGCTCCAGGGGTGAACTTACTACTATTATTCTGTTAAATGGACAAAGTATCTAATTGCCTTCTAAATTTGTTTCTAAATACCCATAGGTTAGTGCAGTTCTCCGACCTCATCAGAGAAGATTCTTTGTGTAATGGACAGTGGCTAACTCACAACTGTCAAAGTACAGAAAGTGTCAGTGAAGTACTTAGCCACAAATGTGGCATCTATGTCACCCACCCCTCCCCAAGCTCAGGGTTCATCACCAAAGAGGGAGTGGAAAGGCTTTAAGAACAAGAGTTTGGGGAGGCCTGGAGCAATACAGTTTCTTCTGCGCATCACAGGGCTGTTCTACTCATGAACTGACAGTGGCTACGGTTGCCAGCACAAGACCCGAACAAGATCAAGCCAAGTAACATTCTAGAATGGAGCGGGGAGGGGCTCATAAGTCCTTATCCCTAACTGAGGGCCCAAGGACAGCTGATGATTTCTGGGGAGGGAGAGTCCATTTTCTTTAAGGGTTTGGCCACTAGAAGATTGACCACACTCCAGTAGACAGTCCTATATCCATAATTACATAGGCAGCACAAACTGGACTTGATGTATTATTTAAAAAAAGAGGACACAAAGTTGGAGTGGGTAGATTGGGGGGCATATGGAGGTTGAGATAGATCTGTGAAGAGCTAGAGGAAGAATAGGGGTAAATATGATCAAAATACATTGTATGAAATTCTCAAAGAATAAAAAATCTATAAAAAGAAATTTTAACAGCTTTGGTATACATATAATTTCAACATTTGTTGAACAAATTTGCATACTAATGAGATGGATAGGTTTATTTGCAAATAAAGAAATCTTGGCTGTATACTTGATACTGGCAGGATGTAGATCTTCTTTGTTTAGTGTTGATCAATATTTTAATTATGTAGTCATCAATGCTGAGAATACTGCATCACATAAACACATAGTGCAAAACGGCAAACATGTTGAGGGCTATTTCAGAAATTTTTGGAAATTCTGTCCTAACCCCAAGCCAAGATTATTGATTTTTTACACCTTTATACACTGACGTAAGATGTGTGTGTGTGTGTGTGTGTGTGCATGCAGGAGTCAGTTCTCTCTTTCCACCTTTACACAAGCTCAGTGATCAGACGCAGGTAGTCAGGCTTGGCAGTAAGTGCCTTTACCCACTGAGTCATCTTTCCCTCAAATGTGTTTTTTTTAATGTAATTTAAATCAGAAACTCAAACTTCCTAAACACAATATAAAATCAAACATCCTAACACAATATAATCCAAAGATATACTAACTTGACACTTGTAGGCTAAGGAATGACAGAAGGAAACTACTACAAGTCCTTGCTTCTATAATTAAAACATTATGCTTGCATAAGAGCGGAAAACTTTGTATAGTAAAATTACAGCAGTTTAGAACACATGGCAGTCTAGAATAGGAGTTGAGTATTTCAGGCAGAGCTCCTTTGTACTTACTGTACATGTCATCACTACACATTGCCAAGTATTCAGGTCCTGTGTTCAGAATCAAGGGTGCAGGGAAGTTGTGACAGGCACACTGCCAGAAACACCAGATTCAGCATGCATTTTATTTTGTATTAATTTTTGGTAATTTCATTTTCAGAAACCTTTTACTGTTTCCAATGGTTTAAGAAGCTGTGTTGCAGCTTTTTTAAATCATTTTTTTTCTCTTCATTAGGGTAATATAGGCCCCCTGTAAAGATGCCCCCCAGTGTTCCACATAACTGAAGAGACCTATAACCACTGGTCACTGGCCACACAAAACAGAGCTGCTTGAACATGTTTTGGTAGTCTTTGAGAGAGGCTTCACTTTATCCCCTGGTCTCTGAGAAGGTCTGTGTATAAACAAATGCAGGTTTCTACAAAGGGCTACTCTTCCTCGGTAAAGCAGCCTTGGTTCACATCCATCACTACTCCAATTCTCATTCCTGCTTTCAGAGATGCTTGTGACCTCCTCATGCAATGGCAGAGTCAGCACTATCCACAACTCACGGCTGTTTTGTGTTTCAGTCTCAATTGCTCAGAAGGTCAGCACAGCCCATCCCCATCATTCTAAGCCCTTGGCCATTGTACAGTGAGGCTGGCTTGTACCTTTAGAGGCATCGTCTAGAATACTTGTCTCCAGTGTTACACTGTTGGCACTTCGTTCAGAAGTCATTAGATGCACTGAGGTCAAGCACCTGCTAGTTCTGTTACTGGTGGCCTTGCCAGAAGATTGTCCAGCTACTTCATACTTGTTCATGTGTTAGTGCAGAGGGAACAGATTGTCTCCCCTCCTTTTTCCCCTCTTTTTCTTTATTTTTTTCTTCTCTCCTCCCTCCCCCTTCTCTTTGAGACAGAGTCTCACTATGTAGCCCTGGTTGGTCTGGAACTCCCTATGTAGACCAGGCTGGCCTCAAATTAACAGATTCGCCTGCCTCTCCCTCCAGAGTGCTGAGATTAAAGGCATGTGCCACCAAGCCTGGCTTGATTTCCAACATAGTTATAGGTCTCAGGGAAGAGGTAGGCTTTACCATAAATAACAAAAGCACATTTTCCATCTTATCTGTATTTCTCTCTCTGTCTGAAATATAGTTGGTTAAATATTCTTCCTTTTTGTTTTTGAGAAAGGATCGTATAGCCTAGGCTGGCCTGGAACTTAGTATATTAAGGTGAAGATGGCCTTGAGCTCCAAATTCTTTTTGCCTTCACCTCCCAAATGCTGGATTACAGGTGTGCACTACCATACCTAGCTCTAGCCTGTTCTTTTTTATAAGAAAAAGATTTTGAGATATTACATACCATAAAATTTACCCTTTAAAAGTATGCAATTAAAATAGCTTTTAGTGTACTTGCAAAGTTGTGTGACCATTCCCAGTACTGAATTCCAGAACATTTTCACAACCCCAAAAGGAAACCTCATACCCTTGAGCAGTTGTGCCAGACCTTGGCAATCACTGATCTACTTTGTCTTATGCTTTTAGGTTTTTAACTGGCCCTCTCAAAGGTAGTGGCACAGGGAAAGGGGAGCTACTAGATCTTTCCCGGGCCTGCTCATATAGGCATGGACTCTCTTAAGCAGGGAAGGCAGAGAGTAACCAGAGCCCAAGAGGGCTCTGTCTTAGGGTCCTTTGTCCTCCACTCACTGGGAAGAAGCTTTCCTACTTTCTAGTTGTGAAGTAACTGGCCATCTTTAACAGATACCATGTAAGAGTACCAGCTAAATGCAAAGCATTTTGTATTTTTAAACATATGTTAACATTATTGATGTTTTCCTAGGGTCCTTCTGTCCTAGCCCTAATATTTTTGTTTTGCATTTGAGTCAGGGTCTCCTGGCATCTTTAGCTGACCTGAAACTCACTCTGTAGACCATGCTGGGCTTGAACTCATAGACATCTACCTGCCTCTGCCTCCCTAGTGCTAGAATTAAAGGCATGCACCACCACACCTGATCCCCTACTAGATTTGAATACAGATAATTTCCTCTGATACTTCTACATAGAGAAAGATGGACTTAGGTAATCCAGGGAAAAAATGCACGTGACAAGGAGCTTCCTGAATCTCACAATGCAGTTAAACTGGGTGTAGGCTCTCCCCTTAGTCTGCTCAGCATTTCTCCTGACTCACGTTCTGCATGGTGGTTATTTGTGTACTCACTTCTTATTTCTCCCTGGGAGTTTGCAATTTTGCTGGGAAATCATTAAAGCAGCATTTAGCTGGGCTAAAAACCTTAAATGCTTCTAATTTGAAAATCTCTTACTGCTGAAAGATTCACAGCTCAAGGAAATTATGAGTGGGGAGATATGACCGCAAAGATGACAAGGCCAATTTTCAATGAGCTTGGACTGCAGGAGTATAGAAGCCTGGCTCTGACCTTGGCCAGCACTATACTACAGAGAACGTCTAGGCTGGATGGCCCATGTTCTCACCTGCAAAACAGACAGAATGTCACCCATCTCACCAAAGTGCCTCACAGGCTCTTGGAGCCAATGAATCCACCACATGGAGTGTTTGGAAAGCTGGAATTACTTTCCTTTTCTTCCCAATATCCCTGTTCCTTTTGGTAACACATTTTTGAAGCACACCTTTACAAGTAGAGGGGAGCACAGTGAAACTGGGAAGAGGGGTCCTGGGTTTCTATGTAAGGGTAATCATCCACTGAGGAGAGCCCCATGGCCTTGGGAAGGAACTCATTCCCTCAGGAGATACTCCAAGGGACGTGGGTCTGCTAAGGGGTCTTGGCATAGGCTTGTAAAAACATTATTCACCATAGCCCACAACCAAACATGGGTTTCCTTTTCCATGGATCTCCATGTGGTTAGTGAGAAAATCCTCTCAGGAAACTCTCCTTTCCTCTAGTGGGAAGATCTACAAGAAAATAAAAAGAACATGTGATTCTTTTTCCAAAAGGATAATTTCTTAATAGGACTGGTTTGAACATGGGTTCACTGCAACTGTAAAGAAGATAGCTCCGTGAGACCACAGACTGGCTTAGGATGTTGCTCCATGGGCTCTCTCTCCCACCCTCGTGACTCTACCATGGGTACCAGCACTCTCTGCCCTTGTAGAGGTCTTTAAGCACATGAATGTGTCACTCTAGTAACCATGAGCCTTCTTTAGCCATTGTCTCTCTCAGACATTTTTTTGTTTTTGTTTTAGGTCTTTTTGAGACAAAGTCTCTCTGTAACCCCAGCTGGCCTGGAACTCACTTTGTAGACCAGGCTAGCCTTGAACTCACAGAGATCCCCCCACCTCTGCTTCCCAAGTGCTGGGATTAAAGGTATGTACCACCACATCCAGCTCCTCTCAAACATTTTAAATATCTTCACCTTAGCACCTACTAGTGTGGTGTCTTTGTAACCAGTTGTCTATTATAGTTGAATAGCATTTTATTGCCTATTCAAATGGCTGCACTCTCCAAATTAAACTTTTTCTATCAGTGTTTCTCAGGCAGGGTGCTACTGACTTTGGAGTTGTAATTCATCAGTGTAGGACGGTCCCATATAACACAAGCCATACTGTATATTTGGACCATCGTCCCTTATTCACTTAGATACTGAAAAGAAAAAAGCTCTTAACATTTATGAAAACACTTGCTATAGAACACATTAAGTCCAGGGGGTCTTCTTAACAAGCAGCCATCACTGACATCTAAACAGTGTGGACTCTTCCTTATCAGGTGCCCCTTACTTGTCCTCTCATTCGACATATCTCTGTGGCTCACTGGCTTGGAGTGACAGTGTGGACTCTTCCTTATCAGGTGCCCCTTACTTGTCCTCTCATTCGACATATCTCTGTGGCTCACTGGCTTGGAGATATCCTTTAGTCCATTCCTGGGCATAGCATGACATGGTATTCCATATCAGTGGCAGGAGAAGGGCATTCTCCTAAGACTATGACCAACCTTTGACAGCGATCTGTGGTGTCTTAGCCACCCTAGAGGTAGGAGGTTTAATCTCCCCTCAGCCCTGCCTTTCTCCATGGACTCCAACTCATAAGTCAGGGCCTAGCTGAGCACTCATGCTTCCTCTTCAGTAATAGCCTCCTTCACCTGGTGTGCTCTGATGTGGCCAAAGAGTCACAGTTGGGTATGTGGGACCGTGACTGCTTCCAGGCTAGGCAAGCATTCAACAGAGCTCTTAGTCTGGAAAGAGGCCTCCTTGGAATGAGCTCCTAAGGCTTGAGACAGTGAAGAATAAGGCAGCTGTGTGAATGGCACAGGAAACAGTAGCTTGGGGTAGTGTTTTGGTTGACCAAGCCCCTACCTGGAGTCTTAAACTGCATTTAACCATCTCCATGTGAAGACATCTTGCAGAATGCCAGCCTGACAGATCATCAGTGAACTAGGCTGAACAGATGAGGTGGTCTGGCCACATATGCACACTTCTGTGTTGTTTCTCTTTTTCAACTGTTTCCTCATGAGGCTATTGGCTGGATTAGATAAATCCTAAGATTCCTTCCAGTAAAATTTTGGTATAAGGTTATAAATCAACCTCTATGACATCAGAACACAAACAAGTTCTCTTAAAGATGTCATTCTGGGAGGTCTCAAGGACCCCTTAGATAATGGTGGAGTTCTTCAGGGCTTTCAGGTAAGGATTGGGAGTGTCATCCTGGACTTTGACTACTACAGTAGGCTGTCATTCATCTTAGCTCACAGTTCCAGTAATATCAACATGGAATGCAGGGGACAATTCTCTTTCTATAAACCTTGCAGAGGCCTTGACCCCCACAAGGTCTCACACAGGAACCAACAGTGATGGGAGGGGCAGAGACATTTAGGCATAACCAACAAAGACTAATTCTGGATACAAGTTATGGATATTCATCATAGCCACCAAGCAACACATATATCTTTGTTCCCATTTTAAAGGAGTCAATAAACAGAGGAAAATGTGATGCTGTATACAAGAGCTCTTCTTGGAATATACCAGGGCTAGATGAAACTTTAAAAGGGACCCAAGAGACCAAGGCTGCAGAAGAGAAGAGGGAACCTGCTTAGAGATCCACAAGGACATACACATTCTTAACTGTTTTTATCTGGGAGGACTTGATCCAACAACGGCTTTTTTTTTTCTTTTTCTGGAATTTGTTTCCTCATCCATAAAATTAAGTGATGCCAATCATCTTCCCTACCTCAAAAGTCTATTTGATCTTTTCAAACAATGGTGCTAGGACAACTATATATCCATTCACAAACAATGAAGTTAGATCCCCACTCACACCTTATACTATACATAGGTTAACTCAAAATGGATTACTTAAAATTGTAAAACCCTTAGAAGAAAACCTAAGTGCAAACCTTTGTAACCTTGGGTTGGGTAATGACTTCTTACCTGCAATACCTAAAGCACAAATATCCAAAAATTAAAAGCAAATAAATCAGACATAATCAAATTGGAAAAGTTCTTGTGTTGCAAAGAATGTAATCAAGAAAGTAAAAGTACTGCTCATAGAATCATAGATAATATTTGGATATGATTGCTAAGGGTCTCATATTAACATTACTGAACATGACTCATGACTCAACAACAGGCAAATAACCCAATTTAAAAAATGGGCAAATGATTCTACCACACATTTAAAGAATTCACACAAATGACCCAAAGCATGTGAAAAGAGATAAGTCTTTAAGTCTGTTAAGACATTATGGACCATCAGGAAACACAAATCAAAATTACAATGAGATACCACTTCAAAGCAGGATGGCTATAATTCAAAAGATAATGATACATTTTGATGATCATGTGTGGAAATGGGGCCCCTCATATACTACTGGGGACTATATAAAAGTTTCTGTGGGAAACAGTATGGCAGGTCCTCAAAAGGGTAAACAGAGTTACCATGTGACCTAGCAATTCCATTCCTGGGTACTTAAGGAAAATGAAAATATATGTCCACACAGAAACATGTACATGGCTGGGCATGTGGCCCACACCTGTAATTCTAGCACTTAGGAAGTACAGATAGGAGCATTGAAAGTTTGAGGTCAATCTGGACTACATAATGTAGTTTCAAAACCAACCAAAATTTACACACAAATGTGCACTGCAACCTTCACCCTCATCAAAAAATAAAAATTTAGGGTGGCACACATCTTTAATTTTAGCACTTGGGAGGCAGAGACAGGCAGTTCTCTGTGAGATCAAGGCCAACCTGGTCTGCATAGTGAGTTCCAGGCAAGCTGGAGCTAAAGGGCAACACTGTCTCAAAAAAATATCCATTAGCTGATGGTTGAAATAAAATGTGAAATAGTCATATGAAAAAGTTTTCAGTGACATAAAGGATGAGCCTTGAAAACAGTCCTAAGTCAAAGACTCCAGGAACAGAGGGCTAAATCTTTAGTTGCATTTATGTGGAATACCCAGAACAAGCACATCTACAGAACTAGTGCTTGGCAGAGTATGGAAGGAAGAGAAGAGGTGAAGAAGACAGACAGTTAGTGGCTTCTTTCCAGGATACTGAAAATATTACAGCACTAGGTAGTGATATATGTACAGCTCTGAATGTGATGGAAATCAATGAATTACTTCAAAAGGGTGAAGTTGCTAGTACATGAATTATCTCTCAATAAAACAGACCTGTGAGTGACCTTTATGGAGTAACATTTGTCCTCAATGGTTCAGAGCTAACACTCCTGAAGAGGTTCTCAGTGTGGCTGCAGTATGCACACTACCTTGCCCAAAGCATCATAAATATATCCATGTCCCCCTCTATCCCCTGGGCTTCCCAGAGGAACACAGACAGCCTCAGTGTTGCCCCAGCTCTAAAACTTGCTTAGCTTTGCTACAGATGGAGGGAAGCACAATTTGTTTTCATTGTCTATGAGTTGGAGCTAGGACACAAAACGAGGAAAGCCAAGGAAAACCCAGTCTGTCCTAATATGGCCTGGGCAGATCGGATGGCGGCAGGTTACTGAGGCCAACATGTGGCTTCAGGATAGTGGTTTTCTGGCAGGAGGCATTTAAAAACATCATCGAGAAGCTGGGAGTGGTGGTGCAGGCCTATAATAGCAGCACGCAGGAGGAAGAGGCGGGTGCAGGGCGGGGGTGTCCTCCCATCAGTCTGGTCTTTACAGCAAGATCCTGTATCAGAAAACCATGGGCTAGGGATGTGGTTCAGCAGTAGAGCACTTGTCCTGCATATGCAAAGTCCTGAGTTTGAACTCAGCACAGAAGAAAAAACAAAATAAAACAACAACAACAAAAACCACACTAAGAAAATGCTTTTAAAAACCATTGAGAAATCTTGACAAAATACAGATATTCAGGGCTCAATCTTAGTTTCTGACTTCACAGGTCTGAAGAGGAATGCTGGCTTCTGAGTTTGGTAAGTGCACCCTTCTGACCATGAATCACTGGGTCAGACCCTAGTCCATGAAAAGACAAAGATCAGGCAAACAAGTCAGGAATCCAGGTTCTAAGAGCCTTCAGTAAGGGACCACATCATTCTAGGATAAGATCTGCAGTATTCACTCTGGGTGGGAAGTTTAATAGCAAAGGCAGTAACCATGCATCTATCGCAGATTCAGATATGATTAAGTAGGAGGTGAGCAGGCAGTTCCTGAGGATTCTGTCTAATACTACAATTTTAAGCTTTTTATTCCATATGGGTTTGGGGAGATGAAGTAGGTGAAGATAGACTTTTCAAAAAGCACCACTCAGGGCTGGGCATGACAGTACATTTCTGTAGGCTCAGCATTTGGGAGGCTGAGATGAGGATGGTTGCTAGTTTAAAGCCAGGTTGGGTCATATGGTGATTTCAAGGCCAGTATGGGCTATAAAATAAGACTTTGTCTCAAGAAAAAAGTACCACTGGATTTTAACAAAGATGATGAAAACTAAGTTTGCAGTCTTTTTTTTTTTAATATACAAATATTACACATTTAAGGAGTCCTCCCACACTTGTTTTGGGAAACAGTATTTACCTCACAGTTCTTTTAGTTACAAAGCTGTCGGGGACCCTGGAGAGGAAGATAGAGATGGGTAACTGCTCAGACATGAGAGCCAGGGGGAATGGGGAACTGGCTGGGAGAGCTTCTCTCCTGGATGGTACATTCATCACCTTGTTTATGCACTTTACAATGAACATATATCTCAGCCACTGCAAAGCATTTCAAATTGAATGATACATTTTCATTAAAAGTCAGTCTCCTAGACAGCCGTAATTTCTAGAGAGAATAAAAATAGACAGGTACCCTGAAGCCTGCAGGAGAGAGACCCAGAATGCTGCTGCTGTTTGGCCATGCCAGTCATCTTTACTGGATTGGTGGTCTTTAGGGGCATTGGCTATGTCTTCATTTTCAAATAGGAGAAAGAATTATCTTCCAAGGCATTGGTAAGCTAGAGGGAGGAACTGCCTGAAATGCTTGGGCTCTTGGGGAGCAACTCCATGGAAGAGTTGTCACAGGTCTCTGTGGTCCTGCACAATGTCTTCCCTTCCCAGTTTTCTTTTCTTCGATGACTTGCACAAGAGAAATGCAGGAAGGCAGCAAGGACTAGAATTTTCCCAACCACGGGAGCCCACTGAAGGCGGCCTGGGAAACAACTCTACAAAGTTGTATAGTTACTTGACAAGCTAATATATGAGAAATCACTTCCCCATGTTGAGTTTTCAGCAGCTGAGGAGCCAAAACCTTTCACAGATGAACCCTAAACTACCCATGACCTTGGTCTGAAGACGGCTTTCCCCTCCCTGAGTCAGATCAACAGAATGACTGCTCAGCTCTACTCCCCGAGGCTAGCACATATAATACTTGCTTTTCACAGCAGTACCTTGCTGGGTATGTGACATTTATAAAACTCAGTTGCTTTATCCCCCTATAGAGAAGATATGTACCGATCTCCTCATTCAGTTAGGTCACACTGCTTCTTTTTTTCAGTCAATGAAATTACCCCAAATGGTTATCATGGTTGGCCAGGACAGAAAACGAAGCAATGGAGCAGAGCTAGAAGAGCATAGGGTGGGAGTCTTGTCATACAGCTCCACCCCTCACCATTCAGCTGCCAAATGGATGCCACTTTAGATGCAGTGGCTTGGTATTGGCAAGAAAGGGGATCAGGATCTAGATAAAATAGAATGGATGATGCATCTCTAGTTCGACACCAACAAAAGTGCCACTTTCCAGAATGTAACATTTCCAATGGCAGCTCGGGGAGAGAAGCCACTCTTAGACCCTGTAACAGAAAGTGCTAAGGCAGCAAAATCAAGTAGGACACATAAGGCACATGCTGGATCTAAGCCTATGCATTTAAACCACAGCTTTATGCAACATTTCCTGTGATAACAGAAATATATTCTTCCTTCCCTGCACTTTCTACAATACTTGTAATTACAAAAAAAAAAAAAAAAAAAAAAAAAAGAAAAAAA
>NW_008358413.1:164255-174713 GCF_000622305.1 Nannospalax galili
TTTTCCCCTCCCCCCCTTTTTAAAAAAATTTAAAAAAAAAAAAAAAAAAAAAAAAAAAAAAAAAAAAAAGGTACAGATGCACTTGCAATTACCTGCTGGAAAGAACTCTCAAACAATTAGGATATAGGAAAAGATATCCATTAGGTGCCCAGTAAGAGGCGGGCATGTTGTGGCACATCAACCCTGCTGGCAGCTCTAATGCAGCCAGGTGGACTGAACAGTAGGAAAAGCCCTTTTCCATATGGGCTAAAGACTTTGTGTTCGTGGGTCTTTGCTCCCTGGATGAAACGTAAAGGACATCTGGAGTCCCAGTTTCTTATGACTGTCAGACTAGCAGTTGCAAAGGGCAGTGAACTGGCAGAGAAGTCTCTAAGCTGCCATCAGTGGAGAGTATAATGATTCCCGATGGCAGCAACCTCCCAGTCTCTCTTTGTTCTTCAAGGCCCAGTCAAGTCTCAACTCCTCCGAGAGGCTGCAGTTTCTCCCACACTTGCACTAAAACCTTGCATGGGGATACGTGTTGTTCCTAAAGTGGTTCAAGCTTGTGTCTTCCAGCCTTAGTTCCTGGCAGCATGGAGAAACACTGGTGGGCAAGAAGGATCCCATGAAGGCAAAAGGCTGTTCTCATTTTACATAAGGCTCATGTGAGACCCCAGAAATGAATCTCCCCTCCTCCATCTCTAAAACAGACCATACTGTGCTGCGACAGCAAACCCTGTATGAGTGCGGCAGCACTCTGTCACTCTGATTTCACATGAGGAGGCTGTGTGGAAACTCAGCCAGTGAATCAGAGGTGGCAGGTGTGTACAGACCCCTGACTGTGTTGAATCTGTAGTTAAACATGTCAGGTACATTGAGCCTTTCCTTGATGCCCAAGGACACACCCTTGGAGTGACACCTTCCGTAAGTCACTTTGTCTAACCATGAAACAATTCAGTTAGAAAGGTCTCAGAGAAATAGGCTGTTCCTTTTATATTGAGATGGGTCCCCCAGACCCCATCTGCTTTAGACTATCTCACTATCATATGCTTTCCCTAGTTCAGTATAATCCCACTGTACACACCTCACAAGTCACCAGACTAATAACCAATGGGTCATTAGTGGCCTCCAGGCCACTGCACAGCATAGGCATGTGAGAACCTTTGTCCCTAAGTTTCTTATACGACTCCAAACAGTTTCATGTGGGATACCTTAGATCTAGCTTGTGTGTGTGTGTGTGTGTGTACATTTTTGGTGCTGTGTTTGAACCCAGGGTCTCATACATAGCTAAGCAACACCGAGCAACACCATCCAATCCCGTTATATAACTTGCAACTGATCTTTTCAGTTTCTTGGAGTCTTAGAAAGTTTGGAAAATTTCGAAATGCTGTCTTGAGGTAACCATAGACACATGGGGATTTTATGACAAGAAAGCTAGGAATTTCTGACATACTCAAGTTCTCCTTGACATTTATGTCCACTATGTGCTACTATGTGCCCAAAGCTAGATGAGTAATAAGTATTCTATTACATACTGCAATGTATGGAATTGTGATTAAGATCCATCATCTCATTCCTCACAACAAATACGGAATATGTATGAACATGCTACTTAAAAATAAGGGAGTCCAGGCTCAGAGAGATTTATTAACTTGTTCAAGGCCACTCAGCCTAGGAGAGTGAGGGTGGGAGCCAACAGCTGAGCCCCATCCTGACTCCAAAGCTTAACCACCAGGTTTTTGGGCTCTCACTTGGGCTGCAGTTCTGCACTCTTCTCACAAGCTGAAGATATGAGGATCTGGACTAGCACAGGGGGAATGAGGAGTTTCCCAGAAACGCAGCCCCTTTCTCCTCTGATAAACCTTTCTTTGAAGGGTGACACTGACATAAGCAGTACTACTGAGAAGTTACAGCACAAGCAGAGGTGCTGATTATAGAACCAACTCAACAATTGCTGGCTGGTTACTCAGCAGTCCACTTCCTTCTCCCAGGCTCATTTTGAAAGCATGTTAGATGACAATGCATCTTTCTTATCCATAACACAGAAACTTGGTCATTCCATACCATCCTTTCTACCACACTGTCCTATCACAACACCAATGCAAGGTATTTAATTAATTTCAATTAATCTGCAGGCCACTAATGGGTTGCCACAACTCTGAAAACCAGCAGACTAGTAACTGCAGGACTAAAGATGCCTTTTTACTAGGTGACATGTGTCTTGGGAACCAAACAGACACAAGAGCTAGGCACAGGAAAGGAGACAACTGCCCATGAAATATAGCTTGGGAGAACCCGGAGGTCCTCTTCCAGTTCTTCAGCTGAACAAAGTTGTGTCGGTTCTGAACTTAATGCCTGTGACAGGGACTGAAAGGCAGCAGAAGTAATGAGAATACAGTGGGTTGACAGTGGGTTGAATTCTGGCCTAAGTCCTACCACATCAATCAAAAGACAATGACAGATACTTCAGGCCACACTGTAGAAAAGCAGGTGGGGTCTGCGACTACTTGCATTCAGATTCTCAGATCCAAGGACGTGAGGAGGTCCCAGGGCACTGCCTCCCTTTTTGCTTATCAAGGAGAGATATGGTTGAAAAACCTTCAACATGACTCTAACAATTACCCTGAACAATGTGCAAACCTGCTGGGTTTTGAACAGCTGCCTGGACATACAGATGAATGACAGTTCTTATACTTTCAGGTCAAGTGCAAATTCCTAATTCTATCAGCAACTTCCCTCTTAGGTATAACATTTGGGAATTATTTATGGCTAAGCCC
Organism: Nannospalax galili; assembly: GCF_000622305.1. Taxonomy (NCBI): domain Eukaryota; kingdom Metazoa; phylum Chordata; class Mammalia; order Rodentia; family Spalacidae; genus Nannospalax; species Nannospalax galili. Next base: position 167,012 of record NW_008358413.1, read on the forward strand.
TTTATGGACAATTAACCACAGAGTTTGAAATGATCCCTTCACTGCAGGGGAAAGCACCAGGTGCAGAGAGGAGGGAAGCCTATGCTACCTCCCCTCCCCTCGATTCCACTCTGGTTCCTTCTACCTCCAGACACACAGGGACATCTTAGGACAAAGGGTCCTCCTTATGGGCAGTCCCTAGAACTATCTGCCATGCTACTCAGCTCAGTCCCAGTTAACAGCAGGTGTTTGGCTTCTGTGGCACTAGCATACAGTGTTCAGGAGAGCTAGTGGAGTAACCACCCACCCTCCACCCCTATTTCAAGCAAGTGCCCAGAGGGGATCCACAGTCTTGGGGTGGCTTCTTCAAGCTCTGGAGCAGTTCTGTGTCTTTCCCAAGCACAGGTCAAACCATGAGAATTACTTATTTTGTGTGTGTGGTTTGTGTACATGTTCATGTGGGTGTGTGCATGTGCATATGGAGGACAGGGGTCAATGGTGGGTTTTTCCTTGATTGCTCTCTACCTTATTTATTTACTTATTATTTAGAGACAGGGTCTCTGAGGTTGGAGCTTACCACTTGGCTAAGTGGCTGACCATTGAGCTCCAGAGCTCTGCCTGTCTCTGTCCCCTCCTCCTAGAAATGGGGTTATAGTTAGCACTTCTGGTACTGAGGATCTGAACTTGGGTCCTCATACTTGGGCAGTATCTTCCTAGTGCCCACAAAAGTTATTTTTTACTCAAAGGAACTGTATTTTCCATAATAGATTTATTTCATACTAAAAGTTAAAGAAACCCAACACTGGATGGGCAGATAGGCAAAAGGTGATGTATACATGTAAGAGGTCACATTCAGTCTTAAAAAGAAGGAAATTCTGTCACATGCTACAGCATGGATGAACTTTAAAGACATAACGCTGAGTGAAATAAACAAGTCACGAAGAGGACAGATACCCTATCATTCCACTTGGATAAAGCACCCAGAGCTGTCAAATCCATGGACAGGAAGTAGAAGGGTGACTGCAGGGGCTGGGGAAGGGGACTAGGCATGCTTTGTTAGGTAGTTTATTCCCCAAAGGTTCTTGTGCTAGAAGCTTGGCCCAAGAATGGCAGTGTTGGGAAGCAGTAAAATAGTTCATTCAGGGGGAAGGGACTATGGGAAGGTCATTAGGCCAACTGGGGCTTGGCACAGATTTTTAAATTTAATGATTAAAGTGATGGTAGTTAAACATGCTGAAAATATGGGAACTTGATATAATGCCTGAAAGTGTGACAATAATATACAGCATTTAAGAACACAAATATTAGACTTTTGCTTTATTTAGCAGATTCCATTTTTCCTTTGCTAGACTCTTAAACCGGTAATGCTACTATTCAAATTCATATTTCATAGTATCTTAGAAAAACCATTCTCATTTTGAATGTTTTACTTATGTATTTTAAATGGATCAAAAAAAGTCCCCCTTTAAATTACTGAAACTCAGATTAAGTCTTCCTCCCCAAGTCAACTATATTCTAAAAGGGGGAAAAATTGTTATGGGTGTCCTGGGGCCCTCCAGGCAGGGGTAGAGTTGGCGCGGAGTCACGACACAGACACCAGGAGTCAGGTGAGAAGCAGGCAATGCGAGCAGCTGCAGACTCATTTACTGTACATTTGAAGATTTTTTTCCCCCCAACAGCTTTCATCTTTATTGTCTTAATGTGGAATTTTAACCATTACCAAAAAACCAAGTTGGCCAAACAGCCTTCTAACACAAACACTTTTTTAAATGAATAAAACTAATAATTTTATAAAACTTAATATTTTTATAAAACATTGTAATACTGTTTTGTGGATAACTGAAATAAAAATTCTTTGTTGAATGCAAAAAAAAAATGAAGCTAGCCTGTTTGAAGTGTTTAGTTTAGGTATTTTGTTATAGCAATGGAAAACAGTCTAAAACAGGGAGTTATTGAAAGGGTACAGAGCTTCAGTTTTGTAAGATCAAAGGAATTCTGGAGATGGATGGTGGGGATTGGTTGTACAACAGTTAAAATACACTTAATGCCATTGAACTGTATACTTGAAATAGTAAAGATAGTAAATATCATGTTACCATATTCTATCACTATGAGAGAAAAAGGCAAACGATAAAGTTGAGTAAGGAAATTCATTTTGTAACTCTAGCTAGTTCATCACCTAGAACAATGCTAATTTGAAGTGCTGCCCAAAAGGATGAATGTTTTTGTTAACCTCTGTGCTTTTCAGGCCAGACTGAAATTCTGATTTCCGTCAGCATCCTGTTCGGGCCCTCAGGGTGTGGGATCTGACTTAGGCTGAGAGCACATACCATGGCTTGCTGGGGCATCACACTCTGCTGCTCTATGGCAGCCTGAGGAGCGCATGACTGGTGACATTACCTGGATGGGTAGCCGGCCGCACTGATCCGAATGGTTTCCAACACCCCACAGGCTCTGAGCTGCTGCACGGCTCTCTTTGGGTCGAAGCTGCCAAACAAGACACACCGTGAGTGGCCACAATGTCAAGTAAGAGACAGAACAGAAGGAAAGCACACACCTGCAGCACATGTGGTCCCTGCTGCCACTGACCTCTGCTGGCCATGCACAAGTCAGGGTAAAGCACAAACTGAAGGCAGATGGGCCATTTCAGCAGCCTTGGTTCTTGAGATGTTGAACACATTCTTAATCTCACCTCCTTTGCCTACCTGAGTCCTGCCTCCCCTTCCAAGACTCATCCCTCTCTGTTCTCTGGAGATTGCCCTGACTTTCCTTTTGCACAGGCTTTCTAAGGGCACGTGAGCTTGGGTGAGGAGGGGAGGAGAGGGCTCAGTGGTAGCCCATTGCAAGGCAGGCTATAAGAAACATGGTGAAATTGCTGAAGGAAACTAGAGAAAGACTTCGGGGTGTGAGGGTGATGAGGAATCTTTCACTATTTATCATTTGCTAAGATTTCCATCTCGCTCAGGCAGAAGAGATGAGGAGCACATGCTTTCTTTGGTCTTGCATACTGCAGATACAAGAACAGGACTGAGGCCCCATCAGGCTCACAGCCATGCATCCTGGAGAGCACAGTGATTTTGGCAGGAACCCTGGCCAGGCTGTGGGCAGCTGGCTTACCCTGCTGGTTAAAGAGAGGTGGGAGCTACACCAGCTCCAGGATTTGCATCAGCCCACGGGGCAAGCCCCCTGACACACCATCTATCACCCTCTCTGACAACCCAGGTGCTCTTTCCTCAGCTGTAAGGCCTGTCTGGATGCTAGAACTTCTTAGGATAGAGCTGGCCTAGGTACTGCCACCCTCAGAGCCAGTCTTATGGAAGTAAGATGGTCTGACTTTCCTCTCATCTCTGTGTGACCTGCCCTCAGCCTTGTGGACATCATTCTCTTATGCCATTTGCCACACATGCATCAGACCTGGGAGTCCATCAGGCATGTGACTCTGGCAAATGCTGTTCTGAGCTTGCCTAGACTAAGCACCTGTTTTCCAAGAGACTGATGATTATAACCTGTCACAGCACCTCCGGGCATACTGATTATACACAGGTCCTGGGTCCCATACCATCCTGCCAGATCTATTCTTGTTTCTACCTCTTCACCCCCACCCCACTGCTTGCCCCAGTCCCCATTTCCTCTGCACCCCTACCTAGCTTCCCTGGATTTTCTTCCTAATCACTCCAGGCCTAAAGGAGATAGCCTCAGGCTACCAATAACATTCTAAGTGTATAAGGGACGATTTATTGCTGAACTTTACACAGTCCTGAACAGAACAATTAGTTGATGACTTTAATTTCTTTGAGTCTACTAGACTCAAAGCTCTGTAGTAAAAAAAGTGTTAGAAGACTAAAGGAAACACTGAGTGCCTCACTGTAGCCTCTGCTTTCCCATGCTAGGCCCTGTGCAGTTTTTCTGTCCTCTGTGGCATGTAGCACAGTTCTGAATCAGGAAGCCTTGATTTGTCTCATAAGAAGCACCTCATTCATAAAGGCTGCTCATTACTGTGGGAAGGCTTTCAGAGTACAGGCTCTATTCCTCTCACCTCTAAGATTAGTTGGACTTTGAGTAAGGAATGCAAATTTGACAGATCCAGGTTTCTGAAAGGTGTTGGCAAACTATGAGGTTCCTGCCTCAGGACTCCACATCCAACAACTGCAGCTGTGCTCTCCAGGCCACCAGCCCGACAATGCCACAGGGCTAAACTTAGCCCATGGCATGTGGTGGTGGGGACCCAGCAATCTCACATGCATCTGTGACCTCTTGTCCCACATGAGTAACAGGTCTAGCTAGGATTCCTGCTCCCTCTAGGACCTCCACTGCTTTTTTTAGTAGAAAACAAATGAACTCTTCCAGAAAACTCTTTTCTTTCTTAAAAGTGTTATTCTTCCCAGCTGTTCACATCTTTCCCAGATCTTGTACCCTCCCATATCATGCTTTGTGGCAACTGGGTGCTTCAGTTCTGGGTACAGTCCTGTCTGATGGCCAGACATTGGCCTGCTGAGTGAGTATAAACCCTTACCTTGAGGCATCATACTAGAGCCCCACATACTATACTTGGAGCTGATCCTCTTGGAAGACATCAGGCAAGTAATTTTTTCTTTTTGAGACAGGGTGCCCAGACTGGTCTTGAACTCAAGATTCTCCTGCCTTAGCATCCCAAATATTAAAGATATATGCCAATACATGTAGCTTAATGCAAGTAATTTCTGAGTGCAGCCTCAACAGTCCCTTCTTTCCTGAAGAGTTCAGAAAAACCATCCCCACCTCTCCCTGCTCCTAGACAGCAGGGAGATGAATATGGCTAGAGGAGAAAGAGTGCAGTCTGGACTCAGCTCCCCACTAATGGCTGGTATCACTTCATGTAAGACATGATCTGTCAGCTCATCTCCCTCCCTTAACGGGTATGGAGGACATCCACCTCACTATAACTCTCAGATTTGCTACAATGATGCACTGATGGAAAAAAATATTTTCTAGAGAAAAGCAAAAAGGCAGGACACAGGGAAGATACTGCCATCTTCCTTCCCTGTTCACATATCTTCAGGGAACTGGGAAGCCCAGCTGCCTTCTGGGTTCTAACCTTAGCTCTGTACTAGTGAAGAAACCCTCTGCCAAGTGATCTCTCCATCTGCCTCACTGTGGAGTGACTAGGACTAGAAAAACAGCCATCTGCTCTTACATTTGGAGAACAATTAACACCTAACTATGGATTGAAAAAAAAATCCCCAGATAAACAGGGTTGAAGTGCAGAAAACCAGTTCTACACTTTCCTATCCCCCAACAATGCAGGAACAGCACAGTCTGGGCTGACTGGTGCAGAGTGAGAAGCCCATGGTGTGGTGCTCCACTTCCACAGTCACTCATGACTGGATCAACTCTACATATGCTACAAAAGCTCCTGACCATAACACAAATAACTTAACATCATTCCACCTGTCGTAGCCAAGTATCTATGAGGCAGAGGCATGACAACTGCTTGAGTAAAAGTAGTAGAGGAAAACTACTTTTATATAGGAAATGTTATCAAAACTGTGGGACAAATGCTGGCAAGGATGTGGAGAAGGGAACTCTTATTCACTGCTGGTAGGAGTTCAAACTGCTGCAGCCACTATAGAAATCAGTGTGGAGATTTCTCAAAAAGCAAGAAATAGACCTACCACATAATGCAGCCATACCATTCTTGGGCATTGTGGTGGTTTGAATAAGTGCATCCCATAGACTCCAAGTATCTGGACACACTCGATCCCCAGTTCATGGCACTGTTTGGCCGAGGGTCACAGAACCTTTAGGAGGTATGGCCATGCTGGAGAAACCATCATTGGGAGCGGAGCTTTGTGAGTTCAAAGCCATGTTCCACTTCTGGTCTGTTTCACTCTGCTTCCTGTGCCTTTTTGAAGATGTGAGCACTTAGCTTTCTGCTCTGGCTGCCATGCCTTCCTGCCATGACAGACTTTTATCCCTCTGGAACCATAAGTCCAGTACGCTCTTCCTTCTATAAGTATCCTGGGTCATGGTGTTTTATCACAGCAACAGAACTAACTAATAAAGGCATATGCCAAAAAGATACTATATTCCACTATAGCAATTCCTGTTAATCCATGTTCATTGCTGATCAATAGCCAGGAAATGGAAACAACCTAGATGCCCATCAACTGCTGAGAGGATAATTAAAGTATGGTGCATTTTACACAATGGCTGTTAAGAAAAACAACATTATGAAATTCAGAGGTAAATAGATGGAACTGGATATAATCGTCCTGAGTGAAGCGACCCAGTCTCAGAAAGATAAATGGTGTTATGTTTACTTTTGTAAGTGGATTGCTAACTTTGGATCCTTAGATATGCATGTTTCAATTTGAAAAATCCATAAAGGTCAGAAAACTAGTAAATGGCCATTTGGGGGAAATTTCATGAGAGGGAGACAGAATGTAGTCATCTAAAGTGGGGAAAGGGAGAATAATGAAGTAGGAAGAGTTAAATGGGGTGGGGAATGGGAGGACAGGGCAGAGGAAGGAGTCTGGAGAGGGATAACTAATACTGAAGGCCTTTAGAAAAAATCATATGAAGACCTGTCACTGTAGAAACTTCTTAAAGTATATACATATACAATATAAAAAGAGATTAAAAAGAGTTACCTTATAACAAGGGGATATTACCCCTACTAGATACCATTGGCTAGCAAATAAAAAGCCTAGTGCCAGGAATGAACTACCTCTTTTGAATCTGTTGACCAGGTGTCCCATAGACCCTCAAATAATACTGGCCATTGCCCCTGCTTTTAGTTACTTGACAGTAAGATCCTATTGGTGAAGACACTATACACATGAGTTGTAGAACAAGTAAGGAGAAATCAAGCTGGTACTGACTTCAAAGTTTCATCTCTACTGGCTATTTTTCATAGTGCTGGAAGGTGCTATGCATACTACTGGAAGAAAAGTAATCATTAACCTTATCCAGCTGTGAATCCTGCAAGTTACAACAACTGGACTGGCATGATATGCCCACTGGTGGCATGAATATTATGGGATTAACCAACTACTTTATGATTGGATTTAAGGACCTCTGCACCGGATGGAGTCCATACCTGATACTGATATCAGGCCTAAAAACCTGTGGCTAGGCAGGTCGCAGGTCATAGGGGAGACTCTACTACTATTATTCTACTAAATAGATATAGTATTAAACTAACTCCTAATGACTTATTGTTATACCTGTAGACTAATGCATTTCTCAACTCTACCAGAGAAATTTCCTTATGTAGCAGATGGTGATTAACACAGAGAACCACAACTGGTCATGACTATGCAGAGAATAAGAGACTACAGAGTGCTTATCTCTGAATAGAACACCTATATCAAACCTCTGCCTCTCAAGGCTCAGGGATCATTGTGGAAAAAGGGGCGGAATGATTATAAGAACCAGAGGTAATGGATGACCACAACAAAACAGTTTTTCAGACAGCAGGTGAGTTACTCATGAACTTACAGGAATGTTGACAGCATGCACAAGACCCACATAAAATCAAGCCAGAAAGAACTCCAGTATAGAAGTGGGGAAGAAGCCCCAGCTCTAGCTAAGGAACTATTGACAACTGGTAGCTGCTGGGAGAGGGAGAGTCTGTTTTCTTTAACTGTGTGATGCTGGATAGGTTAATCAGGCCTCAGTGCATGCACCTACATTGAAGGGTATTTGGGGATACAAATTTAACTCAATAGGCATATATATATAT
>NW_008358413.1:175008-240068 GCF_000622305.1 Nannospalax galili
CACGACATGGGTGCACTCACATACATGCAGGCAATACACTCATACACATAAAATAAAAATAATAAATAAAATACTTTAAAAATGTGCAAAAATTCAATAAAAATGAAAGAAAAGAATCTGTGTGGGACAGCATTTTTTAATGGGGCCACGCTGCCCCCCTCCAGGCCAACACTTGGAAATATCTAAAAATGTTAGTCATCACACCAGATGCCACTAGCATCTGGCAGGTAGAGCTGGTGATGCTTCTAACCATGCTGCAATGTTCAGGACGCTCGCTCAAGACAAAGAATTATATGATCCCAATGTGAATGAGCTTTGGTTGAGAAACTGATCATAGAGAATGAGAGGGGGAATACAGCAATCTCCTTCTGGAATACTGTCAATAATTTATATCAATATATATCTATGTAGCATCTGTGCATGTGTGCACACATACATGTGTGGGTACACATGGAGGACAGAAGTCAATCTTGGTTGTTGTTCCTCAGGTGCTATCCATGTTGTCTTATGATACAGGGTTCTCTACTGGCCCAAGGCTTGCTGATTAGGCTAGCTTGGCTGACCAGTGAGTTCCAGGGAAATGTTTGTTCCCACCTCCCCAGTACTGGGAATACAAGCATCCATTACTATGAACAGCTTTAACATCTGGGGATCAAATTCAGGTCTTCTTGCTTATGAGGCAAGTACTTTACTGACTAAATTATCTCCTCTTCCTCTAATAACAATATATTTTAATCACATAAAATTTTATACTTCTCATTAATAATTTCCCTTCATTATCTCTTTGTTTTTAAATTTTTATTTATTTTTATTTTATGTGTATGAGTGTTTTGCTTGAGTGTATGTAGGTGTACCACATGCATATACTACCTGTGAAGTCCAGAAGAGAACTGGAGCTACAGATGGTTGTTAGCTGCCATGTGGGTGCAGAGAACTGAATCCTGGTCCTTTGCCAGACTAGCCAGTGCTCTTGATCTTTGAGCCATCTCTCCAGTCCTCCAGCTTGTATAATTTAGATCAGAGTATTTTAAAGTCACAATTGACAGACAAAGACAGAAAAAGATTAGCTTGGCACCAGCCAATTATGAGCCTAGATTACAATTCAGGTTTTTTTGTTTTGTTTTTGGTCTTTTTGAGACAGGGTCCCCCTGTAGCCCCAGCTGTCCTGGAATTCACTATGTAGACCAGGCTGCCCTTGAACTCACCAAGATCTTCCTGCCTCTGCCTCTAGAGTGCTGGGATTAAAGGTGTGCGCCACCACACCCGGCCAATTCAGGTTTTTTGTCTTGGTCTCTCTGTGTGTTTTTTAGTCTCCATCTGTTGGTCTCTTTCAGTCTCAGTCTCTCTCTCTCTCTCTCCCTCCCTCCCTCCCTCCCTCCCTCCCTTCAGCTAATTTTCTCCTTTTTCTCCTTTTAGGAGATGGTATGGCCTGCAGACCACCTTGCATCTGGTGGGTATCAGGCTTTGCTGAATAAACTACTGAGGGTCAGGAATGGCTGGGTGGGGGATCAGCGGGGACAGGTACCAAATCCTGTCTCTCTTCATCTAGGCCCTACATGCTACTCTGCCCTTCACACACAATCTTTCACACACATTGCCCCTCCACCAGCTCCTTCCATAGTCAGCAGATATAATGCAGAAGGATTCCTAAGTATGTCTCAGAAATGTGTAGGAAGGGAAGAGAGTATGCAAACAGCATGCTTAAAGAAGGCTGGCTTGATAGTGTCTCCCTGCCCTCTTTTACCATGAGGTCTGTGGAGTGGAAGTCCAGCTGCACTGAAGGAGAGGAATTGCATTAGCTCCAATGTGTACCTAAATTGGAGTTATCATAAGAAATGCTTTCACAGTAAGAAGTTATGCTAGGACCAGAAAGGAAATCTGGAAAGGAAAGATGGATGTAAGGTGATTAAAAAAGTTTTTTTTTTTTTTTTTTTAAAGCATCCTCCCTGACTAGAGGGAATGACATTCAGGGAGGCCTGTTATGTCAAAGGTAGGGCAGTATTCCAGGTAAGAATGATGGGGGTCTGGCAATCAGTCTTACACTAAGGTTGATATCGTAACTTCCACATATAAGAGTGAACATGGGGAGGGAGACAGGTGGATAAAGGGAAGCTGGAATTAAGCAGTGCACCCTATATGCATCACTACAAAATCACACTAATCCTTAATTATTAAAACGAAAAAAAAAGTAGTAAAGAGGATTGGAATGAAGTGATGGAGAAGAAAGAGACGAGGGAGGCTGACATGTCACATTTTCATGTGGACTCCAGGGGGCTTTGACAATGACAGCATATGCTGGGAGTGAGGAAGGTGGGGAATCAGGGGCGAATGTTACCCAATATGGAGCCACGAGCTGCCTGTCTGTACTTGAGATCAACTGAAATGAACCCAGAACCTCAGTTTTTCCATCACCCGCATTCTATGCACCAACTGCTGCATTGCATGGCACCAACTACAGAACACCCTCATCATCACAGAAAGGCCTGCTGGGTACTGATCCAGAATGACTCTCAGGCTTCTAGCTTGGAAGAACACATCTTGCAGGGGGGGGGTGACATGTCAGGAATAGTTATGTCATTTATTAGAACAGAGGACAAAGAAAGAGGAACCAGTTGGGAAGGAAAATATGAATTTAGTATCACACATGTTGACTGTGGGTTGGCCAAGAAAGCTGTAGCAGGCATATGGGAATGCTACTCTGGAATTTGGCAGAATCCAAAGATGAACTGAGGTAAATAAAAGGCAGTGTTACAGGGATCCATGTAAGACCAGTCATGTGAGCATGGATAGAATTGTAAGGAAAGTCTCAAGGCAGGGCAGTGGCTAAGGAGTGAGGGGGAGTGGGGAAGGTAGGTAACTAGGATGTGCACTGCCCACGTGAGAAGTGGGACCATTCATCCGTGTGTCCTACCCTTCCACGTGCCAATTCAGGGCTGGTGCTCTTCATGTGAGAAAAGCCTTTTCTCACTATTCTTGGAACGCTCCCCTACCTGAATTTAACATCCACTGACATGTGGGCTTCCTTGTCCACTTCTACACGGCTCTCTAACTGATTCCAATATGCACATTGCTCAATACTGTGGCATACTCCAGTGAACAGTCAACTGCCTTATCTCTCTCAAATCTGGGCCAGCAGACAGGTAGAACCCAGCCTATGCCTGTTGGCTTGTATTCAGCACATATAGCTCACCTAGGAAGTGAATGACCAGTCAGCATGCAACTCTGTAGAGCCCAGCGAGGCTGAGGCATCCCTGTTCTTGCTGACCCTGAGGCAGGACGAGAAGGCTGGTACTTACTGGAAGGGGAGCTTCTCATCATTGGGCTTGATGCAGCGCACATAGTGTGGCGTTGTGGCGTTCAGGGTCTCCATGAGTAGGTTTAGGGAGGTGCGGAACTGCAGGGATGAAAGCCGGAGCTTAGCTGTTTATTTTTAATATTCCTGAATGCATAATAAAGAAAACTAACATACCAGTGATGACTACTGCACTGATGGTGACAGTAGTAGTTACTATTATTATTATGGTTAATCCAGAAGGATAAGGGAAGAGAGAAATTCAGTGACCAGGGTCAAATTCTAGCTGATACGCCTACCTTGCTATGAATAAAACCAAGTCCTTTCCACAGTAGGACTCTTCAAACTAAATGTGGGGAGACAATCCCCAATAAGCCGAACTTCCAGTGCTGAGGCATAAAGTGGGATGAAAGGCTAGTGAGAGCTAAGAGATGAAAGATCTGCCTGCCATACATTAGAAGCCTGCTATCCCTGAATGTGGGGACTAAAGCTGTAACATTCCAGAAATGACAGGGTTTGTATAAAATATCCATAAGCAGCAAATCCACAGGAATAAAAGCATACTGTAGGCATACTGTAATGGGGGTTTTTAAGTTGGCTGTTCCTGGGTTTATTTAAATCTCTGCTCCACACTTCAGATTTGAGCTCCTGCCTCCCCACACTGTCTGTAGACCTGAATCAAGTCCCCTTCCTTCTTCCTCCTCCTGCCCCAAGACAGCCCTTTTACATATGCAACAGGCCTGGGACTGGGACTGACCTGGTAGCCCACAGATTTCTTGTGTTCCTTGTTGGAAACCTTCATGGGGGTTCTGGCAGACCGAATGTTGATCTTTGAAGATGATCCCTTTCCGGGTATGTTGGTGGCAGGAGCAGGGTCCTTATCATCACGAAACAAGTCAGCTACTAGTGGGAACTAGAAGTAATCAGGAAGAATAATGAAAAGGAGCTCTCTTCCAGTTTAATGATGTTTATATTATTCTGAAACAGCTTTCCAATACATACCTACAAGAAATGATGTTCATAGCAGATTTATTCATAAGAGCTACAAAGTAGAAATGACTCAAATAGTGTCACGTGGTGAATGGACTAATACACTCAAACCGTGGACTATTATTCAACAATACAAAGGAATGAAGTCCTCACATATGCTACAACACAGCCTAGATGAGCTTTGAAGACATTAAGCTAAGTGGAAAAAGCCATATATAAAAGAATAAACAGCTCATGAGTATATTTACTTGAAACGTCCAGGTAATATAAAAAGGTTTAGTGGCCTACTGCTTGCCAGGAACAGGGGGAGAAGGAAGGGAGTGGCAGCTAATGAGTACAGGGTTTTTTTTCTTAGAGTAGTGAAAATATTCTTTTTTTAAAAAAATTTTTATTTTATGTGTATGAGTGCATTGTCTGCATGTACATAAGTGCACTTATGTTGTGCAATGCCCACAGAGGTTAGAAGAGGGAATTGGGATTCCCCTGGAACTGGAGTTACAGATGATTGTTAGCCGCTATGTGGGTGCTGGTAATCAAACGTGGGTCCTCTGTAAGAGCAGCCAGTACTCGTAATCACTGAGCCATCTCTCCAGCCCATGAAAATATTCTTGAGTTTATATTAAGGTTGCACAACTTGGTTAACTTACTAAAATACACTGAAGTTTATACTTCAAAAAGGGTGCACTTATGGTATGTGATGAGTGATATATCATCTTTAGAAAGGTTGGAAAGGTCAACTTTCCCTGATAGTCTTAACTCAACATTCACCTACAAAGACAGGCATAACTTCAGTTCCTTGTGGTGTGGTAGAAGGTAGAGCTATGTATTCAATAGACTATGGCTTCCCTGAGGCCTAGGTCTCTGTTATGAGGCCTATGTATTAGTATAATCAGGTCAGATGGAGGCCTTGGGCTAAGGGCATAAAGAGTCCAGTCATCAAGACCCTCAGCCTGATAAAGATACATCTGCCCTCATTCCCAAAACAAATCAATGCTGGGACTAGCACTATGAGGTCTCCAACACATGTCTGCCAGTGAGGAGGAAAAAGGAGCATACAAGCCTTCTTCGTCAATCTTGGCACATTGTATACCAACAGAAAAGAGGCCAAGGGCTAGGGTCTCTGACTCCATTAGTATCTCACCTGCGTTTTTCATGTGTGTGCACGGAGTTTATGTTAGTTACTTTTCCTGTTGCTTGGATAAATTACCCTGACAAAAGCAACTTAGGAAAGGAAGCATTTAGTCTGGCTTTTAGGATTCACAGTTTGAGGACTGAGCTCAGCATGAAGGGTCAGAGCGTCAGCTGGTCAATTACATCTGAGTCAAGAAGCAGGGAGTAACAAATGCTGCTGCTCAGCTAGATTTCTTCTTTCTGTTCAGTCCAGGGTCCCAGTCCAGGGAATGGGCTGCCCAGTAAGGGTGGGTCTTCCTATCTCAATTAACCTATCAAGATAATCTCTCACAGGCATGCCCAGAAGCTGCTTGTCTGTTTGGTGAGTCTAGATCCTGTCAAGCTGACATCAGTATTAACCATCACATAGTCCCAGAAGTGTGTAAAAACTGTGCAACATGTACGGGCTTTCATTACAATCTGCAGGGGTCCCCGGCTTACCTCCTCAACTCCTGGTAGCCAGACAACCTGACTATCTAGCCATAATGTGCTGCCTCAACATGAGCATGTGTACAGAGTCCAAACAAAGCAGCAAGATGGTGCTGGTAGCATGCTAGAGCTGTTCTCTGAACTTGGACTTCAGATTCAGATGACTTAGCTCACTCAGAAGCTGGTTCTGCAGCCTCATTAGGTAATTATGCTGAGTGGCAGACTGGGGTGACTGGTACATAAAACCAGTGAGTGACCATCTTATTCTCTGAGGGCTTCTTGTTACTCAACCTTACCCAGAACCACTGACAACAAGCTAGGGCATGTCCACAGAGAAACTGAGAGATGGAGACACTCCTTAGCAATCTGATATGACCACCTCTGGTATTATTTGTATAGTAAGAAAACTTGCATAAATTCTGAAGAACAAAGTGTTAACTGTCACAAAGCATCAGGCCTGGTCCTATTCAATAGCACTTCTTAGAGGATTAGCATAAATGTGCCCATCCAAATATACAAGGTTATGATGACTAATGTTCAAAATCACCCAAGCTTGTTTCCTATATCAAGTACTTTAAACTGAAACAAAGGATAAAAAAAACCCTATTGCCTTAGCATTATAGGTTTACATTTTAAAGTCAATTTTGGAGTAAAAAATAATTACATATAAGTAAGCATCTTATTTTACTCCACATAGTACCTAACCAGGTGGGTTATAAACAACAAAACTGTGTATCTGTGCCTCTGCATGTGTGAATGTGCTGGAATCCACATGTGTCTGCTCTTCCCTCATACCCTTTATTTCTCACAGAGCCACCAACCATCAGAAGCATCTTACTTTCAGTTTTTAGCAAGTGGTTTGCATGCAAATAATAGCTGCAGTTCTTTGTAATTCACTAGACTAGGCAGTCCAAAAGCAGTAACCAATCTGTTCTAGGGGCAATACCTTGGTGGTATAGTGCTTATGTAGCACATGGGAGGTCCTGGGTTTGAGCCCCAGCACCTCAGAAACATAATGAATAAAAGTATGAACCAATGATCTCAAGGCCAAAGACCATCTCTTGTGAGCAAGTCCATCCTTACTTCCAGCTACTCTGTGGCTGCAGCAGGCTGGCACAATTAGCACGAGAGAATACAACCATATTCTTGAGACTCTAGTTCCCTGTAGGAATGTTGAGGATAGTGTCAAGCAGGTAGCTTGGAGGGTCACTCCAATGACCTTATAGATGACTCCTAGTTTTAGATGCCAACACTGGCAGTTCTGCTCCTATTCACAGCATCTTTGCAATGGATCCTCTTCCTGTATGGCATTTCAAGGTTATAAATGGTTGTCTCTTTAGAGGATAAGGGACCTAGTTAATTATCAGAAAAATAGATGCCTCATATATATGACTTTTAAAAACTGTAGCTAAAATTTGTATGCCAACATCATAGTAGTTACACTTTATTAGATGTTCAATTGTTTAATTTTTAAAGATTTATTTTTCTTTTATGTGTATGAGTATTTTGCTTGCAAATATGTAAGTACACCACATACACGCAATGCCTGTGGAAGCCAGAAGAGGGCATTGGATCTCCTAGAACTGGAGTTACAGTTAATTGCCATGTGTGTGTGGGAAACTAAACCTGGGTCGTCTGCAAGAGCAGCCAGCGCTCTTAACTGGTAAGTCATCTGTCCAACCCCTTAGGCATTCAGTTCTGTGTTATATCGCAGAATCTAAGTCAGTACTTACTGACTCCTAAATCTCTAGCCAATGTTGTGCTTAGGGTTGGTTATATATATCACCCAGCATAGCTTTTTACATACTGAGTTCATAGAAAGTGAACACTAATCAATTATCTGCACAATTCAAAGTATAATGACAAGAGGAGGTCCTAAAGGAAATGCATAAATAACAAAGGTAATTAAACCAGAGGTCTAGGGTGAGGAGATCAGGAAAGGATTCTCTCAGGAAGGAATATTTGAGCAAATGGGATTCTTGAGGGGTAGAAAAGCACATCCTGGGAAAGTACCTGCAAATATGGAGCTCAGCACACTTGGGGAACTATTGTTTACATTTTACTTTACTTATTTAGTGTATGAGTGTTTTGCCTGCATGTAAATGCACCTATATCATACAATGCCTGCAGAGGTCAGAAGAAGGCATTGGATCTTCTGAAACTGGAGTTACAGATGGTTGTCAGCCACCAAGCGGATGCTGGGAACTGAACCTGGGTCCTCTGGAAGAGCAGCCAGTGCTCTTAATCACTGAGCCATCTCTGTAGTCCCTTGGGAACTATTAACTTTATGTTAATAGTTGCAGCCGCAATGTGTACCACAGAAGGGAAGAAAGAAGGGCCAGCTTGCTGAAGAACTTATGTTTTTAATTCCAAGAATAACATATCATTAAAGGTTAAAAAAAATACAGGTGGCAAATGTTTATAGAGTATTTAGACTGTACCATGCATGTCTGAACTCATTCAAGTTTCCCTATAACCATGTGGTCTAAGTACTAATTGCATCTCATTCTACAGATGAGGAAAGTTGCATCTCGGTGCCCAAGATCACAGAGCAAGTAAGTGGCAAAACCAAGATTAAAACCCAGACAGATTGGCTCCAGGACCTACCTACCAAAATGTACTACGAGAGAGGAAAAGACACGAGATCTTTTGGAAAAGGTCACTGCCCACAGCACTGGCTATCAAGCTAAAGCCTCGGCAGCAGAGGTGCTGTGCTAAGTGCTTGTAGAATCCAGAGGTCAGCAGAGCCTCTAACCTCACGGATACCTCAGGAGCAGTATGATACAGCAGGAGGAACATTGGGCTATGATCAGCAGACTCCAGGCTGTAATTAGCTATGTGGCCTATGGTAAACCTCTTTACCTTACTTAGTTTTAATTGTCTAAAAACATGGGAAACAAGCCTGGTGATCCTCTAATTCTCTCACCTGAACTCCTAGGTCTTCTTACATGAGTCCCTTCCTGTCCACTGTTTCTTGTTCAAATTTCTTTTCTGTCCCTCCCCCGGCCCCCACAGTTTAACTGTTTACCCTGCCTCTTGCTGTACCATTGCCCCACTCGGGCAGGGTGTCCATAGAGACCTTTTGGAGGTCTCTTAGGAGACATGGCAGCTCCACTCCCTCCAAATCTCTGCTGCGTTTCTAACTGTTCTTCTCCAGCACTTCCCGCCTTTGAACTGCTGTCTGCCAGGTCTGCATACTCCGCATTGGGTTCTCTAATGCTCCTTTCCTGGGCAGATGACTTCATGCCAAAGACATCTACTCTTCCCTCAACCCTCCCTTTCCAGTCTGGGAATACCACCATGATCTCTATTGCCAACTATCTGCTCAGCCTCTTCCTCCCTCTTGAGTGCCACCAAATTCAACATGGTAGAAACCACCCTCACATATTGCCTTATGAAGTTAAGGCTAGGGATTCTGCCCTCACTTCACCATCTCAACCAAGTCCCAGGTTCTGCCCATGATTCAATGCCCGCAATCCTTCCTGCATGAATTGGAATGTGGCTGCCCTTGTTCAGCACCACCTGGGCTTTCTTCTGGATCCCAGGTCACATTTTATCCAGATGAATTCCACCAATAGTTAAGAGTTTTCTCTGAATGCGAACTTATTCAGAAGCTCCCTATTTAAAGACTTAGGGGTCCTTACTTTTCTATGTCAGAAAGTCACCATGATACATTGAGAACATGGGAATGGCAGGGACAGAAGGGATTGCAGCAGGGGAGGCAGCCAGCCTGGGGTTCCCAAGATGCTACCACAGTGCCTAGACACATCTAAACAAGTAGATTGATGCTCAAAAACTTCCACATGGAAATAATGGGCAGCTAAAGGCATGGTAGCTCTTTAGATTTTCATTTTTTATTTTTAATTACGTGCATATATGTGTCTGAGTGTAGGTTTGTACATGTGAGTGCAGTATCCATCCATGGAGTGTAGAAGAGGGTGTCAGATCTCCTGAAGCTGAAGTTACAGGTATTTGTAAACCACCCAATGTGGGTGCTGAAAACCAAATTCAGTTCCTCCAAAAGAGCAGCAAGTGTTCTTAACCACTGAGACATCTCTCCAGCACACGTGGTCTCATTTTAAAAGACATCATTGTGATTAGTCTTCCATATAAAAATAAAAAGATGCTGGGGAAGAGCTGTTAGAAAGTCAGCATAATCTGGTCTACTGCCTTTCTGAAAAGGAGTTCTAAGATGTTTATGGCATGGAGATGAAAAACCAATCAGCATAATTATACTGTGTGGAGTCAAATTTACATAAATCATTAATAACTTATTGTGTGAAAAGTTTGTTAAGTTCCTATGCACAGATGATCACTGCTGGGTGAGGGAGAGTCAATCTTCTTTAAGGGAGAGACTCTAGATAGGCTAAATAGGTTCCAGTGGGTGAACTCACACAGAGGGACATCTGGGTATACACACTTGACTCCACAGGCCTTAACATATATGAAAAAATAAACCCTGTGGGTGGGCTATGGGGTTGTCTAGATAGGGGAGGGACAAAAATTCAATAAAAATATATATCAAGGAAAGGAAAAAACGTTAAGTCCTATGTATGGTCAGGAACAGATATCAAAAATTCCACAAAGAATTTTTGAATCAGACACAACATTAAGAGTATTTTTAAAGTTTCAGTTCCTTTCTCTTGTGTTAAATTAGAGAAGCCAATTATGATTGTTTTTATTAATCTTATACATCAAATAAGGGATTTATAAGAAACTGCAAACTGTCCAAGGTAGATTTAAACCCAAGTTGGCACCAAAGTTTCATCTGGAGAATTTGGGTTTTGTTTTCAAAGCTGTTTTAATTGCAGATCTCTTCTACTGAGACTTAAGAAGCAGTAAATTTCATATTCTATTTAGTGATTCAGTGACCATATGAAAGATCTAGATTCATCACAAGATTGAAAGACTAAGGGAAAGATCTAGGTTGATCATAAGATTGAAAGGTTAAGAGGCACCCTATGCAACCCTGGGCTATGGACAATCGCAAAAGACCCGAGAAGACTAGGAACCCGAAACTCAACAGCTCACAGTCTAATACTATTATTCTGCTAAATAGATACACTATTAAACTGACTCCTAATGACTTTTTGATATTGCCATAGATTAATGCATATCTTAGCTTTCCCAGAGAAGTTTCCTTATAGACCGGATGGATGATTAACCACAACTGGCCAAAATAAGAGGCTGCAGACTGTTTATCCCTAAACAGGATACCTGTATCAAAGTACTGCCTCCCATAGCTCAGGGATCACTGCAGAGCAGGGGTGGAAAGATTGTAAGAGACAGAAGAGGTAAATGACCACAAGGAAACAGTTTTTCAGATAGCTGGGCATTTACTCATATTAACTCACAGTAATGATGACAACATGTAAATTCAAGCCAGACAAAATCCTACATAGATGTGGAGAAGTGGGCAAGGAAACCTAACCCTGCCTGAGGAACTATTGGAATCTATGGCTGCTGAGAAGGTGAGAGTCAGTCTCTTTTAAGGGTGAGACTCTTGGTAAGTTGACCAGGCTCCAGTGAATGAACCTAAACTTAAGGGCAATTGGGGACATAAACTTGATTCCATAGGCCTTTATGTATATTAGAGTACAGGAAATTGGGTGGGGGAGTAGTAAAGAGGGGTGCACATAGGGGAGGGGATCTAAATATGATAAAAATATATTGTATGAAATTCACAAAAATTCAATAAAAAACAAAAAAGACCCAGGGAGAAAATGTCCCCTACACACCCATCCACCAAGAGGCCTGGGATGGACACGAACTTCTCTACTTCAGGAATGTCCCAGATAGAAGCAAACCTGAAGTAACAAGAGAAATCACCACTTGACAAGGAGCTTATACAAAGAGTAAAACACCTACACTGCTGGGTGAGGGGAAGACAGTTTCAGGCTGCTGTTAGAGCTGTTGAAATGTTTGCTTGTAAGGAGCCTGACTAGTAATGGAAGTCCTTCAGTTAATTTTAGGGAAGCTGTGGAAATGTGTCTACCCAGGCCTTTCTACAAACTGCCCCCTTCTCACTCGAAAGCAGTCACGGTAACACATTCAGGCAAACCAAGCAGGTCTCTAATCCTGTTTGTCATTTGTTTGAAATCTGTCCATAGGCGCCGGCTTCTATATTCTCTGTTATTTAAGCCTGGATATAGAGCTTAGAAACCCAAGGCAAATCTGTGTGACAAGGGATTAAGAGAGGCATGGAAACATTTTCTAAAGACTGTTTGACTGTCTAAGAAAATTTCAATTACTGATGCATGGACCCAGTTTCCTTAGCAATCATACCTATTCACTTGAGTTTATAAGAATACAAAAGAGATTTCCTTTAAAACAGATACGTGAACTGAGAGGACACAGTAGAGCACTTTGATCAAGATCTTCCTTAGAACTTTATCTTCAAAAACTATGCTGCAGCATAATAAAATGCACTTTCTTTTCAATCAATTTTTTTACATGGTTGATGCTACACTTTGATGGGAGTAGGTGAATCTCCAACATTTAAGTAAAAAATATTTTGTTTAAGTGGCTGTTTAATGGCCTTTAAAGGAAAGACTCTGCCCTTCCCCCTTGGGAAATGGAGGGTAACACTATCAATGGAAAGTTCTCATCTGCTTATTCTGGGTATTGAGACACATTTCCAACAACCTGCATAGACGACACTATATATATTTAAGAACATATTTTATAATATGTTGTCTCAATAAAGCTACTATATAATTTAAATTTAAAAATAAAAATGATTTTAAAAAGCAAACATTTGCTTGAAATGGCACATGTATCACCTTTAAGGAGCATGTGAGTGTGGAGAGCAATGGACAGGTGTGTACTGTCATCCCTTGTTAGGTCAAGCCATACTGAACAGAAAAGAGCTGGTTGTGGGATGGGATGCTGTGGCCCTAGTCTGAGCTACTTCACTCTGACTACTGGACCTTGGGGATTGTCAGGCTCAGGGTAGGTGACTTTGAGCAGAGACCATCTCTAAACCATACTGTTCTTAAGACCCCTTCTCTGCTGGCATGGAGTGGGGAGATAGTATTAGCGTGTCATCCAGACCATGGCCCAGGCTGCTTGGCTCACACTGACATAAATTTCCAACCCAATGCTTGTCCCTCTGATCTACATACAGTAGGTAACACGACATCTTCAGAAGAAAAATGTTCTCTTTTCGAGTATCTCTTTCCCTGCCCTCCCCCAATAAAATATTCCTTCTTATAGGCAGCAAAAACTGGGAGGGAAACTTGCCATCCTCAGTATTTAAAATAAATGAATGTGTTAATGTGCTTTAAAGAGGGATTTCTTTACTTATGTCCCTATTTATAGCTCTTTGGTAGCGGAGAAGGCAATTAGCTCCATTCTGACTCTCCACAGTGTAATAGGCTTCCCTAATTACATTCTCATTACTGCTGCTTTATCTCCATGCTCTTGGTGGGAGCTCTGCAAACATCCCTGTGGCTGGCGGCAGGTGGGAATCCTCTGTTTCACACTACTTAATTATTGTAGACAAGGTGATAATTTCTTATCAGGTACCCCACACAAAGGATAAAAGTCAATAGACTCCCATAAAAAAGAAGTACTTTAAATAAAATTACTAATTTACACAAGGATTTGAGAATTAGTTGTGCTTAGAGATGAAAACTGATTTAAAAAATGAGGCATTACATTATTAAATACCCCATGGCCTTGCTTGTTTCCAGTTCTTTTATTAGTCTGACTTTGATGCGAAGTTTGAAACTTAAGCCTCAGAGGACCTCTACAGACAGCAAAACTTTAAAGAAACTGAGAGTGGCTTAGTAAACAAAGATGTGTAAATATGCACAATAGCAGATGCACCAAACATGCCCATTTGTCCAGTGGACTGAAAGCAGAGCCACTCTGGCCTGTAGCGGTATCTGTAGATGGCTCATCTGTGGGTTTATGTGGCGAGATAGGGGTGAATGCAAGGCCACTGGTTTGGCAGAAGGGAAAGCTAGAATTGCAGTGGGTGAGCTGGAGAGAAAGAAGGAAATCTGAAAAGCACAGCATAGACCTTTTTCCATCCTGCAATTCAGCAACATCTAAAAACTGTATACCCATTGAACTATCAATTCCAGTGCTAAAGTTTTATCCATCAGACATAATGGTACAAGCAAACAGACATGCAAAAAAAGCAGTTACAGCCTCATCATTTGAAATAGCAATCTACTAGCAGTTATTTAAGAAATAAGTAGATGTGCACTCACGTGGAAAGATGGCCAAGGTACAATGGTACATGCAAAAACTGAGGGGACTAGGAATGCATACTGTGACAATTTGGATCTTTAAGAGATATACCAATGTGCTATATGTGCAGAACAGTCATTCATGAAAAGATAAGACCCCAGAGTGGGGGAGAGGGCTTGTACACATTTCTGTATTACTTGAATTTTTATGACTAAAATAAAAATCCAGTATGTCCAACCTAAAATATTACCCCTGTATAGAAAAGAGCAAGACAATTATTCCTACCAAGGCCTGCTTTCAGGGTCAACTCTTAGCTGGTGCCTGGGAACTTGGATTTTGGATGAGTTTTCAGCATTCCTTGATAAGGCAGGCTCACTGTGCCTAAACTGATTGTATAAACAATGTCATTCATATTTAACATCTGCTTTTCCCCTAGGAATATGGAAGTTTAGTTCATATTAAGACAAGGGTACCTATGACCCTTGGCAAACATTTTGTAAGTATCCTCACACTTGTTTCTTTAGGAAATTCAGCACAGCCCATGAAAATTAATGGAAAGACTCTTAGAAGCTTGTAGCTTGTCTCCCCCAAACTCATCCCCAAGCACTTGTCCTTTGCTGGGTTTGCTTTGTATTCCTTGACTGTAATAAACTGTCACCCTAAGTATAACCAACCACATGCCAGTTTCTGTGAGTCTTCCTAGCAAACTACTGAACCTGAAGATAACCTTAGAGGACCCTAACATCTTCTTATTCTTTTCCATAGAACCTTCACATTACTATTACATGTCATGTACCAACATGTATCATGGTCACACACATATTTATGGACTTTGCATGTGTGTACTAACCATATTTTTTCACTGAACTAAGACCCCCCAAGGTTGGCTGTATGTATTGATTACCCATATGCTATAAATATTAAATGAAGAGCCAGACAGGTTGGCATATATCTTTAATCCCATCACTCAGCAGACAGAA
Organism: Nannospalax galili; assembly: GCF_000622305.1. Taxonomy (NCBI): domain Eukaryota; kingdom Metazoa; phylum Chordata; class Mammalia; order Rodentia; family Spalacidae; genus Nannospalax; species Nannospalax galili. Next base: position 190,069 of record NW_008358413.1, read on the forward strand.
GCAAGCAGATCTCTGAGTTTATAGCCAGGCTGGTCTACATAATGAGTTTCAGGTCAGCCAAGGCTACATAGTGAGACCTTGTCTCAAAACAACAACAACAAATTCAATGAAATTGGTAAATAAAACTAAGACATTCAGAATCAACACAGTGCAGAACCAAACTGTATTTAATAACTGTCATTTATATTCCTCCCTGAAAGGAGAAATTTTTATCAAGATGACAAAGACTTCAATGCCTGAAGGCCACCATTGGGCTTACTGGAGATCATGGGCCTCTCATGATTCTTGGACACATAGGATGGGAATGATGCTCGTCATGCCCTTCAACTGCTTTTTCCTGTGGCTGGAGGCTCCTCTCTTACACCCTTCCCCTCAAGTCTTGAGAAAAATGGAAAAACTTCTAACTACTATGAACATATTCACTTTTACTCCAAGCTGTCTGTGATTAGTTCTCTGATATTACAGATATCCATAGATGACAAGGGGTGGTGGACAATTGGCTGCTGAGTCAAACAGTCCCTAAATCCCATCTTGGGGTACCTTACATAAAAGGGTTTACTTAGCTTTAAATCCTTGAGTTCATATTGCTAGCCGTAGTTCTTCATTCTATGATCTCTATATTGCATTCATAATTCTAAAGCTTATCACAAAGAGAAATTAATCTGTCATTTCTCCAGTGTTATCAGGGCTCTGCAGTGCGTTTGGTGCTGCATGGTCTGGGAGAAAGCTTAAACCCAACAGAATCCTTCCTGGGCTCCACTGAAAGCATGAAGCTGGCAGCAGCATCTACATCCATGTCAGCTTCAGAGATGCAACTGCACAGGCCTCACCCAGGTACAGGCACTCCCCAGACTCCACCCTTCAAGCCATTTAGGCACCTCCTGGCTGTAGACTATGAGTGGTAGGTCTCCAGTCTTGGAATTTCCTGTGAAGATCTTTATCTGCCCACTCAGGGACAACATAATGTAGCTTTGCTCATCTCAAATGAAAACAGGTGGGTTTGGGTCACTGACTCATAGGCAAGTGCTTAACAAATGTGTGTAGTGAAGGGTACCTCATCTCTACCTGAAGAACGGACATAGTGTCTGTGCTTTCTTTGTTATACTGATGAAAAAACAGAAATAACAAAGATTCCAAAGTAGATTTTAAAGTCTCTGAAATCTCATCTTTTTATTCACTAAGATTTTGCCTGTAAAGTTTCTTCAGACTGCTGAACAGAAACTAAGTACACAAATGCTAGAGTCTGAGGGGTTCAAATAATTTTATGTATGTGAGCGGAGGAGGGAGGACAAGTGTCTTAAATATCAGCAAACTTTTCACCATTCTACCTACTGCTGTGCCTCTCCCTGTTGTCACCTGTCTTGCACCTCCCCTACGTCCTTCCATTAGTAGGTGTCTTTCCTACTTATCTCCCTGACCCCTACGTTCGGCTTTCTTCCCTCCATCAGGCCATATTCAAATGTTTTCAGATGGAAATAACCAATAAACCTCGCATCTCTGCCTTCCTGTGCTCTACAGTGGGGCCCACACTAGCCTCTTCCCTCCCACATCTGTTGTTGGCACATTTTCCCCAGCTAGTTTCACCTTTACCCCTGGATGCTCTAGAACTTGCTATGTAGATCATGCTGGCTTTGAACTTGTAATGATCCTCCTTCCTGCCTCTGCTTCCCCACTGCTAGGATTACAGACATGTGCCACCATTCCAGGCTCCCATTTATTTATTTATTTTGTGATACTGGGGATTGAACCAAGTATTCGACCACTGACTCACTCTGTCGGTCCCATTCCCAATGCTCTTTACCTTGCTGGCCTTCAGGATGTTGATCTGTTCTTCATATACTGTGTCCCTATTTTTCTCCAGAAAACCATCCGAAAGGTACTCCACCTGGGGCCGCAGCAATGGAAGGAACAGCAGTTAGTGCTTCAGCTTGACTAGGTACCTTCGGCAGCTTCTTAAGTAGCTTATTTCATTCACATGATATTTTCTAAAAAGAGTTATGAGTAGATGGGAGACCCACAGATGTCTCTGTTTAAAATGTAAATCTGATAAGCCACCAGGATTAACACAGAGGGAACTGAGCATTCATTTGGCAGAAGAAAATACTGTCTCAAAAGGGAATTCCCATGATAGAAGACTTCTTCAGGGTGCTATGAAAATAACTTCTCATCCAGTGGCCCAGACACACCAAATCAGTATGAGCAATTACCATCTGAGACTCTAATAGAAATCCATTTAACAAAGTTCAAAGTCTACATCTATCACTGGGAACAGTGTCCCTACCTCATTTTCTCTCCTCCCTTTTCTCTCAGGCTCAACAGAAGCAGATTCCTAATCATACTTGTTGCTGTCTTCCCAGTATAGCAGCCCCCAATTACTTACTACCTGCTGTGCACATGAAAGGCAACTGCAAAAGCACAGGCTGAGCTTAAACCCTGGTCTTGGCAATTCAGTATACCAGAGACAGGGCGGAGTGTGCGTGTGTGTGTGTGTGTGGGGATCACTGAGTGGAACTTACCTTCAACCTCATGTGTCTAGAACTCACAAGGCCAGCTCCCTCATAGCCCAGATAACCTTTAGTCTACCCAGAGTAGTCCTAATGGACCAGCAAAGAGGACGGTCACCTTATCTGCAAAGTGGACGACAATGAAGGCTGTGTTGGACATGCGAGGTTTCTGGAAGTGCTGGCTACTGGAGTGTCGGTCATAGAGCTTCTGGGCCCAGTTCTGGTCAGTTCCTTTGGGGACCTGGAGAACCATAAGATAAAGTGCCTCATGATATAGGAAAAGGCAGTGCAACATCACAGCAGAGGGCTGAGTCTGTTCCTATGCTGGCCCCATGAGGTGGGTTCAGCTCTCAAGCCAGGCCTCTAACTGGACTATGGTAAGAACAACTCAACCACGGATATTCAGGATCCTGCTGCAGCAGGTCCTTGACCTGTCATGTGTGGGCTGGTATCCACGGGAGGATGCTGAGCTTCAAAAGACAAGATAGATAACAGAAGAGGGAAATCCCAGGAAAAGAGGAGGGTGGAGGCCAAAGTCACAGCAGAATTCTACACCTGAAGATATTTTCTTCCTGCAATACCATCATACTTGTTCCCTCCAGCACCATACTCCTGCTCACTTAGGAAGACTCTGCTGCAAGAAAGCCCAAGCCTCCTCTCCTAGCTCATCCGTCTCAGCCCCACTGCCCTTTCCTCTGAAGGCTTTCCTGACCACTCTTCATCTTGCATCTCTCTTCTCTGGAATTCCTCACACTTGATCTCACACAGACACAAACAGCTCAGCATTAGCTTCTGGATATTTACACTACATATTATGACTATGGAGTTGAAGAACTATGGCTTACTGCTTTCTCTCCTGTCCTGCCAAGGATTGAGAATTGGTCTCTGGCCACATGCTCTGCCTGGAACTATTCCCTGTCCTCCAAATGTAGACCTAGACTTAGACTATGTGATGGATTCTCAAGGGCAGCCCCTTTCTTTTCTTTTTAACATTTTTTCCTTTTTTAATTGAATTTCTGCAAATTTCATATAACATTATTTTGATCCTATTTAGATCCCCTCTATCTGCACCCCACTACCTCCTGACAAATTTTATGTACTCTATTTTATATATGTATATGTATTATTTATATATAACATATATGATATATACACCCCTCACTAAGAGTTAGTGGGTGCTAGGGAAGGGGGTGGTTTTCTTCAGTGGTGTAGCCAATAATACGTTGCCCATGTTTCAGTATATAATCCCCCCAACACATTCATGCTTACTAAAATAAGCAACCATAATTAAACTCAGTGGGTTAAAACAAGACATTGCAGTAAGAGGAGGCTTGTTGGGAAGAAGAGTTTCAGTGACAGAGGCAGGAATGAGAGAGGGTAATTTTTGGAAATGCCCCAAACTCAGTATATACATGCATAAAATTGTATATAAAATTTAAAAGTAAAAAAGAAAATATAACACAGTCACTGTGCCTGCTGTTCAAAACAGCTAAGGATGACAGTGACTTATCAATCAGAGGCCACTCACTCCTTGCTTATCCTCAATACCCACCAACAATTCTTAGGTAGGAGTAGCTCACTGCCTCTCCCCCATCAGTTTACATTGTATTTTCAGGTCAGACAAGGTTCAAGGTGACTCTTGCAGTGGCCATTCTAAAAAGGGCTTTGCTGAGTAAATTAAATGTGTTCCATACAGAAAATGCTTACAGATGTGGGAACAAACTTTTTAGGTCCTTTGTAAGCAAACTGATCTTTCTCAGGATTCTATGCAGTATACCTAATACTGAACGCCCAGAGCTATGTGCCATAGGAAATTGAAAGAAAGAAACCTTTTTTTTTCTCAGGAAAGTTATTAATTGTATAGGGCAGACAAAAATATATTTAATTCAGCACTTTCTATATATATATATATTGTTTTATATCTGTCTCCAAGAGTTCTGTTTTGGAACTACCAGGTGTAAAGCGAGGAGGAGTCAGCATGGTAGGGCTCATAAGAACCAGGCAGGCCAGGGCATGGGAGAAAGAGGGACCTCAAGGGGCTGACCAGCTGGGCCACATAGCACCAGGAGGAGAAGCCCACTAAGCAAATACTGAAATCTGCTACCAACAAACTCACCTTGCCTAGCAACAAAATCACCTTGCCTTGAAAATGAGTTTGGACTTGAATGAGAAGATTCTATGACCCTGTATATTCACTAATTCAGACTGGCATTAAAAAAAACAACAGAAAAACAACAAAAACAAAAAACAAAGGAAACCAATGGTCAAGGTCATGTATACACATACTTCTTGACCAAGACCCATCTTTCCTTTAACTCTCATCATATTTCCAAGTAAAAACAAGCCAGCAGGAATTCAGTTAGGATTCTCATAGTAGCAATAGCTAATATTCACAGTGCTTATTATTTGAAATCATTTTCTACATTTCAGTGTATCAACTCACTTAATCCTCATGTCATTTCCTAAGCTAGGTATTGTGTTTGTTCACATTTTAGAGATCAGGACATTGAGACAGAGAGGTTAAGTAAGTTGCCCAAGGACACAGAGTTGGGAAGTAGCAGGCACTGGTTCTAGGGCTTGTGTCCTTCCCTATTAGGCTTCCTGGCCTGACAACAGAGTGTTTTTAAGGCAACCATGAAAGCAGGGTCAAGTAAAAGGTACTCATCTCCAAAAATATTTTCATAAAAGTAGATTTTAATCAGCCACAGGAGAGAGAAAACATTGTATTTTAACACAATCTATGTTATGGCTACCAATGGCTCTAGAATGTACAGTGGAACAAGCCCTTTAAAAAGCAATCCACACATGGCTTCATCCAGGCTTTTTTACACCCCTCTTGAAACACTGTGGGGATCACTGGACCCAGAGTCTGGTTTTAGCTCTGTCCTTCAGAGGCCTAAACCCTCTGATCTGTGGTGCTGGCCACAAGTCATCAGTAAGTTGAAGCCCACCCTACATGAAACACCTTGCATACACAACTCTATGGAGACAATGGGGCGGTGGGCAGGGGCTGCCAGTGCATTTGTGGGGCAGTGAAGATGTTTTAACATCAATAGTGGAAGTGATGTCTGCAACTCTGAATGCACTAAGAGCCACTGAACTGTGGTATGTGAATTATGTCTCAATAAAACTGTTAAAAATCAATTTTACTCTTTGTTATTAAAATAAAGTAGGAAAAAGAAAAAGGCAGCCATGTGGGGGAAATGAAAACCCTTTTCTAATATCCTTGAATAGAGATTATTTCATCACAGACATTGCTCTTGCTTGGGATATCACCTGTGGCCAAGTTTGCCCTAATAGAGCATCAGATGGGAGAGAACTGCTAAAGATTCTGTGACCATTTATTCACCCCTGCTTTTGTTCTTGACTTCCTGAGCCACTGCTACAATGACTGCCTTCTGGGTCACTTATTCACCATCTCATCCCAACCTATACCTCTGTGGCCCTCACATGCCACATCATCTCCCCGTCACCCAACATGAACTCTCCAGTCATGCCTTCACCAGAACATCCCCAGACCCTCTGTCTCTGAGGAATACCTTCTCCTACCTCTCCTAGCTGTCAGAAAAACCCAGCTGGGCCCAGGACCCTGTGGTCCCGCAGCTCTCTAGGGAGGTGGTTTCTGCTACACCCTGCCACATTGCCCTGCATCTGGGCTCCTCCACCCTCAGCAAACACTGTGTGCTCAGCAGCACAACTCCAGACCTGGTAAGCACCCCCACACACACACTCTTCCTGTCATTTAGGGGTATCTGAGTTCACACATCATCTCATCCTGGATCCACCAAGCTCTGCTGATCTGATTTAGAGTAAAAGAGCAGCTGCCAAAGTCAGACCAAGTTTCTGTGGATTGTGACTCTGCTCCCAGCAGGATGTGGACCTGGCAACTACTCTATTCATTTATGGTCTTTGACCTCTGCGAATATCCCTGTACCTAGGCTATTCTTCCTATTCACAGAAGCTACGCCCACCTCCACTCTCCACCAGCTTCTGATATGCTTCCTTTTCTCCTTCACAGGAAATCCAAGTTGTCAGGCAGGAAATTGAGAACTACTCTATGAGTTGAGGATGTAGCTCACTGGAAGAGCATGGGGGTCGCACATGGGTTCTATCCTCAGCACAGCCAAAACAAAAAGAAAGGAACTCCTTCAACCTTCAGAAACCTGTCTGTAGCCTACTCAACCCCTGCCCTACTCCTAGAAAGGAGAGCTCTCTCTTCCCAGCATCTTACCCTCTCCTGTCTCCTGGGGGACCACAATTCTCGCCTCCATTCCTGCTGCTCACAGGCTCCAGGAAGGTGCTTAAACCTGCCATCTCCCCTGCCTCCCCTCCAGAGGCCAAAATACTGCCTCCGTGGCCACTACTCCCCAGCGACTGAAACTGTACCACTCAACAGTCTCCAGGCAGATCACAGGAACTCTACCACAGACTTCCCCAAGGCCCTAAGCCCCCATTATTTCCTGCCTGCCCAGCCTGGATTCTCCCTTAAACTCACCTTCCTGAGACCTGAGGGCCACTGAAGAAACAGGGATCCGGAATGTGAACAACAAACTCCAAGGGTAGGCTGCCCCAGGTGAGGAGATAGGAGGCCAGAGGCCCTGCTGTTTTTGACCTGTGTGTCTGTCACAATGACTCCATAGTGAGGAAGGCCCATTCTACTCATCTCTTCTCATCTGGTTCCACAAACAAATGACTGCTAGTTGAATGGGGCAGATCTTGCCTCTCACATTCAGGCCTGCCTTTATGAGTTCCCACAGCACCTCTCCAACTTCTGTATTCTCTCCAATTTCTGTATTCACTGCAAGTGTTTCCAGAGGCCAAATTATTGCTAGAAAGCAAGTGTAACCCATATGGACCTCACATGTCCTATCAGACTGACTAACTTATTCCCTGGAGACAGACACATGGGATGCTAGAGGGCAGTAAACACCCATTCTGAACATGGCATACGAGTGGGTGGATTGGCTTATGGCCCCCTCAGGTAGCCTTATGATGCACTGGAGACAGCAGAGTTTTGGTGAGAACAGTCTGAAAATTAAAACTGCCTGTAAGTACACATCATCTTTCCCATCTTTTTTTAATTAACTGAGAGACAGCTACGGTTTGTGGCTTGGTTAGGGCATTACTATAGATGCCGAGGCTCCCGCCGCCCCCGCCCCCACAAAGGAACCTGTGTTCTTAGAACGGAAGGACACTATTCTTGTCCTAGTGTAGCTCCTGGCCTCCATCATAGGGGAGAATGATCCTATGCACTGCTCCTCTAAGTCCATGTCCACATTTGTGGCTGGAAAGCAGCTTGTGGACTGCATGCCCTGCACAGCTCCAAGAAAGTGATTTCCCATTGGCTGCTTCACACCGTGAGTCCATTCCTCACTTGGCTTTGAGTCTTGTTACATAGAGGTCACAGAACTCAAGTCGTCTTTACAGTGAAACCTCATTATTCTTTCTCAGAGGATCAGAGGTGGCTTCCACATGTCTGAGGTGAGTCCCACAGGTGACAGGATCAGTCAAAGGAATGCCAGCTACCTCAGGTGCCATCCATGATATAGAAATTCCTCAACCCACTTAGGATCACAGGATACTTGTAGGTAGAAGGGTCTAAAAGCACTGTCTTGTCCTCTTTTCTTTTTCTTTTCTTTTACAAATTTATTACAGTACCACTTTCATACAGTAAAACACTGGGTACATTTTGACAGGTGTAATAACATCTATTGACTTAAAGCCCTCAGTTACAAGGCTGCTTCAGATAGGATTCTACCCTAACTTCCAGAGCAAGGTTATCTGCACAAAAGTTTTCACATTGTGAGCTTTTTGCCTTTCCCCTTAACTTAGTCTTCACCTGGCCTCCTCTTTCCTGGTGTTCTGACATCACCCGCTACCCGCCGCCCAACTAGCTTGATTAGCAAGAAATCCAGGCTTTTGGCAAACCTTCCCTTCTAAGCAGCTGGTGAGGCCTCATGTGGAAACAAGTTCCCAGTAGCTGGGTGTCTCTGAATCAGCTCCCCCGCTCTTGATCTTGCTCACTTGTCACTCTTGCCCCCCAGCTGGCTCATGGCCCTCTCAACCTACTGAAGGATTCTGACTCCAAATGCAGGCTCTGTCTTCAGACCTCCCTGGGCTCTATTCCTGCTGCACCTCTAAACATGATCCTGTTGCTCTTGAGGACTTTTCACTCAAGATGAAGCATCTAATCAACATACATCACATTGTGTTTCATGGGTTGCAGTGGCAGGAGTTTGAAACAGTTTTATTAAGCTATTTCCTAGCGATTCTCGTAAGTAAAGTAGATTCCAACAGGAACACTCTCAGGCATGTGCACTTAAAGACTGAACACAAGGTCCTTGGGACACTTCCTGGGCTGGGATTAGAGCCTCCAGGAAGCTGCTTTGGCAACTGCTGAGCACAGTTTGCATCTATCTGTTTTTTCCACGATTGCTATCTGCTGTATGTTCTCACACCACTCCTATAACTGTCACGTCCCTGCCCAGCACTGCTCTGGCCTTCCCTCATGGGCTTGTATCCTACTTCTTGAATGTGAGGTATAAGAGGTCACTGTCCATCTGACCCCATGCCTGTGCCCTGAGAACCAGTGTTCCTACCTCCAGTTTGACATTCCTGTTCCACTGGGTAAGAATGGCATCTCCAGGATCCCCAGTTGGCAAGGCAAAAGAAACCCATTGGCAGCCAAGGGAAGTTACAACTCATTGCAACCCACTGGACAGCTCCTAAAGCCCCTAAAGAATGGGTCATCCTGAAGCACTGAGGTATTTTTGTGTGAAGCTATAAGTAAATTGGAAAGGAAAGGTGATGTTCCCTGAGAGGGGGGCCGATTTATGATTAATTGTTCATACAAAGCCTGGCTCATCACAGAGCCAAGCAAACTGCTTCCTCTATGGATCCTTAAAAGTTGGGCATGACCTTTACCTTCACCTTCACCACCAGGAGCAGAGTAAAGAGCTGAAGTCTGCTTACAGCAAGAACAGGGGAGCTCCCCAGCCTCAGCTCCCCAGAGGTCTGAGCTGAACTCAGGACCTGGAGCTGTGTTTGGTTTGGGGGTATGAAGTTGGAAGAGAGGGTTACTGATCAGAATCGTAAGGGCCTGGGGAGGGGAGCATGGTCCCAGCTGAGTTTGGGAAAGGGGCTGCTGGCAACTGACATAGACCCAGAAAATTTGAGGAGGAGCTGTCAGCAAACAGGGGGCCTAGGCTATGACTCTGAGCAGTGTCACTCCATCCAGAGAAAGCTGCTGCACCTTGACTGCAAGTTTGCAGATTGAGTAAGATTAGACGAGTACCTGACACACTAAGAAAAAAAGTGTCCCTCCTGGGGCACTGATTTTGACGATAAAGCTCATGTCTGCAATGAGATGCCAAAAATATCAGGGGAGCCAGGTGTGGTGGTGAATGCTTGTAATCCTAGCACTTTGGAAGCCGAGGCAGGAGGATTATCATTTCTAGGCCAGCCTGAGCTACATAGGGTTCCAGGCCATCCTGGCCTATAGAGTGAGACCTTCTCTTTCAGGATCCCCCTGCCACCCAAATGATAAGAGATAAGACTATTTCAGCTACAGGGTTTAGTATATTTTCACTATATCTTCTTTTTGCAGGGTGGGATTCAGGTTTTTTTGAGACAGGATCCCAGGCTGGTTTCAAATTCACTTTATAGCCCAGGTTGGCCTCAAACTTGCAGCAAAGCCTCTTGAGTGCTGGGATTATAGGTATGTCCACCACATCCAGCTCTATCTTCTACCATTTTGTTAACCTTTCCATTTCAAGGCAATGGAACAAGGTATACCTTTCTGGAAGGAAAAATCCTTCATCTCCCTAAACATTCAGCCATACACAGGCCCTTTCTAGCAAATTGTGGGAGAGGAGAAGTCAGTTGTCGTTTCTTCTCTTTCTTTACCAAGAACCATGTGGCTTCTACACTTTCTGATGAGAATTTCCATCACTGAAGGAATTACTATATATTTAACCTTCTTTTCAATCAGGCACCGAACTAAGAGAGACTAACAAGCTCAAACTCAAACCCATCAATTCACAGTGCAGGAAGCCCAGGAAGGTGAGTGACTGATGAAAGCCAGGTATCAGCACCCTATATTCCCAACTGCCAGCTGCTATCCCTGCTGTTGGCACAACTATCTCTGACACACCAGGTAGAGTCCATAAAATCCAGATGTAGGGAGCATAGCTCTCACCTGTCACCACGCAGTTCTCCTACTCACAAGCCATCTGATACTACAAAGACCACCTAGGCTCTTGAGCCTTCACTCTCTAGGGAGGCCTATCCATATGTTGTCTTCTTCTTTGGGCACCCAGGACTTCTGAGGGACCAAATCCATACCACCAACATAGCACACCAATCCCTGCCACCTATGTCTGCCAAGAGAGGCACACATTCGCCAGCATAGCAACACCTGTCAGTCACACTTGAATTATTACCTTCTAGCAAGCACGGTAAATACTAACCCTTCTTCCAGACAGATTCAGTTCCACCTTTGAGATTCACGTATTCCCTTGCACCACACAGGTACCCTCTGCTCCATACCTACAACTGAACCACTTGTGACAGCCTGAGCACTATTACCTTGCATTCTTCATCCAACAGATCCAGGATACCCAGCTTTGCTTCTATGAGGTCAATACAAGGTTGGTTATCATAAAAGTCAATCAAGGTCCAAGGAATCTGCTCCTTCATGTATTCTTCTTGCTCCAGTTTGAACACATGCTAAGACAGGAAGTAGAAGGTCAAGGTAAGTGAACTGTAGACACATCTCGACACTTATCTCCCCTGAGCTCTCGGGGAGTTCTGTGTCCTGGAAGATGGCAGATAACTGCCAGAAAAGGTTTGGGCATTAAGTCACAGTCATGACTAGAAATAGCAAAGCTCCGGTGGGTGACTCCCATTCTTATGCAATCTCTGTCTTAGGACATTATAATCATCAGGTGTATTGCTAATCACCAGGAGTCCCCACCTGGTCTGCAGTTGCTTAAATACCCTGAAAGTCCAGACAGAGCGGAGTGGGTCAAAGGCCAAGGGGAGAATCATTTATCTTCTCTACACAGCTGCCCAAGTTACATCCCCTCCCCTAGCAGTGGATGGCCAATTCCAAAATGCCAAGAGGATGGCAAGGAAGAACAGGAGCCCACCAATCTCAGAAGAGAAGCATCTTGGACACCAAGCCAGGGGGAGAGTGAGCACCCCTTCCACATAGGTCATAAACCAAGCCTACCGAATTGAACTGTTGCTGGAGCTTTTCATTGGCATAGTTGATACAAAACTGCTCAAAGCTGTTTATCTCAAAGGTCTCAAACCTGTAGAAGGAAAGAGGCAAAGCCAAAGGTAAGGGACACCATCTACAGAAGGAATCACTTGGACTTTATAAGGCTGCCCTTCTTAATGCCTGCACTGAATTGCATGCTCCACTCTGTGCTTACAGATCTCTTTTACAAATGTCAACATAGGAAATTAGGAACAGAGGGATTACCAGCTATCTTTGTAACCAGAGAAAATACAGTAGGAAAATTCAAGAACAAATATACACGAGAAGGCTAACTATGATTCTCACTCATGTCCACTGTCCACTACCTCTTGGTAGGTGTCTTGGTGATTTTACATTAAAAAAAAATAATCAGAATTATATTTTACCTCCTGTTTTTAATAATTTAATTTTCTACTGCAAATACTTCACCACACTACTCTTGCAAGGTATCAGTTTTGAGGCTTGCATGGGTTAGGGTTATGGGCAAGAATCCTGGGAACTGCAAAGGTTGGGAGGATGTGGTGGTTTGAATGAGAATGTCCTCCACAGGCTCCAAGTATTTGAGCATTTTGTCCCCACTTAGTGCTGCTGTTTTTTTGGGAAGTCTTAGAAGGTGTGGCCATGCTGGAAGAAGCACGTCACTCGGGGAGGGCTTACAGAGTTCTTAAGCCTTGTCAGATTTTCAGTTGCTCTCTACTTCCTGTGTCTGCTTGAAGATGTGAGAGCTTAGTTTCTGTTCCTACTCCAGCCACCTCTGCTGCCATGCCTCCCTGCCATGATGGACTCTTGCACCTTTGGAACCATAAGCTAAGTAAACTATTCCTTTTATAATTTCCCTTGGTCATGTTTCTATCACAGCAACAGAAAAATAACTAATATGGAGGGGGGACACAGGTACACTGCCCCTCCAAAGCCTGAGCCATCTTACCCCAATCCACAAAGACACCTTAGGAGTTGGCAGTGGCAATTTTTTCCAGTGTATGCTGTTACCAGTGTTGCGACAACTGCATACACCTTTTCAGGTTCATGATTCTTTCCTGAAGACACCCTATGGGAATTACCACATCAAAGGGCACTACTTTTTGAAACTGAACCTCCAGAAAGGGAGAACTAATTTATTATTTATCCACCTACCTTGTCACATACAAAAGTGTCATTCTAACACTGGCCAACAGTCTTGTTTCTCTTATGTCATTTTTACTAAGAGTTTATACATAATAAAATATGTTTCAACAGTTCAATGCATTTTTGACAAATGTCATGCATAGTATATTACAGACGGAGATACAGATAAAGAACATTTTCAGATAAAGAACTTTTTAACTGCAAAACTTTCTTGTGCTCTATTTAGGTCACTCTACACTCTCCTTATGCCTCACTGGGAGAGTATTAATTTATCATAGCTCTTTGGTCAATGGTATATATTAACTTTAAATTTTTTTGATTAGTTGGTGTAAAAATGTATTTGAATAACTTCTTTGATCACTGAATTCATCATTTCTCAGTCTATCTAAACATGTCATCTATACTTGCTGATTTCTCTGTGATCCTCAGGAAACTTTGTTAGACTTTAGGACAGGAAAGAAGTCTTATTTGAGCTGTTTATACTTTAGAATATCAACATATTATTGCTCAGTTCAGAGGTTCACAATATAGCTGATGGCTAGGGTAGGGTAGAAGGAGACTTCAGAGAGGAGAGGAGAGTAGATGAGACTTGGTGCAGTCGAGAGAGGGACCTTGCCTATAGGCCATGTAAATGATGCCATGGGTTTGGATTTTCCTAGGGCCAGTGGGAAGATTCTGGAGGATTTCAAATTAAGAAATGATTATCAGATGTGTACCCTAGTGATGGACAGGAGGAAAAGTAGGTCAAGTGAGGGAGTCACTCTTAGAACAGGTACCAGGTAAGACCCCACCAGAGCTTGATCTGAGTTGGTAGCAGCCATGTAACAGAAAGGACCTCTGACACTAAGGAGGATTGGGACAAGGGTACTACAAGTGGCCCAAGAAATTACAGTTATATGTTGGGGGGGACGAAGGGGACTAGTGTGTATGTGGGGGGAGTTGAGGGATAGGAAGGAAGGGACAAATATGATCCAGGTACAATACAAAAAACTATATATGTATATATGATCCAGGTACAATATGTGTGTGTGTGTGTGTGTGTGTGTGTGTGTGTGTGTGTATTATAAAATTTTTAAAAATACTTGCAAGCTTTCCTTTGCCAGGCAAGGTGGCACACGCCTTTAATCCCAGCACTTGGGAGGCAGAGGCAGGCGGATCATTGTGAGTTCAAGGCCAGCCTGGTCTACACAGTGAGTTCAGGTCAGCTGGGATACAGGGAGACCCTGTCTCAAAAGGACAAAAAAAACAAAAAAAAAAAACAAAAAACTAATTCACCTAGACAGAAATGGAATTGTTCATCACACAGGTAGCATCCCAAGTATCAGCAGTTTCACCTCAAGTAAGTGGGGTTCATTTATGCACCAACAGTGACATCAGGTTGAGGGATAGGGGCCAGAAAAAAGCAAGGAGGCAAAGGCTTTTTCTCACATAACATCAAAGAGCCCTGCAGTGGCCTTCCCTAAGAGCACATACAGGGCACTGAGGCCAAGGACTTTATAAGTTCTCCTTTAATGCCATAACAACCAAGAGTGAAGGGATGTTATTAATTCCACCCTAAAGCTGAGAAAACTGAGGCACTGAGGACATTAAACTGCCCAAAGCCAGAGGGTCAGGAGACAAGAGAGTACTTGAATCCAGAGAATCTGATTTCTGGATATTAACTCACGGCGGGACAAAAGTCTGATAAAAAAGGAAGAGACGAAGAGGATTCTTGGAAGGGCTGTAGACAGGAATAAGCATCTAAGGGGAAGCATCTAAGGCATGGGGAATGGGTGAGGCAGTGGTACGACCAATGGGGAGATACTGGGGCCACCAGCCTTCTCCATCAACTGCATGTCCCTACTCCCTTCCCGTTCCCATGGCCACTATGGACAACTGAATTTTATTCTGATAAAGTATCATGCAGCAAGTACTTCCTAAACACCACTCTCAAGCAAAGATGACAGCACTGTCCCTGGTAAAGTCTAGAGAGCATAGGAGTGGGGAGATAGCTCTCTGTACAGAGGCACTACCAAAAACAGATCCACTAGACACCCAACAGGTCCAGAGCAGTGCCCACAAAGCCTCAGGTTTCCTCACACCCACTTCCCCATCAAGGTCTAAGACATAGAAAAGTGGGCCATTACTTTGATATCAAAGGAGTCAACTGCCTGGAGATAGCCACATTAAAGAACAGCCTTTGGTCATGCCCATACAGAAAAATTACTGTAGGTTAACAAAAGAAGATAAAAGATGCAGGTCCATGCTAGGGTGAAGGCCCCCACTCCATCTTGCAATACAGAACAGGCAACAGAAAGACACTATACCTTCCAATCATTACCCTGGAAGATGGCCCTCACAGCTCAGATCACAGTCCTATAGATAGAGTTATAGCACTTATACCTCTTCTACCTAGAGAGGTGGCTGATGACAATCCAAGTCCACAGGAAATTTAATTAATATAAACTACAAGGAAGATAAAAGAGGCAGCCCAGCAACTGGCCAGATAATAGCCAGTGGGTGTGCTGGCAGAGCTCTCACTGAGCTCTACAGATAGAGGATTTAAACGTCTCCCACTTGTCATTTTTTTAAGGTTTACATTAGGAGCACTCCACAAAGAACATTCTCATTAATTTGAGATGGCTGAAATTAGCTCATAATTTCCTTATTTCTAAAGTATTATGTGGTAACAATTCTTCTGCCATCAAGCAAAATTACTGTAATGCTGGAGATGAATGAGGGGCTCAGTTGGCTTGGAAAATGACTAAGACACCTGACCTCAGAAACACAAAGTCAGGGAGACAGGAAAGCATCTTTCACAACATAATTATATTTGTAGTAATTCTGTCCATCAACATAGATGACTTTCTTAAATAAACACAATCAATTTATGGTTCATAGCATTAAAATGCCACAAGGAGATTTATATACTAGAGGGAATTGGATGTCTTCTGTAAAGTCAAGGTTGAGAAGAGTTAGACCAGAATTCTCAGATGGGAGGAATGTCAAAACAGAATAGGCTGAGATGCATCTGCAACCCTGGTGGTGCACTGATCACCCCTGCTCCAATTTCCTTCCATATTCAGAATGTACAGAGTAGTATACACTTTCCTTTTCATTGTACCCATTTCAGGGTGTAGAAAGATCACAAATCCCTCTAAAAATACCACAGCAACTGCTGCTCCATGACCTGGAGAGCCAGTAGAGCAGCATGTGATGCTTGAAGCTGGGCAATAGTATTTCCTCTAGAGTGTGGTCCATAGGAACCAGGATCTGTTGGCTCAGCCTCATAGTTCAGTTTATGAATCATTCTTTGCCATTCTACCTTTGGTAGGTAAAGACATGGATATAGGGGAGGACTAGAAGTCACATAGGAAAGATAATGTGGGGAGATTTGTTCTAGTTGAGTCTAAAAACAGGGCAATAGTTGGGCATGGTGGCGGATGCCTGTAATCCCAGCACTCAGGAGGCAGAGACAGGCAGATCTCTGTGAGTTCAAGGCCAGGCTGGTCTACATAGTGAATTCCAGGCCAGTTGGGGCTACAGGGAGACCCTGTCTCAAAAAGACAAACAAACAACAAACAACAAAAACAAAAAACCAGGGCTATCATGCACAGATGCCAGAAATGTGATCCCACCTCTTTTCAAGTTTTTTTTTTCCATCCCGCAGCCCATGAACTCTCACAAGGGCACCTTGCAGTCTGCTAGAGAGACCGATACTGTGATCTGGTCACTAAACATTCTCAGTCTGCTGGATGGACCTTCAAATAGCAGGAGTTTAAACTGCTCATGTACTTCTCTGTCTATATGCTTCACCCACAAAGCTTGTTCTTCAGACAGAACCCAGTTCAAGACACCACTCTCAGCCAAGCAGTTTGCCATTATCTTAGTTTCCTCCTTTCATACCTCAACTCCATGGGGAACAGAAAATACATACTCTCTAATACTCCTCTCCTGCCCATCAGTCAAACTGTTCCAAGAACAGCAAGCACTGCCATGAAGAGCAAGCCATGTCCCTCTGCCCTAAAAGGATACGAGGAAGCTGTCTAGAAGCCACTACAGTAGATGAGACCCTTTCAAAGGGGTGCAAATTCATGTGATCTAGGCTTTTGGAGGAGAGTTAGGTCCAGTGTGCACAGGTATTGTAGGTATAGACAGAGGAAAAAAAATGGAGCTTTATCTGAGCCTTCAAAGCATGAGGCAGTCATAATCCAAAGAGTGTCAGGTGTGTCTAACCCACAGCCCACAAGATAGTTGTGAATTCAGCCCAACACAAAAATCATAAACTTACTTAAAACATTATGAGATGTTTTTATGATTTGTATGTACAGGTGTGGGTACATATGTACGGGGGTAAACGTGTGCATGTGGGGACAGAGGTCAACACTGGGTTTTCCTCAATCACTTTTCCACCTTTTTGAGACAGCATCTCTTACTGAACCTGGAGAGTTCACTGATTCTGCTAGACTGGTCAGCAAACCCCAAGATCTTCCTGTCTCTGACTCACTAGCATGCCTAGCTTTTTTTTGTTTTTTAAACGTGGATGCTAGAGATCCAAAGTTAAGGCCTCAGCTTGTACTGTACTAATTAAGTCATTTCTCCATGTTTTTAAAAATTATTATTTTTATTTCACGTGAATAAGCATATTTCTTGCATATAGGTAGGTGCACCCATGTTGTGTAGTGCCCACAGAGGTCAGAGGAGGGTGGCAGATCCCATGGAATTGGAGTTACGGACAGTTGTTAGCCTCCATGTAGATGGTAGAAATCAAACCCAGGGTCCTCTGCAAGAGCAGCCAGTGCTCTTAACCATTGAACCATATCTCCAGCCCCTTGCCATGATTTTTTTTTTTTTTATAACTTAACTGCATAGTTCTCAAGTGTGAACATTACAGATGACAACACTGTTTTGCAATGTCAAAAGGCAGGGCACCTCTGCATGAGTCTAAAAGGTTGAACTTGGCTTTGGTGTACTCCAAGATATAAAGCTCTCTTTCAGAGCCCAGGAGAGTACAAGACGAACCTAATAATGTCACAGAACCTGTGGCGTATGAAGCCACTGCGCTCAGCTAGCCATGTTTGCCCTGAAGATGTGTCCTGTAACCTTCTGGGCCTTCTGGAACTGGGGTACTGTCCACAAGCTAGAAGGTAAATGCAATCACAGTTTGTCCCCTTCATTTCCTACAACACCATTTCATGAAGGTCAGGAAGAACTAGATAGACTTTTCTGAGTAACTATATTGGGGATGCAAACTTTAAGTTTCTTTTGGAGAGTAAAACCAAAAATACAAGATAAACCAAAGGAAGAAAGTTTTCTTCCACTAAAAAATGAAGGCAAACACATCTAAGAAAGTTGCTTTAAAATGCATAATTTGAGTCTATGGAATGGAATATGTGTAACTCATATTTTTACTAAGGGGTTAATAAAGATTCAGAATATGTAGCAAATCCCTAATACCCAACAATAAGAACAAATATCCCGGTTTAAAAGTAGGAAAAAAAATAACTTAGATGGGGGAATGGAAAGATCGCTTAACAGGAACACTGGCTCTTCTTCCAGGGGACCTGGGTTTGATTCCTAGCGCCTGCATGGCAGCTAACAACTATTCGTAACTCCAGTTCCAGGGTATTCAATACCTTCTCTTGGTCTCTGGGGGCATGGCACTCACCTGCTGCACTTACATACATACAGGCAAAGCACTCATACACATAAAAATAAAACAATATAAAATAAAATTAGACCGTTTTCTAAAGAAGATCTATGAATGGCCAAGAAGCACATGAAAAGGTAACAAAAATTTTTACTCACTAGAGACACAAATGAAAAATCACAATAAATTATCTCATAAGGATGGTTGCTATTAAAAAAATAGAAAATAGTGTTGTTAAAGAAATAAAAACCCTTGTACATAGTGAGAATGTAAAATGTAGATTTTACAGAAAACAAATTAGTTTCTCAAAAAATTAGAATTATCATATAGCAGCCAAAAAAATTAGAAGTAGGGCCCTGAAGAGATTTTTGCATGCCCGTGTTCACTGTATTACTCACAATAGCCTAGAGGTAGGAATAACTCAAATATCCATCAATAGATGAATGAACAAAATACTGTATTTGGCCTTTAAAATATTATTTAGCCTTTAAAAAGGAAATCCTGTCACAGGCTAAAACAAGGATAAACCTGAGTACATTATGCTCAATGAAATAAACTAGTCACAAAAAGATAAATGCTACATAATTTCAGTTAGATGTGATTCTAACATAGCCAAACTTACAGACACAAAAGAGAATGACAGTTGCGAGGATTAAGGAAGGAGGAAGTGAAGATCTATCGCTCAGTGGAGACAGAGTTTCAGTTTTGAAAATAAAAACCTTCTGGGGAACCTTTGTAACATAAATATACTTAATAATACCTACTATATAATAAAAATGGTCAAGGTGCTAATTTTTTCATAACTTTTAAAAATTAAAAAATGTGTATCATTAAAGAGCCAGGCACAGTGGTTCATGCCTGAAATCCTACCACTTGAGGGGTAGAGGCAGGATGATTAGGGGTCCAGGATCAGCCTCAGCTATAAAGTGAGTTCAAGGCTGACCTGGGATACATTCAACCTTTTCTCAAAGGGGAGAAAACCATTAAGGAACTAATAGTGCTAATATAGCACTAGGAAGTACACAAGAAAGTTAATACATGGAACTGGGAAGGACAGTGTGATGATAAGTGCTGTCACCTGGGAGATAGGCCTCTGGACATGCAGGTAGGGGATTATCCTGATGACATTAACTGAAGTGGAAAGACCCATCTTAACTGTGGGGGAGACCATCCCTTGGGCAGGGGATCCTGGATGGTATGAAATAGAGAATGTGAGCTGAGTCCCAGCAAGCATTCATCCAGTTTCCTGATTGAGGAAATGACTGCGACCAGCTACTTCAAGCTCCTGCTGCCCTGACTTCCCCTACAATGATGGGCTGTACCTTGAACGGTAAGCAGACAAACCCTTTCTCTCTTCAGTTGTTTAGTCAAAGTATTTTATCATAGCAACAGGAAAGAAAACTAAGACAGAATGCAAATCCATTTCCTACTTCCCAGAGTTCAAACTTCCTACCTCCTGCCCTACCCTTGCCCCCACTGTTCCTCAGCATAACATGTCCATTTACTATGTTCTCCATTGTCCTCCACACAAAGGAATTGGCCACAGCCAAATCCTGGTACCTTGAAAGCTGAGGTTAAAGACAAGAAATATAATGTGCATTTTCCCCAAATCAAGCTATTAATTTCTTGTTGCCTCAAGGAGAGAAGAGAATAAAGGATTATCACTGCAATTAATGAAGCCAACAGAGGCAAATACTGGCTAATCAACAGGAAAGGAAAATCCAGCCAAAAGCTGCCTCTATCAATGTCCATCCCCTGCCTGGTAGGAAACATCCCACAGGGAGTTTCACAGGTCCTTATTAAGGAGAACAGCTTGGCTTGGCATAAATTGTTCTGGATATTGCTAGTTTTGTACTTTTCTGGAGCTCAGACAAGAAAAGAAGTCATCCTTACACCAAGACGCTGTATGTCTAGAACTGGCCTGTTCAGAAGGCCTGCAGAGGGTCCAGTGGCTAGTGGGCTATCAGTCTTGCTAGAGGAAGCCACATTTTCTGCTCTGCAAGCTACCTGCCAATCAGAGGATGCCAAGTACAGACATGCAGTGTGATGCTGGCTTTTGTAGTACTCACTTGTATATCTGGATAAGTACTTATTTCATTATGGGCACTGATCTGTGTGATAACATCTTAAACATTTATAGATAAATGTGTGGCAGCTCATTCACAGTTCAGAACCCTTTCGTTTATTTTTCCAATGTATTTTTTACTTAATTTCTGCAGATTTCATTTAAAACATTTTAATCATATTTGGACCTCCCCTATCTGCAACCCCCATAGCCCACTCACAGGATTTCATGTATTCTGTCAAGTTTGTGTATCCAGCTGTCTATCAGTGTGAGTTCATTCACTGGAGCCTGATCAGCCTGTCTAGTGTCTCTCCTTTAAAGAAGATCAACTCTCCCTCACCCAGGAGTGAACAGCTAAGGTTGGGGCCTTATGCCCATTTCCCTAGCTCTATGCTGTTTTTTAACTGATTGAGCTTACATGGGTCTTGTACATGTTGTCACCATTGCTATAAGTTCATATGAACAAGTTCCTATAAGCCTGTAAGACTGATTCCTTATGGCCATGCACTAACCTTGGCTCTTACAATCTTTCTGTCCCCTTTTCTGCAATGGTCCCTGAGCCCTGGGTGGGTGAGGTTTAATATAGAAGTCCTATCCAGGGGCATACAGTATTCTGTGTGTGACCAGTTGTGGAACTCTGTACTAGACTCTGCTGTTGCAAAAGAAGCTTCTTTGATAAGCAGTGACTGATATACTTGCATATAAGGATTTTGTGTTTGATCCACAAATGAGACAGAACATACCTCGCTTGTTCTTCTAGTCTGTTACTTTACTTAGTACTCTTTTGAGTTCTGCTCCTAGATTGAGCTTCAGTGATGGGTAACATCCTAGACAGGCATTGTAGGTCATCTGCATAGTTACCTTACTGGAAGGAGTCAGTGGCCACCACTAGGGGTAGGGGTAAGAAGTGAAAGAACATTTCCATTCTTATTTCCTAACTTTGTGCATTTCTAACCTAAAATGAAGGAAACCCCTCACTCCTTCCCTCTTTAAGAATGGAGTGAACCTGACTCAAAGACATCCTGTTTCTCTCTAGATACCTTTTTGACAGTGCTGAGTAATGAAAACTATAGCCCCAGGCCTTGGATTCCACTCTTGATACTCTTACTTTTTGATGAGGAAGAGTAAGAAATTAAGAGACATCAATTCAAGGGCATCTTCCTTGGATACTAAGGAATCCCATAGGTAGCTGATAATGAATGAGATAGTGAGTTTTCTCTCTCTTCATTGGTTGATGGTTAGAGATAGGGATAGAAAATGCCCCAAATGCATATATTTCCTGATGCCACATAGAACGGGATGTTCCTTCAAGAGACTTATGGCTCTTAGGTTTAAGGGAAGTCTAAGAATTAGAATTAGTCTAAATCAGGAAGGAGGCAGTTACAGAAGGCAGAGGGATGGCATTATGTGTGTTGTTTACTTCCAGGTAACCAGGAATGACCACCTTAAAAAGTTCAAGGCCAGCCTGGTCTACATAGTGAGTTCCAGGACAGCTGGGGGCTACAGGGAGACCCAGTCTCAAAAAGACAAAAACAAACAAACAAACAAACAAACAAACAAACAAGCCAACAAAACAAACAAACAAAAAAACCAGGAGTAGAGTCAGCCTAAGAGAAAGACTGTGTGCTGCAGGCAGAAGACCTGGAGGGGCTTCCTAAGCCCTTTGGAGCCCAGTTTCATCAGGATCTCCAGATGCTGGAAATGGAGTTGCTGTGTTTATGCTGTTGGATTTTGGTCTTGCTTTAGTTCAATCACTCCTTGCTATTTTTGAATGGAGATGTTTATTCTGTGCTATTGTGTGTTGCAAGTATGTTACTCATTTTTTATTTTATAGCAGCTTATAGTTAAGGAACTGCCTTTGGTCTTGGATGAAATATGGACTTTGAACTTTTTGCAATTGTTAAAGACATAGGAACTTTTTAAGTTGATTGAATTTTTGCCCCATCATATCAACATGAGACTTTGGAATCAAAGGTGGAAGGATATGACTTAAAGTGATGCTCTTGCATGTCAAGTTGATAAGAAGTGGAGTTGCGATGGTTAACCTCAATTATCAACTTCATGAGATCTAGAATCACCTAGGAGATAGGTCTCTGGGCACACCTAGGGGGTTATCTTGATTATGTTAACTGAGGTGAGAGGACCCACACATTGTGGGTGGCACCATTCCCTGGGCTACAATCCTGAACTATATGAAAAGG
The DNA here is from genome assembly GCF_000622305.1 of Nannospalax galili. NCBI lineage: Eukaryota > Metazoa > Chordata > Mammalia > Rodentia > Spalacidae > Nannospalax > Nannospalax galili. Next base: position 212,855 of record NW_008358413.1, read on the forward strand.
AGAAAGTGAGCTGAGCAAAAGTGTTCATGGATGTTCACTTCTTGACTGCAAATGCAGTGTGACTTAGTTGCCCCAGATTCCTGATGCTAGACTTCCCTGCAGTGATGGAATATAACCTCAAACTTTGAGCCAAAATAAACCTTTCCTTCCTAAGTTGCTTTCTAAAAGGCATTTTATCATAGCAATAGAAAAGTAAAACGGGTAGGTTAGGAGAATTGGTTCAGATGCTACAGCCTGGGTTTCTCTGGGTCTTCCTTCAAAATGTAACACGGAAAGTCAGTGTTTGGAGAAATACTCAAATTGGAAAATAACACAGTATCAATTACTGACAACTGTGCAGTAAGCTCTAGTCCGGTATGCTCTCACAAAGCAACTAGAAGGACTGCACACATAGTAGTTCTACTGATCAAAGGAGAAGGAATCTGCCCCGCAGAGCCACTGAGGGAGTGCATGGCCCACTTCTGGTTGCTCCTCACTAGCCACAAGGCTTCCTTTCACACCTTGCCTTTCCTCCCATCTTGACTGTACTCCTGTTCTCAAAATGATGTAAATGGGAGAGTCATCATTATCTTCTCCATCCCCTTCATATCTCACCTCCTGGATAAAACTTGCCCTGACTGCATAAACAAGTGTGGTGACCTCTCTATCTTCAACTTTGAAATCGCCCAGATAGCCCTTTCTATAATCTCTTCTGTGGCCCCTTGTACTACTTAATTTGTGCACAAGACTTAACTCTTCAGCATGTTCCTGGGGCCTTTGTGATTCTAAAGTTTCATTCTTCTCTTCCATCACATGCAGTATGGTCCAACATGAGAACCACAGCACTAGATGGAACTGGGAGAACCTGTCTGTACATAGGAAGTGGCTGCTTCAAGGGAGGTCTCCTTTACTCCACCCTTACCACAGGTCAGTGACAGCAGTTCCACCCCACTAACCTGTGCTTCACTACAGTGTCCCTGTTCTCAAGATGCTGCATTTCTATGGGTTTCTATTTTAAGACAGAGACATGACTTCTAGGATTTAAAGATCTAGGAGAATTTAATCTATTCTTAGCTTAAAGAGGGCAAGGCGGCAGTGAGGAAAGTGCAAGGGGGAGCGGTTACAGCTCTGTTCGTAAAACTTCAAGTAAGTCTAGATGGATCTGAAAGAGCCTCAGAGAGATGGCTCACAAATCTCACTTGAAGCTACAGAAACTAAAGACCAGAAAGAGTCTGTGATCTGTAGTCATTCAGCTACTGGTGGCAGCCTGGATAGAGAAAGTAAGTCAGATACACTTTCCTCTATGCTATGCTGCCTCGGCCTGAAAAAAAAATCACAACTACAAATAATAGTTCTTTCAGTCCCCCCCCCCCCCCCCCCCCCCCCCGGATTCCAAAAAGAAGAGAAACCTCAAGAACACTGACATATAGCACCAATCTGCATCACTGAGAAAAATGAGTATTAGAATAATCACCTTGATGGATGACAGTCAGTGAGACCAAGGGAGACACTGAACTAGAACCCAACAGACACAAATATTAACAGAGGCTTCCAGAATGAGGATGAGCAAGTCAGTGCCCTCCTCAAAGTCTGTTTTCTAGTAGTGAAGATGGATGCCCAAGATGACTTGAAATCCCTGTCTGTACTTGAGAAGCTGAGGCAGAAGGATTTCTAGTTTGAAGCCAGCCTCAGTTATATAGAAAGACCTTGTCTTAAGAAAAAGTGATGTCTAGAGCATCTATCAGTGGGGTAGGAGTACTGGAGTTTTGACATGGTGCATTCTCCCTTGGGAACTGTCTCTGTATTGTAAGACACTTAGCATCTCTGGTCTCAGGTCAACAGTGACTCTATCTTGACAAACCAAAATATCCCTATATTTTTAGGTCTCTTGGTTGAGACTCACTGGGAAATTCTTGAGGCCACTGCTGGCTCCTAAATGCCAACAGAAGCATATTGATGACCAGCAGAAGGAGCAAAAGCTTGGACAGCAGGCTTACCCATAGATGTCCAGGACCCCAATGAAGGAGTGCTGCTTAAGGGAGGTATGCAGGGCCTTGTTGATGTGCTCCACAATCCAGCAGAACAGCTGGGCATAGATGTGCTTGGCCAGGGCGTTGCGTGCGTTGACCACTTGCTGTAGGGACATGGTCTTGACGTAGGTCTCTGAGGTGGTAACCAGTTTGCGATGGCATAGCCAGTGCTCCATCTGACTGTGCTCTACTCCTAGCAGACGGCAGAAGTTGCTTAAGTGCTCATCTTCTGGCTGGGAAAAGGATGACAGGATCAGGAGGGGAATGGTAGACAGGCTCCTTTGCACAGTTTCTCTCCTACCCAGAGCCAAGTGCCTCCCAGCTCTGTGGAATCCCACCTCCTCCCATGCAGTCTTAGTTTCCCCACACCCATCAAGTGTAGAGCCTGAGTAGTGTTTCTCAAATGGGTCATTATACCTGCAAATGATCAAAGTATCAAGGCTGTACAAAATAAAGCACTGTGTGCACTGCTCTTGTGCCCCCCAAACTGCTAGGCTGTCACTGGGTAATTGGTAGGAAACAACAGCCGGAGGGAAGAGAGCAAGATGGAAACTGACAGCCTGGAATGGTGAAGCATCTCAGAGTCAGGAGCCGACACAGCAGGTAGCAGACACATACTGGGCAGAGAGGATGCATCTGTGAAGCACCACACACAATGCTCATAATGGTCCAGAAAGCAGTTCTCGACCGCCTACTCAAAACCCTTCACATACAAGCTCCAGGTTTGCCTAGCATTCAGCCACCACCCACTCCCAGGCTTCAAGTCCCCTTCTATAATATGGATCAATGTGGGGACTATCTTCTGGGTGAGCGGGATACGGGAAGCATGCTGGTGTTTTACAACAGTGTCTTCCAAATCATACATGATGTCAACAGATAAGAAATATTTTTTTAAAATGGTCAACATCCTAAGCCATCAGGGAAATGTAAATTAAAACTACTTTGAGATTTCTTCTTACCCCAGTTAGAATGACTAAGATCCAAAAAATAAACCACAAATACTGGCAAGGATGTGGGGAAAAGGCAACACTTCTTCACTGTTGGAGGGAGTGCAAACTGATGCAGCCACTGTAGAAAACAGTGTGGAGATTTCTCAAAAAGATAGAAATAGACCTGCCACATGACCATACCACTCTTGGGCACATACCCGAAGAATACTATATCCTACTAAAGAGATACTTGTTTATCCATGTTCAGTGCTACCCTATTCACAACAGTCAGGAAATGGAAACAACCTAGATGTCCATCACTAATGAATGGATAATTAAAGTATGGTACATTTACACAATGCAATATATTATTCATTTAAGAAAGATGAAATTATGAAATTCACAGGTAAGTGGATAGAACTGGAAATAATCACTCTGAGTGAGGTAATCTGGACCCAGAAAGACAAACATTGTATGTTCCCTCACATAAATGGATGTTGGCTTTGAATCTTTAGATAAATATATTTCTATTTACTTATTTATTTTTCATGTTTATGAGTATTTTACCTGCATGTATGAAAGTGTACCCATGTTGTGCAATGCATACAAAGGACAGAAGAGGGTACTGGATCCCCTGGAGCTGGAGTTTCAGACCGGTGTTAGCTGCCATGTGGGTGCTGGGAATTGAACCCGGGTCCTCTGCAAGAGTAGTCAGTGCTCTTAACTACTGAGCCATCTCTTCAGTCTGGATATGTACGTTTCAATTGGAAAATCCTTAGAGGTCAGGAAACTAGTAAATGGCCATGGGTATGGGGCTTCATAGGAGGGGAGATAGAATGCAGTAATATAAAGGGGGAAAAGGCAGTAATAGAGTAGTAAGAGTTTAATGAGATGGGGACTGGGAGGGCAGAGCAGAAGGAGTATAGGGAGGGATAAGTAACACTAAAGGCATTTAGAAACAGTCATATGGAAACATCACTACAGAAACTTCTTTTTTTTTTTTATGTGTACCAGCATATTGCCTGCATGTAGGTAAGTGCACCTGTGTCGTGCAACGCCCGCAGAGGATAGAAGAGGCTGTCGGATCCCCTGGAACTGGAGGTATGGACAGTTGTTAGCTGCCATGTGGGTCCTGGGATTCGAACCTGGGTCTTCTGCAAGAACAACCAGTGTTCTTAATCACTGAGCCATCTCTCCAGCCCCCAACAGAAACTTCTTAAAGTATCTACACATATAATATAAAAAGAGTTTAAACAGAGTCACTCTGTAACAGGGGGACAATGTCCCTAGCAGACACCATAGTCTAGGAAATAAAAAGCCCAGTGCAAGGAACTGTTGAAGCTGTTGACCAGGCATCCTATAGACCTTCAAACAATACTGGCTACTGCCCTTCCTTTCTTTTGGTTATCAACTAGAACTTGATCGTGAGACCCTATTGCTGAAGACACTACATATGTGAGTCATAGAACAAACAAGGAAAAATCAAGCTGGTACTGAACTTAAAGCTTCATCCCTACTGGCTAGCTTCCATAGTGCTGGAAGGTGCTATGCACACAATCAGAAAAGAAATTATCAATATTCCCAAACTGTGAACCCTACAAGCTAGAATCACAACTGACCTGGCAAGATATGCCCACTGGTATAATAGTAGCATGAATATTCTGTGGGTAACTAAACATTTTCTGATTGGACGTAAGGACCATGTCACAAGATGGAGCCTATACCTGGCCCAGATATCAGGCTTAGACAGGTCACAGGCCATAAGGGAGAACCCACTACTATCATTCTACTAAGCAGAAATAGTATTAAACTGACTCCCAATTATTTATTGTTAATACTCATAGCTTAATGTGTCTCCAACTCTCAACAGAGAAGCCGCTTTTTACAGCAGAAGGTGATTAACATGGAAACCCACAACTGGTCAATGTGCAGAGAATAAGAGACTGTAGAGTGCTTGGCCCTGAATTGGACAGCTGTATCAAACACTCACCTCCGAAGACTCAGAGTCATTTCAGAAGAGGGGGCAGAAAGATTTTAAGAGCCAGAGGTGGTGGATGGATACAAGGAAACAATGTTTTCCAGACAGCAGAGCAATTACTCATATGCATTCATAACAACTGTGTCAGCATTCACAAGACTTATGTAAGCTCAAGTCAGAAAAATTCCAGGCATAAAGAGGAGGAAGTAGGTAAGAAGCCCCTACCTGAAGAAGTATTGACAACTGATAGCTTCTGGGAGAAAGAGAGTCAGTTTTCTTAAGGGTGTTGACACTGGGTAGGTTGATCACACTACAGAGGATGCACCCACACCAAAGGGCATTTGGGGGTACAAATTAGACTTGATAGGTCTTAAATAATAACAGAGGACATGAAATTGGGTGAGGGGTACTAAGGGGTTGCAGATAAGGGAAGGAGTCTGAATATGATGAGCAAAATGCAATCATATGAAATTATCAAAAATTCAATAAAATATTAAAGAAAAGAAACAAGCCAAAACCCAGTGGACAATATCCCTCCCAGCAGTGTTTTCAGGCTGTCCTACACTTGGAAAGAAGCTCCTCCACCTCAGTGTCAGTGATGCTAAGTCATAACTGAGCTCTGTTTATGAGTACCTATTGTTGGGGAAAAGTTAAACAATGTGGAAAACTGGACACATAGCAAAAATAGGGACCCAATTGTGACCTGAGGCCACACAAAACATTTCTATTGATAACACTACAGATTTGGTGCTGAAAAAAAACTGCCATGTTCTCCAATTTAATTATTTTTCATATAGATAAGAACCTGAGCCCAAGGAGGGTACAATGGTCCAGAGCTCCATTTATGAAAGCACCTACTAGCTTCCCAGCTGCCCCAGAGAGCTACAACTGAGTCCTGACCTGTGTTTACCCATCAAATCACCTTGATTCAAGCCAGTAAAAAACCAAAGTTCCTACAGGATCTTATCTTCCTTTATAAGACCATGAGAGTTTCTTGGAAGATCTCTGCTACCCATTCTGGGATTTGCACAGAAAACCTGTCATCCTTGGTGGTTATTCACACCCTCATCTCATTGTACTTGGGAAAATAGCTAAGCCAGCTTTGGGCCTCTAGGAAAGCTTATTAAATCTAAGGCTAAAAGAGACTCCTTTAGATTTAGAACATGATGTTCTACCTACTAAAGGCTTTAAATTGCTTGTGGGTCTCAGTTTCTGATGAGGCCACCTGTAGGATTTAAATGAGACCTTTTCAGTAAAGATTAACACAGATAGCTATATTACTTTCCCCTTAACACCATATCCTTAGGCCATTTTTTCCTACTAATCTCTAAAACCTATCTAGCCAATGCAAACACAAATATAAAACAGACTGTTAGAAAAGAAAGACTCTCCCCAAACCACAAAGGCCAGTATGTTTCCCGGGGATGGGTAGGAACACTGCCTGCAGAGATCACTAAACAGCATTACTCACACCAGGTTAAACACAGTACTTAGAAGCACCCAAAGTTCTCTATGTTAAAGAACATTCACAGACTTATTTGAACAAAGACTTCTACTTCTTTCTGGGGTTCAGCTCCAAGGAAGACCCTTTAGGAGCTGCCATTCTGGCCCAGCCCATATTATTCGGATGAAGAAAATGAAGCTGAGTAAACCCCCCTGACCACCCAGATAGACAGCCAGCTTGATGTGGGCTGGCTTGGTATGCAGAGACCTGTGTGTCACACTCACTCAGCAGTGAAGAATGTCACAGCCACTTCTGGCCACAGCTTTTACCCTACAGCCTCCCGACTTCTCCCTGCTCCAACATAATGTTGCTCTTCAGGGTAAAATTTAGAGCCTGCTTGGCAGGCAACAAGTTACAGGTGGCAAGTGTCCAATTTGTTCATCTGACCTATTTCCAAGAAATTCTTAATTGCTAGGCACACATTGCAGACGGCTTCCCTGATGTTTGAGTGGTTTGCCAGCAGTAAACAACACAGGCTTGCTCCCAGGCACCCTTCTCTCCTTTCCCCCATCTTCTGTGCTCTCCTCTTTCTTCCTCTCTCCTTTCCTCCCTGATGCCTTACACTAGAGTGTGATGGAGATGGGCCCACAGTTATGGAGCTAACTCTTTGATAGCCACAGGGGACAGGTTTCTAGCCACTACAGTGGGGACTGGTCTGGTCCCACTGGTTTCTGACTGTTGATTAAAGGTGCTAACAGAAACTGATTAACATCATGCAATTACAATTAAGCATAATTAAATGATACTAAATCCATTAAAATAGCATTATAGGCAGCAGATTAGTTTTATGAGCCTACATTGCCAAATTCAAGGAAAAAAATTGCCTCTGGTGTCCAAGTAATTGGATGGTATTGCATCTCCAAGGTAACTCTGGCAATCCTGGAACATATTCTCATGCCTTAATTAAAAACAAAGGCCACAGAGCAGAAGGCACACTGCTTACAGGTAGACAGCAGGCCCACCTGATGGACCTGAGGAATACAGCAAGATCCATGAGAGTGGCTCTCAGCAGGAACTTTTCTCGAGCTCACCATCATGTTCAGCACCAATGGGCTGCTGGCAAGTGGGCAATGGCCCAGTTCAAAGGGTTGAAAGTGAGCTGAGTAAGTGAGAGGGAGTGGTGCAGGGGAAAGAACCCTAACCAGGCACTGTCCTGGCAGGTCTATCAGTCATCGTGACCTTTGAGAAAGAGAGTCCTCTCTCCGGGCTCTATTCAGATTTTCTTCCCCTGTATAGGGAAAGGTGTGCACTTAATATCTGGCCCAAACAACCAGAATGGTATTAGTCTAGAACTTACTAGAATCACCTTACTAGAATCACTAATGGTATTAGTCTAGAACTTACTAGAATCACCATGGGCTCTGAGTAAAAGCCTCCACATGGGCCTGCATTTTTCTTCTCACCTCCACTGTGCAGGGAGGAGGTAAAGGAGGAGCTTGCTTGAGTCGCACATCTGGGAAATGGTAAGAGCAGGATTTGAACCCTGGCAACTCTGCTCAGTCATCATTCACAGTTCTGTGAACAGCCTAGACCTTTAGCCTGTGCTCCCTCAACTTCTGCCTGAGTGAGAAAGTGCTGTTGTACCACGTGGGCTCAAAACCTCCCTATCTCAGGTCATCCCTCCTGTCCATTTCAAGTGTGTCCTGATGGTCCTACATTTGAACAAATCCCACAAACACTCCATGATGCCATTGTGTATCAGGAAGAATAGTGACCACAACAAACATGGTCCAATACTGTTTATTGGGGTGGAAACAAGCACTGATCAAATACCTTCCCCTCACATGAATGTCCTTGGAGGTCAGGAGTGGAGGACTAGCTATAGGATCAGAGATACTACACTTACCACTCCAAGGCTGGGCTTTCCAAAGAGGCACCAACCCTGGTCTACATCCTCCTGCAGTCACTCAGGGCCTCTCTTCCTCACCAGCACCCAATGAGTTCTGTCTTATCCATACCAACTCTCATTTCTATCACCACTAGGCCCAGAGAGCCTCAACCAATCACCCAGGTGTCCATTCTGGAGTTCCTACTGAGCCCTCGATGCTGCAGCGGTGACAACAAACAAGTAGTTGCTGACCTCACCAACTTAGAAGACGGAAAAGAGGAGGAGGAAGAGAAAGAGGAGGAAGATGAGGACAAAGATGAGGAGGAGGAGGGAGCGAAGTAAAGTGAAAAATCCCACAATGATATAAAATCACTGTGCTAAGGGGAAGAGATGAAAAGTATAGGGTGTTGTAAGAATCCCAGGCAAGAAGGCTGAGTGTGTGAACTGATGGAGAGCTCATGTTAAAGAGTTTGATTCCTAGCAACCCACACAACAACAACAAAAAGAAACTCTGTGACTAGGGGTGTGACTCTGAGACCACTGGAGAAGAGAGAGTTATTGAATGGCTGGAAGTTAAGGAAATATTTGTCAACTTTCTTGTACATTACCAGCCTAAATCAGACATTTGTCAAGGCATGTGTTCCCATGTCCTTTGTCCCCGACACAGCAGAATACAGCTGCTCTAAGAATAAATATGGACATTTGCTGGGGAGGGATATGAATAAGGGAATTATAAATCCTATATACTTTTTTTTCACAAGGGGAAAGACTGTACCAGAGCCAAAGACTCAGACTAGGAAAGGGTTTGGCCTGCATTGGAGGCTCATTCATCACTAGTCAGGCCACAGGTCTTTAGAACTCCCCATGTGCTATCAAAGCACCATCACCACTATCTTCATTACACTGTAGGCCCCACCTACTCCACAGTGCACGCATGCACAGTGGGATATGAACTTCAGATGTCAGAAACTGTTCCAAGTCGCTGTAAGCTCTGACATCCCCTCCTTTCCCACAGGCACGGGTAGGAGTCTTAAAGCTCTCAAGAGGCTATAGAGTCCATATTGAAGATGGAAGCAGGCCCAGGCATCCACTTGAACCCCAAGATAATTCCTTACTTAAGGAAAATATGTGGGAATGGAGGAGAGACCACAGAAGAGCTCTACTGAACCTAGATGGAATTCAGGTCTGCTTCCTAAAGGCAAGGCAGGTTGAACTTCTGCTAACTCCTAATCCTATACAAATAGCAGGAATGAAGGACGTGGGAAGGGTTTCAGCTTGCAGATGACTTGGGCACATGCCCACATCTGAACTCTGTAGCTTCATCTTTAGACTTTTTCTAGCATTTGGTTATTTAACATCCATGCTCCTGAGAAATAAGAATCACACTCTATACTCCCTCCAGACCTAGTCACAAGCTGAACAGAAGAGGCAAAAACATGACAGGTATGCCTATTAAAGGTCAGAGTGCCAGTTTTCATATTAAATATTAAATTCTAGAGAGAACACAGAAACTGCTGCCTGTACCACCACATGAACTCCATCCAGGATGCACCTATCCATGTAGACACTTGCACATATCAACTGCTGACACTAGGCTCAAGGGAAAATAACCTTTATCATAAGAATTTAAGGAGTCCTCATAGCTGGCAGGACTTTGAGATGTCTCACTTAATATTCTGTCTTGAACTGGGAAAAGCTCAGCAAGTGTTATCTCACCACTGTTTCCCAGTTAGACTGTGAGTTCTCATGAGGCAGACACCAAATATGATTTCTAAAACTGTCTCCTTGCTACAAGGACCTCAGTCTGGATCCCACAAAGCACTCAATAGATTGATGGCAGGTTGCAGAATTCCACAGACCTCAGAGTACTTGGAAAATAAACCCATCAAAAAATTTTATTGAATAGCCACTAAAACCCTGGCCTCAGTGATAGAGACTTGATGACAGCTGATTTGGAATGGATTGGTTCTTTTAAAAATTATCAGGGAGAAAACTGAAATCATTACTGCTCAGAATAACCAAGGGGCGCTCTCTAAGTGAAGAGGCATATGTTCATAGTATCAGGCTGGAGGAGCTGAGTTGACTGCACATTTTATCTCTGGCACTGGTGCAACTTACTGATATGCTGCAGGACTCCCCATCACGCTCGGCCTGAATCTCCACACTTCCAAGGTGCAAGATGGAAGCAATTATCTTAAAGATGCTTATCTGATGGGACTCTCGCACTCCTGAAGGGGGAAACAAATGAATGAATGACATTCAATATCTGTGCTATGATAGAAAGGATTTTTCACCCCTTTTAAGGACTTAAAAGATTGTTTGATTTTTTTCCTTCCTGGCCAATGCCTCCTAAAACGAGCCATGGCAAGTAATTACCACTCACAATAGCACCTCAGAGGGCAAAGGGGCTCCTGCACTGCAAGGGAAATCGCTTCACTCTGACTGTCCACATCACACCAGATGGAGCACACCAGCATTTTAACTTCTCCAAGAGCACAGAGAGGCAGCAGTAGGGCTGAGTCATTTTGGACTTCATTTCAACCAAACACTTTATGGATGCTTTTATGAATTTAATAAGAATGGTCATTTATCTGTAGTCATTTTTTTCTCCCAACTTAATATCCTGCAAACATCTGTGACACATTGCAGTGCCAACGGGGGAAGAAGAGGATGCTCCCTCCCCCTGAGATTACTATTCTAGGGGCTGGCCAGCCAGCTGGTTCATGGCCAGTCCCAGCTGGGGGTGGCTGTTCCTCCTGCTATGTATGCCCTTGCAGTGACAGATACACATAGCTCAGAACCCCTGCGGCAGCAAACATGATGGTCAAATTTCTTATTTCCCCGTGTGAATTACCAAAGGCATAATCTCTTAAAATTTAGATTTAGCTTGAAGGCATTATCATTTCTTTTTAAATTACAAAATATTTCAAGCCCATTTTTTTAAAAAAGCCAACAGAATGACATGATGAATGTTAGTACAGCTATCATTCCATTCAAGAAATAACAGTTGTTCCCATATTCTTCCCCAGCTGCAGCTATCTTTCAGGTAGTATTTTACTCCAGCTACAAAAAACCAGTACAGCACCAGTGGAAGGCACAGACATGTACTGATAGGATTAAAATTTTCTCCAGATTGAGGCTGGAGAGACTGGCTACTCTTGCAGAGGACCTGGGTTCAGTTCCCACCACCCACATGGCAGCTAACAACAGTCCATAATTCCAGTTTCAGGGGATCTGATGCCCCCTTCTGACCTCCACAGGCATTGCCTGACATGAATGCACTTACATACATACAGGCAAAACACTCATATACATAAAATAAAATATTTAAAAAAAATCTCCAGATAATCCAAGTAGACAATCCAAGCATGGATTAAACAAGGACTGACAAAGCAAGGGGGTCCTCTAAGTAAACAGCACCTCATTATGGGAAGTAAAAACCAAAAATCAAACCATAATACCTAAGTAGTCAAACGGGGGTCAGCAATCTATAACCCATAGCCCAAAGGCAGCCCACAGGCATAGCCCACAGGCTGTTTCTGTAAAGCTGTATGTAGCAGAGCAGTCATGCCCTCATCATGCTTCATCTGTAGCTATTTCCAGGCTAATGCAACAGAGATAAGATGGGGCAATAGAAATTACATGGCCCATAAAGCCTAAACTCTTTACTCTCTTGTACTTTAAGATGTTTTATCAACCTCCAAAATTACAGAAAGAGGATTAGTAGAGAGTCTTATTAAAATGATGTTATAGATGTGATCTGCTTTGGGAACTAAAACATTCATCTCAGAGCCTGAAAGGGAGCTGCTTCTCATACCAGCTCCTGCCCACTGCTCACAGCAGCCCTATGGGTTGTGTGTTGTATATGTATGGTGGGGGTCTCCTGTCTGGCAGGCTGGGCAGAACACATCCTGTTTACCATCAGGTATCCTCCAAACCCTTCAACTGTGGAGAAAAACAAGGTGTGTGATGCTGGGGAAGCCAGAGATGCTATCTTCTCCCTTCACGTCTTCCCCTCCCCTTCTCCTGCTGTGGGATTCTAGGACTGGTCCAGTGAAAAACTGTGTGCTGACTGGCAAAGCATCAGGTTTGCTCAATAGAGGGCACTGTAGTGATACAAAGGCAACAGCAGTAGAAAGGTGGTCCCCTTCCTGGTTCTGGCCCTCTCTAGATACAACCTCCCTGCTGAGCTTCAGTTGGAGCTAAGGCTCAGTCATACTCGGGGAAAGTACAGCATGCATGTTTACACTTCGATTGGTCTTCACCTTTGGGCACACATCTCCTTCCTCCTAGATGGGGTCTAAAGCTCAGCCATGGCTCCAGATTCGCTATTTAACAGTTCCTGCACTGGTTTGGCCCTTACACTGACCATAGGAGTGGTTCCCTTGCCTCTATGACTTCTGGTCCTGAAAGTCTACTTTGGCCCTTTTCCTAGCAAATCGTTTACTGCTGTTTCAGTTAATGATGCTTATACTATGTTTTTATGCTGGAATAACCAGTGTAGTTTTTGTGTCTTAATAATTCAAAGGTACAACTCTAATTTTCCCATGTCTTATCTACCCAGAGAAGTGATCACCTTGGGACTGTAGCACATGAGCACTTCATTTCTGTCCCACCGTGAGCAGGGTGTGTCCAATTTGATCACATTTAATTTGGACTCTGACAAAAACAGAGGTTTTCTCTGAATAACCTGAGAAGCCAAAAGCTCCATCTCTGTCAGGAAAGGGGTAGGAAAGACAGAGGTTATCTAAGGCACTTGCTAGTTTCAGGATACCTTCTCAAGCTTTCCCTTTCCTGGTTACAAGCCCCAGGACTGAATATTTCAATTTCCACATGAAGAAAGGATTACCTTTTACCTCACTACCTGAGGCCTATTCTTCTCTAAAACAGGCTAGAAAGAGGGGCAATTCCCTCCAGCCCTACCAACCTCAGCTGCCACTGAAGGTTCCAGAGAACTTCCTGCTTTGAGGATTCCAACACCAATGGCTAACACATGAGTTCGGCATGTCTGGCAGAGCTCCTAGACACTGATGTCTGCTTCCACTTTGTTTCCCTGGCTGATACACAGATGGTCTGGCTCCAGTAGAGTGCCATCCTGGGAGAGTACATTGCCTCTGAACCCAGACCATAGCACACAAAGACATTACTATACTGGGCTTTCCTCCATGGGTTTCAATATCCGAGTGAGTGACAATGACTACTTTGCAGTACCTGACTCAAAAGCCAGGGGAGGGTTTAGATGCCCTCCCCTATCTGCACCCCCCACTATGCTTCTGTCCAATTTAATGTACACACACACATACACACACATGCCTATAGTCTGATTTGTGTCCCCAAATGTCCTTCAGTGTGGTCTATTCACTGGGCCCACCAAGAGCCTAATCTCTATAAGACACTGCCTTTTCTCCTCTCTGCAGCCACCAATAACCAAAAGTTCCTTAAGTTGGGTTGGGATTTCTTACCCACTTCTCCATGTCTAGGCAAAAGATGATGATTAACACAGAAACCCACAACTGGCCAGTGTGCATAGAAGCTGAAGAGTGCTTATTATCCCCGAATAGGACACCTGTTTCAAACCTCCACCTCCCAAGGCTCAGGATCATTTCAGAAGAGATGAGAAGATTTTAAGAGCCAGAGGGGGTAGATGACCACAAGGAAACAACAGTCTTCCAGGCAGCTGGTCAGTTGCTCATATGAACTCTGAGCAGTGGTGTCAGCATGCAAAAGTTCTATGCAAGCTAAAACTAGTGAAAAACCTACTTTTGCCACATCCCTAGACCACTTATTTACTTTCTTCTAAATATGCATCTTCATATTTACAGACACATGTACCTTTCATCTCTCACCAAAGAAGCTCCTTTTTGCAGCAGATGGAGACTATTACAGAGTTAAAGAACAAATCAAACAGAGAGTAGGTGTCTCTGAGATGCTTAACCCTAAGTGACATATCTTCAATGCAACCTCTACACATAGGATGAATGCATCTCTCATCTCTCATTAGAGAAGTTTCCTTATGTGGTAGATGATGATTAACTCAAAAGTTTATTATTTATTATTTTCATTTTATGTGTATGAGTGCATTGCTTGCATGTGTGTAAGTGCATCTGTTATGTGCAATGCCTGTGGAAGTCAGAAGAGGGTATCAGATCCCCTGGAACTGGAATCAGAAGAGGGTGTCAAATCCCCTGGAGGTGGATCTTTGTTAGCCACCATGTGGGTGCTGGGAATCGAACCCATGTCTTCTGTAAGAGTAATCAGTGTTCTTAACCACTGAGCCATCTCTCCAGTCCCTCAAAAGTTTATTTTTAAGAAAGCTCCAAATTATAGAGTTTGGAGCCTGTGGACTGAGATGGGTAAGAGGGTAAGAGGACAAGGGTCTTACCTTACCAAGGGTCACAGGACTTCCTCATTAACTCACAAAGGCAGGTAAGCCAAGTGAGACCTCCCCTCACTTCCTCCCCTCCATAGGATCAAACCCATGGGTCTGCTTCTCCCATCCAGAAGGTCCTTACCAAGGAGTGTGAGGGCTTGTCGAGTCTTCTCAAAGTCCTCTGCATCATCGACACCCTCAATGGATGTGTCTCCTCCCTGTGATGCATAGAAAAAGTCCTCTGCACACGCTGTGGAAGGCAAGGAAGTGAAGAGTGAGACACTGGAGAGAACTTCATGACCTATTAGGATGACTACCTTGAGTCTTCTAGCCCACATCAAATTTTGGTCCCAGCTGGGTACATCACTCTTCAAAATATTCTTTGTCCACATTAGCAAGGGGGAAGAGAAAATTGATTAATAAAAAAAATTACACCAACGAAAACATGCTGCTCTATTTATGTAAAACTGGTATGGTAAAAATATTTATATAAATAGGTCACTGAAAGTTCATTTCAATAGGATTCATTTCACATTTGATTTTTTAAAGAATGTAACATACAAGTGAAATATGTATTTAGAATCACAACTCAGAATTGCACACTTCTGATCTTAGGAAATCTTCATCTATCAATTTAGTCTGACAAATGAGGGGCAGTGATGAGCCTCAAGTGACTTGGTTTTGTCTGTTTTACAAAGTCAGAGATCCCTGGAGCTATTCAGATGTAAGAACAAGCGCAAGCTGATATTCTCATGTGCTCCCTCACATCTCCACTTCCCTCTTCCTCAGCCAGACCTCTGACAGCCTTGACAGCGAGTAAGGAAAGAGAGGTCAGTGTCACATCAGAGAACAGCTTAGCCGAGGGCAAAAGCCCAACTTGAAATAGCACTACTCAGAGGATGGTAATGTTGGCTTCTATGAGAGGAATGGCTCCAGAGTCAGACTTAAGACAAGAACGACATGCAAAGTTATCCTTGGAAAGTATTCAAGTGTTTGGCAAATCTACTACCTTGTGGGGTAAAACCTTACGTGGTATTTCAAGTCCTGAGTATTCACTGTTTGGTTCAACCAAAAGTATATATGGACTGGTTTTCCTCCTTTCCCGAAAACCCCCATTTAACTCTTTTCCCTAGACCTGGGCATGCACATTGAATCCACGTCAGCTAAACACGCTTAGATGTAGTAGCACAGCAACTCTCAGGCCTCCTTCAACACCCTGTCCTTCAATATATCTCCCAAGAACCTCTGCAGTCTCTTTCCTCTCTCCCTGCTGACTGTCATTGTCCTGGTCCAACCTTCAGCATCTGTTGTCTGGGGACTGCAACAAGAGATTCTAACCCATCTTGTTTCTGCTTATAGCCACCCCTACAGTGCTGGTAACTCCAGTCAGACCACTCTCCTGCCCTTCAGCAGTCTCGCTGCCCTCAAGGCAAAGATCAATGCTTTGGAACAGTGTCCTGGACCTTTTGTGACACAGCTACCTCCTACTCCTCCAGATTCACAGCTGTTCCTTTCTTTCCCATCTTTGTGTTCAACATATGCTAGTTTCCTCATGGTTGCTCATCAGCTACAGAGCTACAGAGCCCTGTCTATGCTGTCAAGAGGTCGTCGTCTTTTGCATCTCTACCTACTTCCTTGGGCTCCTGTGGAACAGCCTATGTTCCAGACCACAATAAGAGGTCGGTGTCACCTCAGAGGTCGCTGTTGACATTTCTGAAAAACTAAGCAAACACTGCCATATCCAGCTAGAAAGTGTCACAATTCAGCCCTGACTCCAGGTTGAACATATGAATGGAACACTAATAGGCTACACAGATGTTTGAATAGGAATAAATGGAACACAACTGCATGCTAAGGAAGAAAATTCCTGAAGGATTAACAACATATTGAATGGAGGTCAAGACATTTGAGCAAGAAAGAGGAGGACTTTGGCCCTTTGCCCACTCAGAGCTTCAACAGGAGCAAAAAAAAAAAAAAAAATCAGATCTTGCTCAAAAACATATTTAGCACTTTCATAGCTACTTACAAGCTCTGGGCAATATAAGAGCTGCAAAGGATTAATAAAAGCAATTCCTTCCCTTACACTCACTTTAAAAAACATCTCACCTGATGATTTTTACAGTGAAGACTTTTATTTGTTCCCATTTTCAGACATGCAAACCGAGAAGTAAAGCACTTTAAGGGGTTGCACAGGCTTACCAGGGGCTGGCTGGGACTGGGAGTCTACTACTTGATTACCCCATTGAAGAGATGATTTATCTTCAGCATCCCATGACTTTGCCACGAGAACAATCTAACTCACTACTGAATGACTGCCAAGCTTATCAGAGTCACTAGGGGCTCCACAGGAGGACATCTGGCTTCTATATTGAAGGAAAGGCATTTTTAGCATCCTTCACTGTCACCAGATCGGGCCCTACTGCCTGATGCTCTGAATCAGACTACTCCCCACCTTTCCTGCTCCTAGTTTCCAAACTCAGACACAGCTGAGCTACTTCTTAGGCTGAGGCTCAGCACTGCATAGGCCACCTGCCAAAGAATCTGAATCCTATCAACACTGTCGTCTCCTTCCCTTCTCGTCTCATCTACCTGCAATCACTGGTTATCATCATACACCAGACCCCCTTAGTAAGAGACATGCAAGCAGCATGCAATCAACCCTTCCACACCCACCTGGCTGCCTGCAACTCAGTCCTCCTTTCGGGTCCACGAAACCAGCACTGCCCTTCCTAATCTTCCAGCTGGGATCACTTTCTCTCTTGCACTTGACTAAGAATTGCCAAGAAAGATATACTACAATGCCTATCAGTTGGCTCACCATACACTGGCCCAGGGTCACTCAGAATCTGCTCTGGCTAGCTGATAGCATGTACTCCTTGTCCTTGGAAAGTTATATTCCTAGGAGGATCAGACTTGCAAGCAACTGCAGAACAGGACAGACCACAAAGGAGCCATGAGTCAATGACTGGAATACCAACAATTAAGATGAAGGTTACAGAGCTTGGACTTCACCTGGGAGGCTGCACAGGTCAAGACTGTTTATATAACTGCATCAATACATCCATAAAAGTAACAAAGAAAAGGAACTTAATCATTAATCATTTGAGAAATGTATTTAAGGGAAGATGGGAACTTTACCATCATTTATTCCCTAACGAATTATCCACAGGACTTTTTTTTAAAATCTCTCCTTAAAATCATTTTAAGCACAACGGAACAATGGAGTAGAGGAAAAACATGGTTGACAAGACTCAGTCTATACTTCCATTTTCAGACAAATACACATGTTTGTGCCACAGCACCAGCTGTTATAGAGACTTCTGTTTGACACGCTTTGGGTTAAGAAATGGAATAGGATATGAGGCAGTCTATAAAATTGCTTGGAGACTCTGGCTAGTCCTTCTTTTATTTGACTTTCCCAGCTACTTATTAGGATTATCAGTGGAACCGAATGCCTAGTATCAGGGCTCACAGCCAATCCACCCACAAGGCCACAGGGAGCCTCACAAGAGCTTATCAAAAGCTCTTCATTTCACTCCAAGATACTCTCCAAGATGCAAGAAACTGATTGAATTGGGTAATTTTCAAGGGTTCTGGCAGAAGCCCAGGGAGTCTGCACCTTGCATAGACACAGAAAAGAAAACCCACTTTAAAGCTCAATACAACTCATGTAAATGGAAAAGTTAGAGGACTAATTCCCTATTAATGTTACAGTCAGGACAAAGTGGTCAGCCAGGTGGATCTTGTCAATATTTGAGTCTCCATAAAATTAACCTTAGGAGATAAAAAACTTCCACAGTTTGGCCCTGAAAATCCCAGATGGGCCCAGGCTCCACTCTGGGAAGGAAAAGAGGGGATGTCAGTCACCCATATGATGGCTGCCCATCTGGCTACTTGTGGCTGACAGGTGGCATCAGACCCAAAAGCTACCAGGTCAGATTAGTGTTCAAACAAGGGCCACTCAGAACCTGCTCCTGCTCCTATTACCTTGTAGCATACACTCCTTGACCCTGGGTGGGTCAGAGGTACAAGTAACTTCAGAACAGGGCAAGTCAGCAGTGGGTGCCATCCAGTGT
Source organism: Nannospalax galili (assembly GCF_000622305.1). Taxonomy (NCBI): domain Eukaryota; kingdom Metazoa; phylum Chordata; class Mammalia; order Rodentia; family Spalacidae; genus Nannospalax; species Nannospalax galili. The sequence goes on from NW_008358413.1 coordinate 231,549, forward strand.
GTCCTTTCTGGGTCCCAAGTGAAATAGGACTTCCACAGGGGAGACTTCTGGCTTGAGCTGTGCTTGCTGCAGCACAGTTCTCACCACTTCCATAACTGGCAAGCTAAACAATGGCAGAACCTGCAGCTGTGTTGTTCAGTGCTGTATCACTATGGCCTGCATTAAGTGTCAGAAATGGATGAACAAAAGTTAGATTGCACAGCACAGAGAAAACACTGTAGAAACTCCTAAGGAAAGAAGCAGAGCACAGGGCAAACTGATACTGGGGCCACTTGATGGACTTTAGCTATAGGGAGACCCAGCGGGGTCTGATGCTGGATCCTTAGGATTTGGGGACATAGCCTCAGTGGTCTATTTCTCTTGGAGATAAAAAGACCAACTAACCTCTGCCTAGTCACCTAGATCTTCATATCATCTGATAGTCATCTCCCTGTATGTGCCCCAAATGTGCCCCACATGTATCTGTATAGACAATAGATCAAAGATAGGATGCTGTTCAAATCCAGACTGGCCCTCATCACACTGAGGATCTGAGTACTCAGAACCAAGAATCCATCAGTGCTCCATGATGCAGGCCCAGACAGATGAGGGGACAGAGGCTCCAGCTCAAGGAGAGATGCTATGTGGAACAGAACCAAGAATTAAAGCCTCCCACCACTATGGCTCCATGTCAACTGCCTCAAAACAAGGGAGACTTGCTACTGCATTCATTAGGGGAATAAAGGATGGGGTCATTCATCTGACAGGGACAGCAGGTGAGTCATTGCATTGGCTGTGGTGGTGAGGCACTTTTGACTGTTCTACTTTCTTCTAGTGCTCCAGCATGGACAGGCTAGAAGCTTCTATGTCTGTTCAGAAGGGCTCCACCACCTGACAAATGCTGAATCTTACTCGCCTGTGTTATGACATCCTCTGTGGTGACTTATGTACCACTCGTGCGTACTGTAGTCTTCCCCACTGTGGCCATCTCTATTTGCATCCTTTCTGTTTCGACTCTAAAATATGACTTAGCACAAGTTGGCCATGACGAAGTGATGAGTGGCACCTAAATCTGTAGATCTTCTGGAAGGGACTTGTGTCTCATGATGCAGAAAGCAGAGCACATTATTTTTCTTTCTTTGTGTGTGGTGTATGTACATGTTCATGTGGGTATGCGAGTGGGCATGCATGAAGGCCAGAGGTCGACAAGAGGTGCTGTCCTTGATTGCTTCTCCAACTTATATTTTTGAGACAGGGTCTTTCACCAAACCTGGATCTCATCTATTCTGCCTAGGCAGACTGGCTGACCAATGATAGCCAAAGATCTGCTTCTTTTGCCTCTCTTTCAGCACTGGGGTTATAGACATGGATTCACACAGCATTTACATGGGTTCTGAGGACCCAAACTCAGGTCTTCATGCTTGCACAGCAGACACTTTAATGACTAAACCATCTCCCTTGCTCCAGAAACATATCTTTTAAAGTAGTAACACACACAATCTTTCATGCTATATAACCCCCCGCCCCCGGCTCATTCCCTTTCAGGTAGTCTGGATATAATTAACCCCTTTTACTAACTGGGCAGTGAGGTTCAGAGGGGATTAAGGGACAGGACTACATTAGAGACAGAGCTGAGACAATAACCAGATGAAGAACGCAGAGTAGAAGGTCTAGCTGTGCTACTTGCATAGCACTGCATGTACCTGTTGACTTACTTAGTGCAAGCTCTTTAAATTCTGGAAGGCTGGAAGCAGCACAGAGCTGGTAAAAGATGTGGTAATTCCTCTCGTCATCTGCCTGAGGGAGGAAAAGGTGAATCAGTTTTAGGTAATGACTTCCAAGGCTGTCGACTTGAACATTCTGATCTTAAGTGTTCAGATGGTGAGAGTTGAGACCACTCTCCTCTCCCTTGGTTTCCTCCATACCCTGGCTAACCACAATTCTTACAATTTCTTACTGTCTGATTTTCCATTTGATATGATGGATTGTTCTTCTCCTTTGAGGAATTTTACCTCTTGACTTATGCAATGCCAATGCCATGCCATAAATCGTGGGTCAGTAAACAAACACCATCATCCCCACTGCCTGACCGACTCTGCAGAACTTCATTTCCCTGCTGGAAGTGCCCTTTCTCCACTGGGCCTGGATTAGCTGAAGGTTGAGCTTGCCTATTGTTTTGGGTTGGGCAGTTGGTAAGATCACCAGCTGAGGACTTTAGTGGACACTCATGACTATAACAGTCTTAAATTAGTAGGAAAGTGGGAGTGAAGATTTAGGAGGTCTGATCAGAGACAGCTAAGGAAGAGGAAAGCTCAAAAGGTATCGAGACAAGGTACAGGGTGCAGGTAGCCTGTCAGCTCACACAACACAGTTGCCTGCTCCCTCTGCTGTAGTGAAGGATCTAGGGCTATAACACCAACCTGTGAAGTACAGCAGAAGTCCTGGCAGAAAATGGAAGGGGGAGCTAGTTAAAAAGTTCACAAAATATTTGAAACCCATCAGCATAGTAACATCACCAAAAAACAAGAAGTTGATGGATACTGAAGAGAGCTGAAACCTAAGGACTGGGAAGCCGCTGTGCACAGGGAAAAACAAGCTTCAGGCCTGAATCAGGCCACCACTGCTACTTCAGTTCATTAATGGGGGGACAAAACTGCTGCAGGATAATGGTGGTCAGGGTTGCAAGTGGCATTGACCATTCCTAAAAGCAGGAAGAAAAGAGTCAGGAAGAGGACAAGGATTACTGGATGGGAGGAAATGAAAGGCAAGCAGAAAACCAACAAGAACTACACTGGGGCAGTGAAAACTCCTTTCCTGGTTTGTCAGGAAACTTAATAGGTAGTCAGTCATGTGTATGTCATGTGTGTGTATGCATTTGTATCATTTCAACATAAATGCATAGCTATCTATCCACATACACATTTAAACCCACCAGATAAAAAGGTTCTTTGAAAGCTGAAACCCAGATTCTGTTCCTGTTATTGTCTAATGCTAAGATTAAAATCCATAGAAGAACACCTGCCTTGTTCTTTACCTCCACATCTCATGGGGTTAGCACACAATGTGAAAATAAATACTATGTAAAAGATTTTTTGAGACTTTATGCTTATTCCATCCAAATGAATACTTATACGAAAAGAGGAGAAAGAAAACGCATAAAAAGAAGAAAATCCAATTCTAGGTCAAAAGACAGACTGCTCTTTGAGTGCAGTTGTGGAGCAGGGAGCAGCACTTGAGTCATCGTTAGTTTGAGGGGTAAAATACAAAATGGCTGAGTCTAATCACTCACCTGAAAAACTACTCTGGATTTCTCCAGCAAATAGGTCCTCATGTTGGCCCCAATGATGTGGTACCTTTTATCAAAACCAATCTGAATGTACTTCCCAAAGCGGCTGCTATTGTCGTTACGAGTGGTCTTGGCATTCCCAATGGCCTGGATTAACAGACAAAAAAAAAAGTGTGAAAAGTAAGGGCAAGGGGCTGGGGATAACTAGTCAGTAAAGTACACAGTTGTCCCACAGAACACATACACACACAATGAGGGCTTCTTGACGTCAAGACTTTGTTTGTGACAGCCTGGTATCCCTTCTTTCCTTCCTATGTACACCCCTCTGCAGTTGCGAAGACAATGGTCTGAGTTAGAGTTCTGCTTGGCTTCCTTAAGAATAATTCATTTTTCAGCTTTCTTTACCATTACTAGTCATTCTTAAGAGTCATGAGATGAACGATAGACTTTTTAGGTGAGACAGCCAGTTAGGAGGCACTGTACCTCATTGTTCCTCCTCACTTCTTCTCCCTTTTCTGCCTAGAATGCACATATGACAGCTGTACGTGCCATCTTGGAACCATAGAGAATGAGAGACCCTAGTCTGACTTACTTTCTGTAGCCACTGAATCAATGCTAGAGTTCTGATCTGGAAGAGAACCCAACCTCTTGTGCTTAGTCCACTTTGATCACTTCTACAACCAAGCAGTCAAATGTTTTTCCCCTCTGGTGAATTATTTCCCACTGATGAAGGGGACATCCTAGCAACAGGCATGTGGCAAGTTCACCCAATTCATTACTAGGACAAATCAGGAAGTCACCATCAACCACATGTAGGTATGATAGGCCAAAGATCAAAACGCTACACAACAATGTTTAAAGTGTGTCATTAAAAAACTGGTCTCATATGAATATTCAATTTCTATGGGTCATAATACTAATACATCAATAATAGGTATTTTATATTTTTATCTCTTGTATATTCACATTTTTAGGTGGCAAAAACATTTGCAAAAAATCCACTGTAATTTTTTAGTGGTCTAAGGAAATGTGAAGTGCAAAGAGGTTGAAAGAAAAATGCAAATTCACCCTCCACTCTGGCCTAGCCAAGTCCAACCAAGAGAACCACCCTATCTTCTCATCTCACATTCCAGCTGGCATCTGAGATTAGGGAGGCTATCAAGGAGCTGAAGGCACAACACTACTGCTTCATATGCAAAAAAGCTGACCTCTAACTTGCTGGGGCTTCATGAGGACTACCATCACTGCTCCTGTTTAGGTGAGCAAGGTGAGGTCTAGGGCCTATGACCTTTCATTTGCAGATGTATAGGCCTAGCTCTCTGCCAGGGAAGCTGTTCTTCCAGCACTGGCCTGCCCTGCTTTACCACCCACATGCCACCCTGAGGCATATCCAATATGACTTCCCACAGAGCCAAGTATCTTCCCATTTCCCTCTGTCCTGTTGTGATTTCACCCATGCAGTCACTGTCTCGGTCCCGGACAATTTAACCATCTCTTATCATGGGTTTTTGGCTCCTTATTTTGTCTCCTGTAGTCAATTTTCCTCTTGACAGGGTGATTCTCATAAATATGAACCTGATTATATTCTTGGTATAAAAACGCTTCAGTGGCCTCCACTACCCTTTAGTTTTAAAACCTCAGCATGGCTCATGAGCCTGATAGTATCCAGCCCAGCCTTGTCATTCATTACTACAGTCCATGGTCTTCAGCTCTAAAAACCAGACCATTTCTTCCTCAAGAGCCCTGTGTGCTCTCTACCCTCACCCAAGATTCACATATAATTTTCCCTTTGGTGGGACATTCTTCTCACAGCTCTCTGTACCTTCTGTCCCCTGTTCTTCAAATCAAATACAAACCTAAAGGTAGGCAGGCAGGTCTTCCCTGACCCCACAGGCTAGGAGAGTTCCTGTTGCCATGTGCTTTCCCAGGCCCTGCAAGCACTCCTCCCTCCCCTCAACTGACATGCAACTGACCCTCCATACCCAGGAAAAGAGGCATGTATACCTCCTTTGACAGGGATTCTTAGTCCCCAACAAAAACATCTGACTCCTAAGGTCCAAAGGACAATGGCAGACTGTCACACTTCAGCAAGCTAGTTCTGTTTGGGAGATAGAAAAGCTGATTGCATTCTCTAGAATATTGGGAAAAGATAGGTTTCCCTAGGTCTCAACATGAGTCAGGTCCTGGGCTGGGTTGCTTATCATCTTACCTAATCCTGACAAGAACCCTAAGAGACAGCCATCATCAACTTCTATCACACTTATGGGAAAATAAGATCAGGAAGGCCAAAACATGTTCCCAGGGTCCCATGGCTAGGAAGTAACCAAGATGTAAGTTCAGATATGCCTAGGTCTCAAGTCTAGATTCATTCTCACAGTCCCTCGAGTTGTCTCCCAGGTCTCCACCACTCACACCAGAGAGGAAGCTGCCATGCATATGGGCAATCTCCACAGCTCAAATGATCAAGTCAAATCAAAAGACATAAATACCATTCTTCCAAAGAAGAACCTTCAGTAATAGCTCACTTGGTAGAGTGGAGGACTATAGTGGTTAGAGGGTAGAAATACCAACCCTTATTTTTATCTTTTCAAGAAAAAAGAGAGAGGGGAAGATGTCTTTCAGGAAATACTGGGAAATATACTTACTGTTCTAAAATCAGTAAATAATCAACCATGTATCTAAATGTCCCTGTGTAAATCACATCTGAAGGTCTCTCTGCTTCCTGTCTGTCATGAAGTAAAGAACCTCCCTTGCCAAACGCTTCCAACCTCACCATGTTTTTCCCAAGCAAGCATGCACCGAGGGAAGTCTCTCTTCACAGATGTGCTCCACCTGGTACAGGAGTGGTAACAGAGTAAGACTGTCACCATTTTGTAATCTCTGATGGATTAACAGACCTAGGCATAACTGATGGCTGCCCACATCACAGCACAATAGGCAGATATTCTGATCCTCCTGATGGAAGCCCATAGGACTGTCTAAGTAAAGAGTCTTATAAAAACAGCCTCGCTTTTACTTCCCTGGGTTGCACAGCCTAAGGGCATCCTGGTGCCAGAACCTTTCCTGGTCCCCAGGAGCCCGCTGGGCTTGGTCCCACCCTCACCTTCCTTTGTTTCCCTGGGCTGCACACCCTCTGGCGTCCTGGTGTCAGTACCTTTCCTGGTCTCCAGGAGCCTTCAGGGCCTGGACCCTAGCCTCACCTCCCTTTGTTTCCTGGTGTCCTGGTGCCAGCACCTCTCCTGGGTAAGTCCAGCACGCCCACCACCCCCTTGACTCCCCCAGCCTCTTTCAACCTCCCAGCTCCCCCCCCCAAGCCTGGGTACCAGCCCATTTCCTGTCTTGGCACCCCAGACACAGGCGGGGAGGGGGGCAACCTCTCAGACCAGAGCTACCACTGCTTCCTGAGCCTTTGCATCTGGACCAAACCAGTTCCTCCCTGTGGTCCCCAGGAGCCCTCTGGGCCTGGTCCCACCCTCACCTCCCTTTACTTCCTGGGCTGCACAGCCTCTAGTGTCCTGGTGCCAGCACCCTTCCTGGGTAAGTCCAGTGTGCCCACCCGCCTTGACTCCCCCAGCCTCTTTTACCCTCCCAGCTCCCTCACCACATCTCTCCAACTAGCCTGGGTCCTGGCCCATTTCTTGTCTTGGCACCCCAGACATTGGGGCTAACCTCTCACCCAGAGCCACCACTGCTTCCTGATCCTTTGCATCCAGACCTACCCAGTTCCTCCCAGTAGTCCCCAGGAGCCCTAAGGGCCTCTTCCCGCTCCCACTTCTCTTTGCATCTCTGGGTGGCATAGCCACCAGCTTCCTGAGACCAGCATCTTTCCTGGGCCCTGCTCCCAGGCCAGACCAGCCCCCAAATTCCTGAGGGCAGCATCTTTCCTGGAGGGATCCAGACCTTAGGAAAAAGCAGGAGAAAATCTGAGCCTCACCTGATTTGGGCCTCTGTGAGAAATCCTGAAGACAAAAGCAATTAGGCCATTCCATTATAAAATCAAAAGAGAGAACCTGAAGCCTAGACCAACCACCTTTTCATGCCCAACAAGTAAACCACAAAGGTACATAAAGTTTACAAAAAGAGGCAGATCTTAATTTAGCAAAGGAAGGCTTGAGTCTCACACAAGAATCAGAAGCTACAAAAGAAATTCATATGTCAAAGTCACAGAGAAAAATAATAACATGAAAAACCAAAATAATATAACCCCACCAAGTATCAACAGTCCTCCAGAGTAGTATCATGAGAACTCCCTAGAGATAACACAGGACATGGAACTCAAAAGAACAATTATAAACATGATAAAAGAATTCAATGAATTTAAAGAACACACAAAGAAATTAAAGGTCTGAAGGAAGATAGGGATAAACTTCTGAATGAATTCAGAAAAGAGAAATATTGAAGACTACTCAGGCTGAAATGAAGAAGGAAGTGAAACACTCAGTAAGCCAATTAGAGATGACAGGAGAAAGCCTCACCAATAGGATGAGTGAAATGGAAAATAGAATATGAAGATTGGAAGATAAAGGGGAGAAATTAGACCACTCAAGCAAAGATTATGAAAAATTTAAGAAAACACAAGAATGTAATATGCAAGAGTTGTGTGACACCATAAAAAAACCAAACTTACAAATCATAGGCATGCAGGAAGGAGAAGAATATCAAGATATAGGTATAGAATGAATCTTCAGCAGGATTGTAGAAGAAAATTTCCCAAAATTAAAGAAAGAAATGCCCATATAAATACAAGAAGCATATAGAACACCAAATAGACAGGACTAGAAAAGAAACTCTCCATGGCACATCATAGTAAAAGTAAAGGAAAAGCCATAAAGATTACAGCTGACTTTTCAGTGCAAATTATGAAAGCTAGAAGAACCTGGACCAAAGTATTCCCAGTTCTAAATGACTACAGATGTCAACCCAGATTACTATACCCAACCAAAATGTCTAAAATAGTCGAAGGGGAAAAAAAAATTTTCCCCCTGACAAAAATGGGCTGAAAGAATTCATGTCCAAAAAACCAGCATTTCAGAGAGTTCTTGAAGCAATACAAAGAGCTAAAGAAAAGAAAGACTATACACAAGGGGTGGTGGAAAAAAATTCAATGAAGGTATAACTGTGGAAATGCACAGCTATATCAAGAATGTGAACAGAAATAAAAATGACAGGATTCAATACACATCTTTTATTAATAACTTTAAATATTAACAGAGTGAAAGATGATTAGGTACATTAATAGATACATAGAGAAATGG
>NW_008358413.1:240247-241535 GCF_000622305.1 Nannospalax galili
AGAGGGTCACTCTATTCTGAGAAAAGGAACAATTGATCAAGAAGATATTATAATCATGAACACATTTTTACCAAACTCTGGTGCACCCAACTTCATAAAAACAATACTACAGGACTTTAAGACCCAGATTAATCCCAACTCATTAATAGTAGGGGATTTCAATACCTCATTGTCACCATTAGATAGGTAAACAGGACACAAGATTAACAGACAGACATCTGAATAAACAATATCATATATCAAATGGACCTAACAGACATTTACTGAAGATTCCACCCAAGCACCAAAGAATATACTTTCTATTCAGCGCCCCAAGGAACCTTCACCAAAGTCGACCATATACTGGGGCACAAAACAAACCTCAACAAATACAAAAAGACTGAAATAATTCCATGCATTCTATCAGACCACAATGCAATAAAGCTTAAAATCAACATTGGAAGAAACCCTAGTAACCATATGAACACATGGAGATTAAACAACACACTCCTGAATGATGAATGGGTCAAAGGAGAAATTAAGAAATAAAAGTATTCCTGAAACTAAATGAAAAGGACAATATAACACAACAAAAGATCTGAGACACGTTAAAAGCAGTCCTTAGCAGGAAGTTTATAGCTCTAAATGCCTACATTAAAAAATCAGAATGAATACAAATAAATGACTCAACATGGCAACTCAAGGCACTTGGAAAGCAACAACAAATGAAACCCAAAACCCAGCAGACAAAAAGAAATAACAAAAATCAGAGCAGAAATTAATGAAATAGAAACAGAGAAAACAATACAAAGAATCAACGAATCCAAGAGCTGGTTCTTTGAAAAGATAAACAAGATTGAGAGACCCCTAGCCCAGTTAACCAAAAGAAAGAAAGAGCACTTCCAAATTAACAAAATCAGAGATGAAAGGGGAAACATCACAACTGATAACAAAAAGATCCAGAACATTATAAGGGAACAGTTTAAAAACCTACATGCTACTAAATTTGAAAACCTCAAAGAAATTGACAGGTATCTAAAAGCATGGGAACCACCAAAACTAAACCAAGAAGAGATCAACAGCTTAAACAGACCCATAACACATAAGGAAATTGAAACAGTAATACAAAACCTCCCGACTAAAAAAAGCCCAGGCCCAGATGGATTTACAGCAGAATTCTATCAGACATTTAAAGAAGATCTACATCCAAACTTACTTAATTTATTCAAAAAGATAGAAATGGAGGGAGAACTTCCAAATTCCTTCTATGAAGCCAGCATCACTCTCATACCAAAGCCAGGTAAAGATA
>NW_008358413.1:241810-242579 GCF_000622305.1 Nannospalax galili
ATTAAAGCTGTCTACAACAAACCCACAGCCAACATCATTCTAAATGGAGGAAAGCTGGAATCATTCCCATTAAAATCAGGAACCAGTCTTGATTTTCTACTATCTCCACTCCTTTTTAACATAGTGCTTGAAACTCTTCCAAGAGCAATAAGACAAGAAAGTAAATTAAAGGAGCAATCAATGGAAAAGAAGAGATGAAATTATCCCTTTTTGCAGATGATATGATATTATATCTAGGAGACACCAAAAATTCCACCAGAAAAATCATGGAAATGATTAACATGTTCAGTAAAGTGGCAGGTTACAAAATTAACAAAAATCTGTAGCCTTTCTATATACCAGTAACAAGGAATCAGAGAAAGAGCACATGGAAATGCTCCCATTCACAATTGCTGCAAAAAAAATAAAATGTTGGGAATATATCTGACCATAAACACCAAAGATCTCTACAATGAAAATTTTAAATAATTAAAGAAACAGATTGAGGAAGACACCAGGAAATGGAAGGACCTCCCATGTTTGTGGACTGGAAGAATAAATATTGTGAAAATGAGCATCCTACCAAAAGCAATATATAGATTCAATGGAATCCCAATCAAATTCCCCATGACATACTTCACAGAATTATAAAAATCCATCCTTAAATTCATATGGAGGCACAAAAGGCCCAGATAGGCAAAGCAACCCTGAGTATAAAGAGCAACACTGAGGGGATTACTGCACCAGATCTCAAAGTACACAACAGAACTATAGTCATAAAGACTTCATG
>NW_008358413.1:243147-266595 GCF_000622305.1 Nannospalax galili
ACTCAAAAAACAATCAAGAAAGCAAGTAACCCAATCAAAGCATAGGCTAAGGGTCTGAACAGAGAGTTCTCAAAAGAAGAAATAAAGATGGCTAAAAAACATTTTAAAAGTTATTCAACATCATCAGTAATCAGAGAAATGAAAATCAAAACCATTTTAAGACTTCATTTTACCCCAGTCAGAACGGCTAAGATCAAGAGAACAAATGATACCAAATGTTGGAGAGGATGTGGGGAAAGGGGAACACTCGTCCACCGCTGGTGGGGCTGCAAACTTATTCAAACCCTATGGAAAGCAGTGTGGAGAACTCTTAAGAAAACTACAAATGAACCTACCATTTGACCCAGTTATACCACTCCTTGGCATATACCCAAAGAACTCATCCTATTGCAGAGACACTTGTACATCCATGTTTGTTGCTGCTCTTTTCACAATAGCTAAGAGATGGAAACAACCTAAGTGTCCCTCACCTGATGAGAGTGGATAATGAAAATGTGGTTCACATATATGATGGTGTTTTACTCAACAGTAAAGAAAGATGAAATCATGAAATCTGCAGGGAAATGGATGGAACTAGAAACTGTTATACTAAGTGAAGTAACATAGACTCAGATAAAAAAAAAAAAAAAAAAAAAACAAAGTATATTCTCCCTCATATATGGATCCTAGCACCAAATCCTTATAAGTGAGTATGTAACCAGACATAACTACATGAACCAGGATAATTAAAGAAACCAGGGAGGTAAAGGAAAAGAATGAATCTGAAAGAGAAGAACAGTAGGAAACAGGTGTTAATAAGGGAGATATGGATAAAAATGGGGTTATTTTAAGCAGAGTGGGAAAGAAGGTTATACAAGAAACCTAGGGGATCAAGGGAAAGAAGGAGCTCAAGAGAGGTCAGACGATAGGAGAAGGGTATTATTAAGGGAGAAATGGGAAGAATGGGGGTACCTTAAATGGGGAAACCATGGTGGAAGGGTAGACAATGTGAGAGAAAAATAATGCCTACCTAGTTTTAAAAAAACAGAGGGAACCATATTCGTCTAACAACCTACTGACAAATTATACATACAACTAGATCAAAGAATATATGTCTAGGCAAGGTTTAGTTGAGAGCATTTGGTCTTCACCCAAGCTTTAGCCACATGGCACATGGTAATTAAAAGTACCAGGCTGGTGGAACTAACCTTCTTGGATGTTTAACAGCCATTCTCTCCTAGGTCAACTAAGTTCCAGGGGGCTATGAGCATCTCTCAAAATGTTCTGTAACTGTGGGGAAGATAGTCTATTTAAGAATATAGTGTTGACAAAGGGACAGGAAGATTTCAGAATGGACAATTGGGAGTGACTAAAATGTGTGGATACCCAACAGTACACAGGAGAGGAGAGGAGAGGGGCAGGGCATGCAGGAGGCAGATTCTTTTATGAATGGGTTAAACAGCTGCAGCCTTTATAAACAACAACAACAACAAAAATCCTGAAAATCACAAGTTTCGTGTTGGTTGTTTTTTTTTCGGCTCACTGTACTTTTTACTCTTTTTTTTTCTTCCAGTAGGGGGAGTCTCTGTGACTTTAGTAGTTACATGTCTGGTTTTATGATACCCAGGAAGCCATATGACCCTCTGGCTTAGATTTGAGTTCTGTCCTTGCCACCTCCTGATTAGCAATGTTCTCTTAATCAGTGAAGACTTAGGAACAAATCAGTCCTTGGATGCGCGCAAGCTCTTAAGCAGAATGGGGTCAGAGTGTGCTAGCACTGACAATAAATCTTCCTAATCTGCCCCAGCCAATCCTAGCCCATCTTCCAGTCTGTATAATTCAACAGCGGTCACTTAGCACAGCTTCCTGAGACTTCTACTTCCTGAGGCTGCCCTCAGCTCTCAGTCTCCCCAGGAGGTGTCTGCAGTTCTTTAGCTGCTGTGAAAACTAGGAGACATGACACACTCTAACTGATTGCTTGTAGGGGAGGGGTAGGGGTTGGGGGGGGTGTTGCTTACCCTTCCTAAGGACAGGGCAGAGTGATCAGTTATCAGTGGCTCCTGATTAAGAGACTCTTGTGTTGGTTACCACTCTCTAAGGAGTCACAGGCCAAACAGATTTCTTGACATGTGGCCTGGCCAAACCTGGAACGTTGCACTTTGTCAGTGCAAAAGTTTTTCATTTTCTGCTTGGCAACACTAATCCCAGTGAGGGTTCCTCCTGGCTTCATATCTTCTCCATGTTCAAACCCAAGCTTTTCCCCAATGATAACAGTAGCAGCTCAAAGGCCATTTTCTGTAATGGCAAAATTCTATATTTAATGGAAAGAACCCTCACCACTTGCTTGGATTCTAAAGTGGCAAGTTGAGCAAAGCAGAGAGTCCATGTATACTCATATACTCACAATCACTTAAGGTTAGAGTAGTTCATGTCTACACACCATCTCTTTCAGACCTTAGCTATCAAACAATGTCCTGGTCTTTTGGGGTATACATGTTGCTATTATATTTTCTCAATGCTAAAGCATCCTTCTTTGCACAGAACTCACCAGCCTACTCAGTCGTTAATAGATATCACAAACTTCAGATAATTTGTGACCACTGTAATTAAAAAAAATATCCCTAAGGCAGGGACTTCAACTGATACTTGCACATCCATAGGAGCAGCACCAAAAGGTAGAAACAACCAGATATTCATCAACAGAGAAACGGATAAACAAAATATGGTCCATCTATACAATGAAATATCAACCACAACAAAAGAACAAAGTACCAACAGATAGTGAAACACAGATGAACTTTGAGAGCTTCGTGCAGAGTAAAGTCAGGCACAGAAGGACCAATATTATAAGATTCTACTCACCTGAAGTCCTGAGAATAGGAAAGTTCAGAGAGACAAGAGGTTGACAACAGGTGCCAGAGACTTGGGGAAGAAAAATGATATTGTTCAATGGGTACAGAGTTTCTGTGATGGAAAAGTTCTGCAAACATGACAGTGATGGCTATAGAAACAATGAATGCATTTAATGCCATGAATCATACACTTAAAATGGTTTTTTGACGTTTCACACAATAAATATAGTTGAGAATGCTCTCTGTGTCTTATTTAGTAACATAGTGTCCTGCCTTCACTGAATTCCAAGTGTGACTAACAATTACTTTGATCAGTCACCAGACATCAAAGAGCTAATTTGCTGCTTTTTCAAGAACAGTGTTATTTTTAAAAGAAAAGGTTGTGTTTCTGAAATCTGCCCAAAAGATAAAGTAAACTTTGAACGCTGAGTAAAGGAGAAAAGTCTTCTGAGAGAAAAATGGTACTATCTGTAGAGTGTTGGCCTAGTGTCCAAAGCCATGGTCCATGAATACCTTCTGCATTGAGGCCACAGACAGGTCTCAACTTCAGGAGCCTTAGATACTGCATAAATAGGATACCAACTAAATGTTGACAATGGGGAGTAACAGTGAGGAAAAGCCACCAATTAATCCATATTATGACTAATAGATAGTTCACTAATAGTTTAATAATATGAAGACAAGGCTATGCTACACTAGCCAGTGAAAAAGCTGGGAGGAAATCCTACCAATGTGGAGTGAATATCAGCAGGCTATAGTGCTGTGGAGAATTCTGTCACCCCTTCCTATTTTCAGTGATCCCTCATGCCTTTATAATAGGTCGATGCTTCTGCAACGGTGGTATCAGCACTAGCAGCAGCACTGCAACCTAGGAACTCAGAAGAAATGCAAACTACTGTGCAGTTTCCTAGACCTTCTGAATCAGAAACTCCAAATGTGGGGTCCAGTATTCAAGCTTCAATAAGCCCTTCAGGAAATGATCATGCAGAGTTGCGGAAGCATTGTAGAAACCAAAGTTTTCCTTTGTGGTTTTTTCTTTCTTGGTAAAAGAATCTTCAACTATAATAAACGTTTTCAATTTATATAAGTATACTGAAACTTAAAGGGCACACTGGTGTTCATCTTGAATCCCAGCACTCAGGAGGCAGAGGTAGGCTCTGTGAGTTCAATGCCAGCTTGATCTACATTGTGAATTTCAGGCTCGCCAGGGCTACATAGTATGAACTTGTCTTTCAAAAAAAAAAACCCGGAAACCTGCTTTTGAATTCTTAGAGAATAGGTGGTGTCCTGTCACTCAGCAGAGAATGAAAGTCTTCCTAATAATATAACTCTAAAGGCAGAATTTTTCTTGGATAACCAAAACAAACTCATAGAATCCAAGACTCTGAACTTACTCCTGCACTTGATAAAGGCAGAGATATAGAGAAAAAGACAGAGGGGACCAGGGAAGGTCCAGGAAAGCTGCTCCACAGTAGCAAGATCAACTGCTGCAGTGACGTCTTCTGGTTGACAAAGCTCAAGACTCACAGGGAAAGCAGACACTACCTTAAGCAGCTTGTAGCCTCAACTGGATTTCATCTGCTTTCTTCCAAGTCAAAATCTATCCAGTTCTATTAAGTGTTCTTTTCATAATGGGCACATAACTATTAATATACAATTTTCGGACTCCCTTCTTACACAGATAATTGAAATCAGAAAGACACTATAAAACCCAATAGAGTCTTCATCTGATGCTCCAAACAGGGAAGGTTTAGAGGGAGGGTTGACCTTTTGCATGGAGCATGCTGTTTAATAACTTTGCATAAGGCAATCCTAACTTCCAGGAAATGAAAATGAAAGAACTATTCATCTGAAATCCACACTTTGGAAAAGTAACCATTGTTCTTTTGAGGAGCACAATCCTAGGGATGTGAACATGAAGTCCAGATCAGCAGACACATTCTGGCCCCAAGAGGTCTCCAGTATTAAAGGAGTTAGGGTGCAGAGGGAGGACAGAAAATGAGCCTGAGCTTTCCCTCACCACCAGGCATTTGTGCCCAGTGCCTATAGATGTCAACATCAGAGAATCCTTCTTCTTGGAGACAAGAGGAAGTCTCTTAACACAGCAGGGAAAAGTGTTTCCTCCCAAATCAATCTAGCTGGGGACCCTTCATTAGTGACCCATGCTCCTTCCCCTGATAACAAAGTGTTCTGTGTGTTAACAACACATCTTTAAAAAATGAAAGGGCTTTTCTATAAACTTGGCAAAATATTTCAAACTATATAGTCACTAGGAGTAGTTTTCAAAAATGCACATTTCACTTGGCATCTTCAGCACCCTCAGCTGGCTGAGCTTGCTCCATTTTGGCATCTTTATTTCTGCAGGGCTGTTCACATCCTTGCCAGCATCAGCTTTTCCCTTTATCCCTTGGTATCTTCTCTCTCATCTTTACAGGCTTCAGCTCCAGCTATGGAGGAGCAAGTTTAGCAAACAACCCTGCAGGTCTTCCTGTGGCTTGTCAACACCTTTGCCATATCTGTTAACCTTTTTTTGGGAGCATGACACTGATGGTAGGGTTTACATACTGAAGGGACACAGATGTACCTGGGGCTTTTGGTTGGGCTGGGGGTCATTTTACCTCATCCTCTTCACAATGCTCCTAGATTTCTTATTAATAAAACAAAGCGCATACACAGGCTGGCAGATCAAAAAAAAAAACAGCAAGCACTGGCTTCAAGAGTGGGTGTTGTTAGCATTAGCCATCAACTTCACACAGCCTAGAGTCATTTTAGAGAAGCCTCAATTAAGGAAGTACCTAGATCAGGCTGGTCTGTGGACATGTCTGTGAGGGACTGTCTTGATTATTAATTGATGCAGGAGCGCCCTGACTACTGTAGGCAGCACCATTCCTCAGGCAGGTGGTCCTGGGGCTGTATAAAAAGAGCGTGAGCCAGGGAGCAGCATTCCTTTATGGTTTCTATTTCAAGTTCCTGCCCTGGCTTCCCTCAATGGTGGACTATGGCCTGGAAGTATAAGATTAAACAAACCCCTCCTCCCCTAAATTGCTCCTGGTCAGAGTGTTTTATCATAGCAAAAGAAGGAAACTAGATTGGTGGGGCATCGAAAGTGACCCAGGCTATGAGGACATTTAGTCCTACTCTACCAGAATAAAGTCTTGAAAGAAGAAAGAGAATGTATGTGTTCTGACCTTAAAACAATGAGTTATAGCAAGATCTAATTTTTAGGAAATAAATTTGACCAGCACTCAAGTTCTCTGAGCCCACCCAAACCAGGTCCCTCTCATAATGTCCTGGCCAGACTTGGGGTAGGGGGGAAGACATAGAAAAGATCTGCCTCCTTAGTACATGCCATCACAAGTAACTATTTCCTGAAGATCTTCAACAGATGTTACATTATGAGCTGTGTTGGCTTTCCTTCACCATCCCTTTCCCTAAAGACAAAAATAAATAATTTTTGTAAGGAAGAATATTCTATCTAGATGGTCACACCCTCCATGAGAACTGCCTTGTAATTCAGAGTTCTTCAAGGCATCTAGTGGTTTCAGTGGGATGCACATTTTCTGACCCATGTTGTCAGTAGGAAAGGAAGAACCATTACTAGATTATCCACGAAGTCCAGGGACACAGAGAACATGAAGACATTCCATCCAATAGTAAGACCCTACAGGACACAACCAGGTCAGAACACCTTTAAATCTGAGGTTCCAAAGGCATCTTTACCATCTCTCCCTCAGCATGCACATAGGCTCTAAGGAGAGATGTGCATACTGCCTATGTGAGCTGCTTCAAGGATTCTCCTGATCAATCATGCCATATTCAACACACAGCAGTCTCCCAGGAAGGCTTTACCTCCATGATGGGACTGGATGCCAAGACCTTCTCTTCAATGTTGGTATCACTGGCTGAACCACCAACTGTGGCAAAATAGCGCATGGCATACTTGGCTGACACCGTCTTCCCGGCTCCAGACTCTCCGCTGACTATGATGGACTGGTTCTTTTCGTCTCTGGAAGGGAAAGAGCTCTGGTCAGTCACTGGCCATAGAAAGGCTCTGCTGCCTGCCAGGGGCTGAACCTAAAGAGAGGTATCTCTCAGGGATAAAAACGGATGTCTGAGCCAGGCATGGTGGCACATGCCTTTAATCCCAGCACTTGGGAGGAAGAGGCAGGTGGATTTCTGTGAGTTCAAGGCCAGTCTGGTCTACATGGTGAGTTCCAGGACAGGTGAGGCTACAGGGAGACCGGTCTCAAAAAAAAAAAAAATCGCTGGGGCTTGACAGTGTCCAAAGCTAACAACTGTCCGTAACTCCAGTTCCAAGGGATCTGGCAACCTCTTCTGTCCTCCATGGGCACTGCATGTCATGGGTGCACTTACCTACATGCAGGCAATACACACACACACATAAAAGTATTTTTTTAAAAATGGATGACTGTATAAAAATAGTCTGCCCTCCTTCATAGACCTGCATAAATGTGAAAGAGGGAGGGAAGAAGGAAGAACACAGATCTGAGCAGGGCTTACAAACAGAATAGGCCCTCGACAACTAAGGAAAAGTGCAGTGTGGCTAGCCGGGTACCTTCTCAAGTCCTTTCTGAGGGCAGTGCCTACATTCCAAGAATTTACACATACCTCCTTTTATCTCAGCTCCTCCAACATGCCTGTCCTATGTCACTGAACTCATTACAATTTTCTCTAAGAACATGAATCGTCTCTTGTATTGAGCCTAGCATGCTGACAAAGTTGAACACTTCTGCTCATACAGCTATATTACAAAGGGCATGTAACCAGCCTGATTTGCCTCGAGTAAATAATTACCAAATGCAACAAGCTGGATTTGAATCAGGCTAAATGAAGTCAGAAAGAAGGTACCCTCCATCAGTTAAAAATGTAACTGCAGGTCTCTCTTTAAAATATAGAGTATGAAGACTTAATGGAGAGAACATCCCTTTAGGTCTCCAAGGAACATCGGTATTTAAAGCTGAGAGTGGGGCTGGAGAGATGGCTCAGCAGCGGTTAAGAGCACTTGCTTTTCTTGCAGAGGACCCGGGTTCAAATCGAAGCACCCACATAGCAATTAACAATGGTCCATAACTCCAGTTCGAGGGGATCTGATGCCCTCTTCTGTCCTCTACAGGCACTGTATGACAGAGATGCATTTAAACACATGCAGGCATAACACTCATACACAAAATAAAAAATAAATAAATTAATTAATTAAAAAGCTTTAAAGTTGAGAGCAATAATGAAAATTTGGGACACAGTTTAGGGCAAAAATTGCTTATGAGGGCTGGACTCAACCAATTCACAAAGTCACAGGCAGGCAGGAACTCTACTTCAAATGCCCAGTGCTGGAAACAGTGCCTTGCATCATGTATTTACTCAGTGTCTACTGGTGAACCAGAAACAACTTAGGGACCAGAAGCTCTAAGCCCTCCTTTCCTAAATGAAGGCAGATTTTGAACTCAGAACCTGGTGCCAGGTCCTATGGATTCCTAAGCAGAGTGGACTTCCGAAGAACTGAGGAACCTTCATGGTGGGCTGGTCTACCATGCTGATTATCAGCACAGGCTGTGGCTATCAGCATGGGCACATGAACACCAGCTGTCTTCTGGTCTTTAAAAGCAGTGAAGTTGGACAACAGTCTGATGACAGAGAGAATCTGTCCAGCTTGAGAGGGACTAGACAGAGAGAAGAGGCCAGCTGTAGGTATAAGTGGAATGCTTGGGAAAGTCATGTGCAGGGTCTGGTTGGGGAGGGGAGCTGAAGAAACTTGATCTGCAAGCCAGTCCCTGTTAACAGGGAGCTGCAGAGCTGTGTGGTTTGAGTTCATAGTCATGAGCCATCCTGAGGGACTCAAGTGGCTCTGGATGGCTAGTGGACATTGAGAAGATGAAGATGAACACCCGTATCTTAAAGTGGATATCCAACCAATTACTTGAAAACTTACACAGACTCCTTCCTAATACTTGGTGAATGGATTTTTCCATAGTTTCCTGAGACCTCCCTTCATTCTAGGCTACCACTGTCTTCACTGCCCATTTCTTCTCTCCTTGCTCCTATGACATCTGTACACTGAAAGGTGGCATCTAAATAAGGCCATAAATGAGGTTATTTTCCATTTTCATCCTTATTTTTTTTGTTTTCATTTTATATTGTATCTCCTGGACCTAGGGGACAATGACAGGTGTCACTTCTCTTTTCAGTATCTTTATTAAGTCCCTGGAGAACTGCTCAGAAGCACAAGCATGCCAGACAACTGGAAGTGTAAGTCAGGCTTTACACCTCAGCAACAGTTACCTCTGCATGACTTAAGTTACCTCCTTTCTCTGATGTCACCTGTATCTTCAAAAAGGACAACTAGACTGCTGCAGTCATACCCCAGAGTTTGGAAATCTGCCTCGGGTTTAACCTAAAGTAAGAGGATGGGTGCAGGATGTGACTGAGCATTGGTCCTCAGCATAGAGGCACTTAGAATGGAGAAGTAAACACTATCCCAGCGCACTTAACAAAGAAGCAATATACAGAATCAAGCTCAGTGGACGAGGGACATATGCATGCTGCCTGGACAGCACACACAGGAAATTGGACTGCAACGGGATGTGGGTAACATATTGTACTTGGAAGAGACAGATAAGGCACAAACCAGTGATCCTTATCACTTTTCACTTTCAGTGACAAGGTGACAATTATTTTGCACAACACTAAGGAATTACCAAAAGCCATGAACTGTTCAGAAAAAGAATGACTCCATAGAGGTATGGCATGCTCAAAGAATCAATGAAAAAATATTTTTAAAATAAATGCTTGTTCCATAACAATTCAAGTTGAAATTTGGGTAGTTTTGTCTCCAATGGACTTAAAAGCTGTCTCTCTCTCCCTCTCCCTCTCCCTCCCTCTCTCTCTGAGGTAAGAGGTAAAATGTTTTCAGAGCAAGCAGCCCAGTCTAAGATTAACTGGCCAGGAAGAAAAGAGGGGCAACAAATGTTAAGAATCCAAAAGAGAAGAATCAAATCAATGAAATGACAAAAAACATCAGATTAAGGAGGCAAATATACAGCCAAGATTACATCAGAATCACAAATACGCCCAAATTTTAAAATCTTTGTATTGGGCTGGGGAGAGGGCTCAGTTGGCAAAGTGTTTGCCATGAGGACCCAGTTTGGATCCTCAGCAGTGTGTGCACCTATAATCCCAGTACTGGGGAGGTAGAGACAAGAGCATTCCTGGGGCTTGCTGGCCAGCCATTCCAGCCGATTGGCAAGCTCCCAGTTCAATGAGAAAGCCTGTCTTACAAAAAAACAAAGTTGGAGAGCAACTGAGGAATGCTGCTCAATGCTGACCTCTGGCCTCTGCACACATGTGCACACAATCTGTGGATCTAGGGAATACAAAGGCAAATACCTCCATGTAGACTGAAGTCACATAAACTTGCCTCTCAGACCAGCAAGTAGCTTGAACAAGGCACATGAGGTACATGCACTACCATAGATCCACGAGGATGATGTGCAACACAGTTCTCAACTTTGTTCTTCCTATGTTATCTTTCCTTCAAGTTGAGAACTGGAAGCATGAAAACCAGACCTGAATTTGAGCCTCACTTGTACTAGTGACTAGCTCTCTGAATTTGCACATGGCAGCAAATATCTGGCCTTCAGATATCTCAGCATACTTTCTTCCAACTTGGATCCTTAGGGTGTGAGCTGTTCTGAATGGCTGTCTTGATTTGGTCTCCAGTTCATCCTAACACCCTTGCCAAATTAAATTTCTAAATCATAGCTATAATTACATTTTTCCTTTTCCAAAAAGCTAAATAGCTACTCGCTCTCATCAAATCAAGTCAAAGTCCTCAGCTGAGTATGTGATCCCCTCTGCAATACATAATACTAAAGCCATTAGCAAGTATAGGACAATTAAAAAGAACACTGGGTCTACCAAGTCCTAGTTCTACTACTAACAGACTTTGTAAGTCATTAGCCATATTATAGAGGAGAATCTGCACCTGGAAATTGGCTACAAGATCATAGGAAAAAAATCTCCTTATAACATGATGGTTTTGCGTCTCAGCCACACTGGACCACTTAGTCCCTGAAGAGTGCATACCTTCCCAACACTGCATTCATGGTACTCCTCCATCTGAAGCCCCATCAACACAGAAGCCTCCAGAAGTCTGTCCTGACTAGCATCATAGTAGATAGTATTTCTCCATCTTTTAAGGTCTCATGCCATTCATCTTATACCACTTTTAACACACTGTCACCTTTTACATGACACTAGTGACAGTCCCTGTTGGTTTTACTTGCTTCCTTTTTCTTGTCTCTTCTCATTTCTAAAGCAGAGATCTGTGACATCAACTTACCCATTTCTGACATTTAACAATTCTATGATGAAAATATTAACAGGAGATGTACGTAAGGAAAAGCCTTGTTCCCATTGTCAGGTTATTTGGGGCTGGTTGTGGGGACATTTATAAATATGGAATATTACCCAATGCCCTTCAAAAGCACAATCAATGTGTAGTTCCAGCCATTCAGCCCAGTTTTAGAGATGATTTAGCTGGAAACTTGGGTCAATCTGCTTTTTAATAAATTCTTTTCTCTTGAGCCCAGTGAAATTCTCTTTAGAAAAGGCAAATCGTGGCCAAGAAATTTAGTGCCCAGCTGTTATTCAGGTCCAAGCTGTCTTCAGGCAGTCACGCACTACTGCAAACAGGAAATATCCTTGAAGACTTGTGCCTCACACAAGAGCACAGGATTCCAAGTTAAGGAACTCCATCATTCTGAGTAAAACCCAGCATATGCACTCCATCTCCACACACAACTCACCCAGACCCCCTTATTCAACTTCTGAGAGGTCAGAGTTGCTTCCAAGGTCCCATGTTCTTCTAGGTTTCTCACTACAGCACTTTAAGCTCATGAGATGATGGGCCACCCCTACCTACCCTTCAAGTGGGGCATGTGGTAGTGAGAGTTGGTATAGCAGGGGGCTACCAAGCATCTGTAGTCAAAGGAGGGCACTGCTGACCAGCCAGGGAGCAGTACAGGAGCTCTTCTTGGAGAACTGCTTAACGGTTGTCCTGTTTGGGCTTCCTACAGAGTCATTTGCCACCTGTGGTCTTCCACTAGGCAGTATGAATACAGGAGCCAAAGGGAAACCCTGCTCTAGTCATCTCAAAGATGGAAGAGAGTCCAAGGACTATGCTGGAGGTCTGATTCACCAGCAACCAAGCTGGCTGTGACTTGGGGCCAGGTGTCCATCTTCAGATTTGTGTGGCACCTGTGGTAATCCACCCTCAATGCTCTGCCAGCAACAACGCAACACTAAGTGGAGAGTTCCTAGAGGCCAGACACTAGCCTTGAATCCCCAGTGTTCCTGACACCAAGACCCATGGAACCTAGTTAGCCTTGACTAGAAAAAGCCAAGGTCTTCATGCAGACCGTCTAGTCTCTACTCACCAGCTCTCACCAGAGTACAGAAACCTCAGCACTGTTGGAAATCCCTCCCTTCCCTCAGGACCCATGCCAGCACATCCTTCTTAGTTATCATCAGAAAGTAGTATGGTCTGATTTCCAAAAATTTCAGCCTGGACATCATCTATAAACATCGGAGAGCAGTTTTCCAGTCTCTCTCCTCCTTTACCACGTCCTTCTCATGAGACTTTCTGAAAACCAATGTTGGTTTTACCTGCTTCTCACTCACCATAAGCCGTCCAGTGACATCCTTCAGCCACTAAGAAGAGCCACTTTCCTGGTGGTACCCCAGGCCAAGGGGGCCCACCCAGTCCCACTGCTTGCCACCCTTCTCTTTATGGACTACATTGAACCCACATAGGCTTTTTGTCTTCATTCTCTCCTGCTCCTGCTCTATGGCAGCCTGGTACTTTTCCAGCTCAAACTGATACCCCCCACCCCCCCCTTTTTTTTTTTTTACATCTCACAGCTCTTAATGCCTGGTACTCAATCATCTTCTGTCTTATAGCAGCTCATGTATAACTGCTTTTTAATTTAATCACTGGGCTGTTTACAGCACACCCAAATGGTTTACAAAACTCTTAGCCATGTATCTTATACTTAAGATTCATAAAAATCAGTGGATACCAATCTTCCTATTTTAAAGAAGAGAAAACAAGTCGAGAAGATTCAAGTAGTGTACCCAGAGTTCCTGAGCTGGAGAGACACTGTGTCCAAATTTGAACATAGATTTCCACCTCCTTGTGTAACTTTCCATAGTGCTGTGCTGCATCTTCTCTATGGCCACTTCTTTCTTGTCCAATGGAGCAGTGTTAACAAATGTAGCCCAAGTACAAGGTGAAACCCAAGTCAGGGGTTCTTAGCACTGATTGGTTCACCATCAACTCCTTGGCCAAAATATCCCATGTGCAGAAGCCCTCCCCCAAACATCCCATCTTCATAGCACTCACTACACAATTTACTAAGGTGTTATTCACTTACCTAATGTTCTAGAGCCTAAATCCCATGATGCCAATCTCAAATAAGAGGATTTGGATAGCAGGCCGGCACCTGGACTATATTATGAGGAAAGCCTGTAGCCTAGTAGTCATACATAGTGGCATGACAGAGCTCAGAGCCCTGCCCCCTTGAGTTATACAACTTCCTGCCTACAAAACCAATCTGGTAAAAACAAACAAAAAAAACACCAAACTGGTAACCCCTGTCCCCTTCTCTGTCTTCTCATGTTTTACCTATGGTAGGAAGGGGACTTACAGTCTCAAACAGGTACAAATCTATTTCTTGGAACTGGAAATTCCTTGAGGGGATGAAGAGATGAGAACATCACTTGCTTAGGCTCCTTATGCCAAGGGAAGTTGTAAACCAGAAAGGAGAGGGAGTCTGGTTTACCAACACACAGCAAGGACTCATCTCTGACATGTTCTTAACTCTGTAGTGACAAATCATCTGGAAATCTGGGTGTGTCGGAACATATTGTTTGCTACAGGGATAATCAATCTGCTGTTTCTTGCTGTCTACCTTTGTCTATTCTCTAATTACACTGTCAACACCACTACTGAAACACAGACTCTACTATGGCAGGGGTGGGAAACCACTATGTGACAGAACAGAAAACAAATTGTTCAACAAAGATATCTATGTCAGCACCATGGACAGTGGTAATAATGGAAAAAGAGCCAGGGAAAAGGCACAGCAAAACTAAGACACAATGACTATTTCAGAACAGAAATACTGTATTTGGTTTGATGCTTTAATAACTTTAAGAAAGAAGAATGAAACAATGTGAGATACAATCACAAATCATATTAATATAAAGTACTCAAAAGCCTATTGTATAGTGAGGGACGTATCAGGAAGAATCAGATCAAAGAGAAAGATGGAAAGGTAAGGGAGGGGAAAGAAGTTGGGTATAGAAGAAGGTTAGGCTGGAGGAAAAGTTAGGTGAAGGGGGGTGGGGATGCAGAAAATGTCAGGGAGGCAGATTGAGGTGTGACTTAAGAACAACACATTTGCAATTATTTTAACATTACGGACCATATTAAGAACACTGTTGTTCTGAGAAGAGGTTGTGCCTGATTAACTCAAGCAAAAGATTAAAGGTCCTTTCCAATAAGACAGGCCTAACAACAGGAAGGGGTATGCTCAGACAGTTGAAGGAAGGGCACTGTGTGAAGGGTGCAGCCCTGGGTTCCAGGGGTGAGGATGGCAATGGGCTATTCCTGAGGACCTCAACCATTGGGCACTGGCATCCTGCACAGCCATGGCCTCCCCTCCCCTTAGGCCTAGCCCAGAACTCAGCCCAAGTCTTTCAAGAGGGCCATCAAAAATAAGCAAAGAAAATTGGTGCTTAGCAGTCAGAGTCTTAAGTGTCTGCTTGGTAAAAGAAAAATGGACTTCAGTGTAAGGTATAAGTACTTAGTGCATTTACTATCCAAATATCATTTCCCACTTCTGTTTCACAGTGGCCCTTGGAATTGTGGAGCTCTATTTATAAACCTCCCAGAAGAAGCATGATACAGGCAGCAGTAAAAGGAATCCATTCTTTCCAGCTTAATATAGTCCCCAAGAGGGGCTTCTCCACATCTGAGAGAAAGAGCCCTCAGGAGCTCCATCCAGCCTACCTCCTCCCTAGCACATGAGCAGGGGTAGACTGATTCTCAGCCTCCATTAACAGGAATACACCAGTTTCTTTGCCCTTAAAACAAGGGGCTGGATGATGACCCAAAGACCCAGGCTGCAGTTGAGCTGTGTGGTACATTCTATACCAACTGCAATTATCTGCTGATCTCTAAACATACTTTTAAACTCAAAAACCTATGGGGTCAGGTGATCATGAGGATCAGGGAAAGTTTCCTGTGGCTTCATGCTTTACAGATTTGTTGTGGTTCATGCCAGTAGCTAGTGGTGAATGGTGACATGCATATATAATATCTGTAGTTTATTATTTTGTCCTGGAACTAGTTTGTAGTGAAGGGTATGCGCAGGCAAAATGACCAGTCCTTGGTCAGTCATCCAGCTGGAATATGAGGCCAGGGTACCTGCAGAACTCATCTAAAAACATAGGTTCTTATGCTACTGCCAGGTCTATTTGACATGTTGCCAATACAAAAGCTTTCATTTTTCTCATATAGCCCTGCTTTAGCTCTTTATGTTTTAGATGTGGGCCTCCTTGAAGGCCAATTTCTGCATTTCTCTCTCTCTCTCTCTCTCTCTCTCTCTTCCAGGTGATCCCTTAGGGGAACTTACCTTCTCCCATGTGTCTAACTACCATTCACAAGTTATCTATTCTCAGATACCTCCTGTGAGGCTTAGCTTTATCAGTGTGACATAACTTAGAATCACCTGGGAAGAGAGTCTCAATGGAGGAATGTCTCCATTGGGTTGGCCTCTGGGAATGCCAGTGAGGTTTATCTTAATTAAGTTAATAGATGCATGAAGACCCACCCCATAGTGGGCATCACCATTCCCTAGGTGGGGGATCCTGAACTATGTAAGAGTAGAGACACTGAACTGGGCACAAACAAGTAGGCAAGTGAGCAGGTGAAAATGAATGCATTTCTCTCTCTGCACTTGGATGTGGTGTGACTGCCTGGAATGATGAACTATAATCCACAGTTGCAAGCTGAAACAAGCCCTTTCTCCCCTAAGATGCTTTATGTCAGGATAATTTATCACAGCAACTGACATGAAACTAGGGCACCTCCCCAACCCAGAGCCTTCCCCAGAGCCACACCTGTACCACAGTCCTGGATAAACGCATGTGGAGACTGCAAGGTGCCCCAAGGCCTCCCTGTTCAGAGAAGAGTTCTTCAACTCCCCACCCTTCTGCTCTTCCCCTGTATCCTCGAGGCAACAGTGACAGGGAACCCTGGGGGTGGCTCTGGGCTCCTTTCTCTCTCTTTTCCCACTAAGTCAGGCTGATTGGATGGCCTTGTTTTTTTTTTTTTAATTTTATTTATTATTTTTATTTTATGTGTATACATGTATTGCCTGCATGTAGGTAAGTGCACCCATGTCGTGCAATGCCCGTGGAGGTCAGAAGAGGCTGTTGGATCCCTGGGACTGGAGTTACAGACAGTTGTTAGCTGCCAAATGGGTGCTGGGATACAAACCCGGGTCTTCTGCAAGAACAACCAGTGTTCTTAACCACTGAGCCATCTCTCTAACCCCTGCCTTGGTATTTTTATAATTCACACTCAAGCCCTGCTCCTCACCCTCTCTCTCCTGTATCACATCACAGCATAACTCATCTTTCTGCGTCAACTTTATTTCTGCCTGTAATCCATTCCTCCTCACTACTTCTGGCAAAATACTGACAGACTCACCTGAATGTGTCCAAGTGCTGCTCAGCGCACCTCTGCTGGAGCACTGAGCACCTTCAGTACTGGAGGTCCTTCATGACCTATTCCCAGGGACCAGTCTAGGCAGAGCTGTCAGATAGTGCAAAAGGTGGGCAAACACAGGCAGTGGTCATGGAGAAACGTAATTTTCAAAGAATTCAGGTCCCAACGAGCAGGTCATGGTTCCTGGAAACATTTTGACTGCCAAAATATTGGCAGAAGTGTCCAACCTGTGGCCTTGGGGCTGCATGTGCCCCAGTATACCTATGGATGTGGCCAAACACAAAATCATAAACTTAGTTTTAAAACTGAGATTTTTTTTTGGAAATTAAAAAACAAAAAAAACATGATTGCATGATTTTTGAGCATGAACTTTGCAGATAGCAATGTCACACCACAATGTCCAAAGGCTGCACACCGCTGCTAGGGGTTCTGCAGTCTGGGTGCACACTGCCAACAGTGCACACTGCCAACAGTGGCCCCACATCAGACCAGAAGGGTCATAATTTCTGGGATGAAACCTGGATTTTTAAAATCCACACGTGACATCATTATTCTGCTATAACATTGGTTCTACTGGAGTTACGGACAATTGCTAGGTTGAAATGCTTTGTTAAATCAGCCACTGTATAAATATGCTTAGGCACTTTCAATAATTCAAATACCTTGCAACTCCCTTGTGGTCAATAATAGCCTATGTACAATGTGACACAACTTAAATACTTGCTTGAAGAGACCACACAGTCTTTAATTTGTGAATCTATTAACTGCTTTTCAACTACAGACAACAGGAACAGTCACATTTAATTCTAAGCTCTAGTTAAAAGTTTATGATGAATCACTTGGAAAATTCAAAGCAGTTTTCTCATTAACTGGATTTACATTCTTGACTTCCATATAGTTGGAATAGTAGTGTAAACAGGACAGTTTTGTCAGAGACATCTAATGTGACCCAGAGTGGCGACACATCTATAATCCCAGTGTGAAGCTGAATATGCCCTGGTTATTTGGGGGTATCTACTCCATAGGGTACAGTATTAACTTGCAAGAAGCAGTGTTCATGAACCCCTCCCGTGCCCTCATGCAGCTGCTGCAAGACTCTCACATTTAATTCAAGGTTAAATTTTCTCCCATCTTCCTGCCCCATGCCTCCTAAAAACAAGAGCCCAAACTCATGGACCAGAAACTGTTTTCTCAAGCACTGACATGGAGACACCAAGGGCTGGGGGTGGGAAAGGTTGGTGCTCAGCACTAGGTGGTGTTGGGAGTCCATTTAGGATACATGACAATGGTTAAATGGTTTAATGCACAAATGTATACTGTGAACTAACTACCACTCTGTCTGGTGCACAGTCAGCACTCAGATATCTCATGAGGAATGAATAGATACCATGGGAAAGAAAGAAAAGCCAAAATATAGCTTGGTTATGGAAAAGTACTACTAATTGCATCCATTCATGTTAACTATTTATCTATGACTGAATTATCATGCAGCACAATAGTTATGAATATTATTAAACCTGATACACCAGTGCTGGTGTAGGCTTCATTCAGTTGCAAAAACAGATGTTTGATCTTCAGTGATGCCTATGGAGTTTTAAACAAATGCAACAGATTACTTTTTCAAAGTACGAGTGTGTAAGCCTACAACATAGCAAAGCCAACTACCTGGGAATCTCACCTATGACCCAACATTTCAGTTGGAAAACTCAAGTGTTCATGAGGCAGATAAACAAGGGGCTCAATTAAGTTGATTTTTAAAGCTCCTAAGAAAACAAACACGAGAACAGAAACAAGGATGGCTCAGGCCAAAGCAAGTGCTTGAAACTCAGTTTCTCAGTGCTTCCAAAAGAGTAACAAAGCTTACTGCATCAGAAAATGCCTAGATTAAGGGTGTGGAAACCAAGGTTCCAAGAGGTACTGGAGGTGGGACAGGATGTAGGCTAGAGGACTCATCTCCTTGGAGGGTGGTAAGCTAGGGAGGCCAGCAGCACCCCGGCAAGGCCTGCAGGAAGAGGTCTGGAGTCCACACAGTCTCCACGTTCTCCATGTTCTTCCAATAGACTGCACAGTCAGAGCATTCTCACTTTAATGAAGGCTCCAGGTAGACTGGAGTAGCTCAGGATTCTCAGAGAGCACAGGACTGGGGGATAAAGGACTGTGGCATTTACTTTTCTATTCACTTTTTTATGCCAAGCAGCTAAGACTCCAAGAGAGGGACCATGTATGCACTGAAATATAGATTACACAAGAACTGGCTTTTTCTTCTGTGAATTCCTCTTCCCTAGCTTTAACTCTAGCTTCAGCACACCCCATACCTCTCCTACTTCCAGATTTTCATTAATTCACCAGCATCAGTGTAGGAACAGAAGGTGAGAGTGACTATGGAACAGGGAAGGACCTTGCCTGGTCACATCAAAGAACTTCCTTGGCTGAGTCATTCTGTGGCACAGGTTGCTGCCAGTAGGAGAGGTTTGGGATCTGTAGAGCCTCAGTAGGGATCTGTAGATCCCACTGGTACAGACTAACACACAAGGCTTTCTAAGGGGCACAGGAATGCCCTGATAGTCTGTGAAGACTTGAGAGGTCTAGAGCAAGGTGAAGAGATACAAAGAGTCAGAAGGAAAAATCAGCCCTGACCAGGCAAGCTTAATTGGTCATCCAAGCAGAACTAGCACCAATGTACATCACCTGCAGTGTGTTCTGAGTAGCACAAGAACCTGGTGGTCCAATTAAAGGATGCTGTTCTTGATTCAGCCCACATTTTCTTCCATCTTTCTTCATGTGGAAATTCTCCCCTCCCTATCTCCTTCCCCTGATCCCTTACTAATCCCCCATGAGGCCAAATTCAAAGGAGATCCTTGGAACCCCATGATGAATATCTGCCTAGAAGTAGGTACATCCCCCTGTAGGGTAACCGCCCAGTGCTGCTGCTTTTCTTTTAGGAAGACATTTATTATTTTTAGTTCTTTGAAAATTTCATACAATGTATTTTGACCATATTCACCTCCTTTCCACCCAACTATGTCCTCTTTTATTTTAATCCACGAAGTTTGATTTGTGATGCCCATATACTCTTGGGTGTGGGGCCATGCACTGGAGAGTACCAGGGGCCACACCCTTAAAGAAAACCAACACTCCCTCTCACAGCAGCTATCAATTGCCAAGAGGTCCTCAGTAATGGATAGGACTTCATGTCCACTGCCCAGCTCCCTGCTCCAAGCTGGGATTTTGTCTGGCTTGAACTTAAGCATGTCTTATGCATGCTGCCACAACAGCTATAAGTTCATATGCACCCTTGCCCTGTTGTATTTGGGAAACACATCCACTACCTCTGGCTCTTACAGTCTTTCCAGTCCCCTGTCCACAGTGATCCCTGTGAACCTTGGGAGGAAAGGGTGTAATACAGGTGTCCCATTTAGGGCTGAGCCTTCTTCAGTCTCTTATTCTTTGCACCTTGACTAGTTGCTGGTCTCTGTGCTAACTGCCATCTACCACAGAAAGAAGCTTCTCTGATGAGGGTTGATAGATGCCCTAATCTATGGGTATAATGATAAATCATTAATCAGTTTAATACAATGTCCATTAATAATATAATAACAGTAGATCCTGCCCCTGGGTCTATGCCTGTCTAGCCACAGGTTCTTAGCCCCAAATAACTATTCCAGGTATGGGTTTCATCTTGTGGAGTGGGCCTTAAATCCAATCAGACCAGTTGTTACTGTAGCTTGTAGGATTCACAACTGGAGAAGACTGATGATTACTCTTCTCCTCTAGTAGCCTACACAACACTTTCAGCACTATGAAAGCTATCCAGCAGGTCAGTACCAGCTTGATTCTTCCATGTTCTTTGACTCACATATGTGGTGTCTTCAGCAACAGGGTCTTACTATCAAGTTCTGGAAGGACAATAACTTGTAATGTCTGGGGGAAGGGGGTTTCTATGGAAACTCACTAGCCAACAACTCCAAAAGAGGGAACACATTTCTGGCACTGGGATTTTTGTTTGTTAGCCTGTGGTGTCCAGTAGGGTTACTGTCACCCCATTATAGGGTAGCTCCATTTAACTGTCTTTTTATATGTATGTATGTATATGTTTTGGGATGTTTCTACAGTAATAGGTTTCCATACGGCTTTTTCTAAAGGCCTTTAGTGTTACTTACCCCTCCCTATACTCCCTCCTCTACTCTGCCCTCCTATTTCCCACCCCGTTTAACCCTTCCTGTACCATTATTCCTCTTTACCCCTTTATACCATGCATTTTTTTCCTCCCTTCCTTGAAAGACTCTCACCACAGTCTCTTACTAATTTGCTGACCTCTACAGGTATTATAAACAAAACACATACAGCTAAATATTCAAAGCTAACATCCACAAATGAGAGAAAATATGTGACATTTATCTTTCTGGTCCTAGGTTACCTCACTCAGCATTATGGATTCCCGTTCCATTCATTTACCTATGAACTTCATAATTTCATTTTTCTTAACAGCTGAATAATATTCCATTGTGTAAATGTATCATATCTTCAACATGGTACTGGCATAAAAACAGATACATGGATCAATGGAATACAACTGAGGATCCATATGTAAGCCCACACTAATATAGTCACCTGATTTTTGACAAAGAGGCTAACATACATTAAAGAACAGATAGCATTTTTGTCAAACAGATATGGTCAAACTGGATAGCTACATGTTGAAGAATCAAACCAGATCCTTCCTGCTCATCCTTCACAAAACTCAACTCAAAATGGATCAAGGACCTCAATATAAGACCCGATAGTCTGAATCTAATGGAGAAGAAAGTATTGAATACATTTAAACTTATCAGCACAGAAAAAAAGACTCCCTGAACAGAACACCAATAACACAGACATTAAGAGCAACAATTGACAAATGGGACCTAATGAAGCTAAAAAGCTTCTGTACATCATTGTTTGAATGAAGAAACCTACAGAATGGGAACAAAATTTTTATCAATTATACATCTGGCAGAGGGTTAGTATCTAGAAAATATAAAGAAAAAGCAAACAAAGCATCAAGAAAACAACCCAATCAAAGAATGGGGCATGGAATGAGAGAATTCTCAAAAGATGAAATACAAATGGTTGAGAAATATTTTTTGAATGTTCAATATCCTTAGCCATCAGAGAAATGCAAAATAAAAGTACTTTGATATTTTAGCTTACCGCCATCAGAATGGCTAACATCAAAAAGTAAAGCAGTAAGTGTTGGCATAGGTGTGGGAAAAGGAAATTATTCACTGCTGGTGGGGTTGCAAACTGCTGTAGCCACTATGGAAGTCAGTGTGGAGGTTCCACAAAAAGCTAGAAGTAGACCTACCACATAATCCAGCTAGAGCACTCACAGGCACATGCCCAGAGGAGCCTTTATTCTACTACAGGGATACCTGCTCATCCCTGTTCATTGCTGCTCTATTCACAAAGGCATGGAAATAGAAACAGCCTAGATGTCTGTCAACTGGTAAATGGATAATGAAAAAGTTGCTTTTCTAATGAAATGCAAAGTGCAAAGAAGTTCAGAGCTACAAAAAGTTACAGAGCCAAACCAGAGATCTAAAGTTTATGTCAGGCGAGTGGTTAACAAAAATGTGGTATATTTACACAACGGAGTTCTATTCAGCAATAAAGAAAGATGAAATAACGAAATTTGCAGGTAAATGGATGGATCTAAAAACTGTTATACTAAGTGAAGTAACACAGACTCAGATGAAAGATGTGTTTTCCCTCATTTGTGGATCCTAGCACCAAATACTTTAAAATTCCATATCCTTTTAATAAGATGATACTGTACAGCAGTCTCTTCTGAATGAAATAACTACCACCATCACGACTTCAGTAGTGCCTGATTGCTAAACATCATCACAATTGGCCTTGTTGTTGGTTGTGTTCCTTCATTAAAGGAGGGGCAAATGGTCACTGGACCCTCAAACACAGTATCCAGCCACTCTTCCCAGTCAACTGTATGTAATATGGCCCTAATCACACATGGTCTCCTAGATTTGGGGAGGGCTAAAATTCACAATCTAGGGAAGGCTAAGAAGAGAAGGCTTGATCCATGCTGGGTAAAGGCTATCCAGTGTGCATACCCTCAGGTCATTCATATACTTCAGCAACCCCTGAGTTACCTCAGTAAGTAAACTCAGTAAATTCATTGGTTCTCCAGTAAAACTTGAATCAAACATTTGGTTTGACACTAGAACCATGAAAGGGAATAAGCATTGCTAAGTATCCCTAGGAAAAGAATTCTCACAACAGAAGGAAAATATATTTGTTAATGTTATTATGTCTCATAATGATTAAAAAAGAAAATGGGAATGTAAAAGATGTTAAAAGGATATGGGAGCTCTCCTGGCCTGCTCCTCTCCTGCCCTCAGGCCTCTCTTGGGGTAGTCTATTGCGCAGCCCTCCATGCCTTGACTCCCACAGCCGCGTTCACCCTTCCATCTCCCCCGCTGTTCTCTACTCCTAGCTTGGGCCCTGTGCCATTCCTAGTCTTGGGGCCCCAGACACCTGGGGAGCCAGTGCTGCTTCCTGACCCTTTTCACCGGGACCAGCTTGGTGCCTTCCTTGGGCCCCAGGAGCACTGCCTCTGGACCCAGCCCCGCCCTCACCTCTCTCTGCTTCCCTGGTCCTGCAACACCGTCAGCCTCTTTCTGGGGCTGACAGCCTCTTTCTGGGGCTCTGAGGCTTACCTTGCCTCTCCCTGATCCTCTGCATCCAGTACAACCCAGCTACTCAATCCACTCCCTGAGAAATCTTGGGGCTTATTCCCACCCCATCAGC
>NW_008358413.1:272107-281462 GCF_000622305.1 Nannospalax galili
CTGCTTAGTATCCTCAGGAAAAGAATTCTCACAACAAATGGAAAATGTATTTGTTAATGTTATTATGTCTCATAATTATTTAAAAAGAAAATAAGATTATAAAAGATGTTAAAAGGATATGGGAATGAGATATTTTCCAATATAGAGAAATTGAGAAAGCCTAAGTGATGAAGGTCTGGAGTTTGGGATGATATGTAAAAGATGAGACAAAAATAATATACACATAATCTTAAAATTTCTAAGGTCATAGTTTTGTCAACTAGTTTAAGGAACAAAATATATATCTAATCAAGGTTTATTTGAGAACATTTGGTTTTTCACCCAAGCTTTACATAGCACATGGTAATTAAAAGTACCAGACTGGTGGAACTAACCTTATTGGATGTTTAACAACCATACTTTGAGGCCTATACTAATCTGGTCAGAGCGACTTAAAGGACAGTTTTTGCCCCTTGCCCTCCAAAGTCGACTAAGTTCCAGGGGACTATGGAACACCTCTCAAGACGTCCTATAACTGTGGTGAGTCACCTCTCCTCTTGTTCAGGGAGGCCATGGAAACTTCACCAGATGGACTTGAACCAGTGTCCAGTATACAAGAGGAGGGTCAACACAGAGGAAACATTTCCTCCAGCTTCCAAGTGAAGCTAGCCATGGTCGAGCAGGACCTTTGATTTGTCTTCACATAGATGGAACTGGTAAAAGAAAGGAGCCAGGGGCTCCTTCCGAGCCCTCAAATGACCTAAAGTGTAAATATAAATTGATTTATTTGGGCCAACTGTATGGTCTTAAACACCCAAAACGAAAGTATAACCAAGGAGTAAAGTGATCAGTATATCTCTTTAAGAGTTCAAGGGATTACACTTCCCAGATATTAGGCTTAAGTCCATATAAAAAGTTATTTAGCCAGGTGTGGTGGTGCACGCCTTTAATCCTAGCATTCGGGAGGTGGAGGCAGGCGGATCTCTGTGAATTCAAGTCCAGCCTGGTCTACATAGTGAGTTCCAGGACAACCGGAGCTACAGGGAAACCCTGTCTCAAAAAGACCAAAAAAGATAAAAAGTTATTTAGACAATTATTTCCCATTGATGATTTTGTTCTGAATCTGAAAGTGCTGTTCAGATCTACGACTTCAAACCTTGGTCTGCAATACTGTAGTGCCCACCTGTAGCTAATGGAGACAACCCACTATTGTTCTAAAATGATGGCCAAATTTGTTTTCTTCCCCTATCTAGAAGCCTTTGAGAGGGAACTGACACTGATTCTAACCACTCTCTGACCCAATAGAGGGATGCTTTTGGAAGCCCTTGTCAAGAAATTTCAATGGACTCTCATACGAACATTTGAAAATTGCCCTGTTCTGACTTTTTTCTAGTTCCCTGTCTAGAACTTGTAATGCTAGTTACTCTTGCCTTTACTTCTCCTTCACATCTCCTATTCACCAGTCAAGGACTTTCTTTCCCTCCTACAGATAAGAGTTATGCAATTTGGGAGTCTTTTAGATAGACCCACTGAAGGGGTACTCCAATTGCCTCACCCTGCATCCCTGTTCAGCATGGAAGAAGCCAGAGTGGTCTGTGTCCTGATTCGCTATCTGCAAACTGGGTAACCTCTTCAGAGGAAGGTGTGATAAGACTAGGAGGTAGGAACTGGCTAGGCAGTTAGTATAAAGAGACCCCAAAGAAAAGGAGCCAGTTTCTTGGCTAAAAGTCAAAATGTCCTGAGCCTCTTTGCAACATACTCTGTTCCAAAGGCCAAAAATGTCAAAAGTATTTGGAACTCTTATCTAATCCTTTAAAGATTTTAGAGTTACCTCTTCAGAGGAGGGAATGTTAGAGTAGCAAAGGGCCCCATTATAAAAAATAAAAAAGGAAGAAGAAGGAGTACATGAAGTTACCGGAAAAAAAGTGATGGGGAGATATGGGAGGAGCTGGAGGGGATAGAGTAGGCATGGATTTGCTCAAAACACCTTCTATGCTTATATGCCTGTATGAAATTCTCAATAAATTATTTTTAAAAAGTAAAGTTCATGCCTTTCAAACACATCATACTTCCAACCTCAGGAGAGGCTACTCGGTGAAGCCCCTGCTTCAGTGTAAGGCATTCAAGCAGACACAATCAGCCTGAAAGCTTAGTTGATAATTCATGTAACTGCAGAGCTCAGAGTAGGCACACTACCAGTGTCAGCTCTATTCATCAACAGTGCTCTTTTATTCATGGGTCTCTCTGGAACAATGTCCCAAGTCTGTGAATACGGGAACACAAATGAATTATATCCATAAGGTTTCTAAACACATCTGAGTCCTCAAAGGCTCACTTTAATGAGCTGGAAAAGACCCAATAATAGAAAGTAAATCAATCATTCATTAGGCAAGCAAGAAAACTTGCAGATTCTCAGACATCTCTAACAAAACTAAAACAGAGGTCCTCTTCTTTTTGCCACACAGGATCTGGACAGTATTTGGTAAGTCCCACATGGGAAATGCTCCCCGCCCCCCAATCAAGATGTGCCACCTCCATAGCTCCACACCTTATAGTATCCTTCCTACCCATAGCTTCCTGAGGTTTTAAGGTAGCAAAGAGAAGAGTATACCACCTTAGGCCAAGAGCTGAACTTGTGTACTGGCAGCCTCTGGCCCAAACCAGTCAGTCTCCTTCAGAGAAGCAGAGTCCATCATTACTCATGTGAGTGGGAACGTAACCAAGATCATGCCTCTATTGATAGCCCACCTTCCTTCCCTCTCTCAAGTGCCTTTTTATGTACCATATGTGCACACACACGTGGCCAGGAGTTAGCAAGAAAACAGACAAGTACTACCCCTCCACACACGGATTCATCATAATCAATATCTATTTTACCACATCCCTAGCTTCAGTTTACCCCTCAGTACTGACAGGAGGTAGATCAGCTAACATTTCTTCATTCATTTTACAATATAAAGCCTTGGTGATTTCCTTGCTGAGACCCTTGTTTCTCCTTTCTCCACTGCCACACCCATTAGAATGTGTAGCAGGGACACTTTCCACACGCTGAAGGCCAGTTGTCCTTGGGCATGACAGAGGAGTCAACAAGGACAAGGACCCAAGACAGACAGTTCTTCTAGGTCAGGCATCTGGGTCTGCCCTCCAGTTTCTGTCTTCAAATGTTCTGTGAAAAAAGCAGTTAAAGCTAGACCATATGCATCAGAACATCAGGGTGACTGGTGTGAAGAGGTGTGGGAGCCCTCAGCTCACACATGAGAGAACTTGCAAAAGGGAAGTTGATTTACAAACATTTTCTGAGGAATGCACCAAAATTGTAGGGAAAAATAGACAAGAAAGACAAGGGTATCCACAGCAGAGCCCTGCCAGAGTCACCTACCAGTGACACTGATGAGATGTAATACCTTCCGTGGAGGGCTTACAGAGGGGCATTTCCACTTTGAGCATATTAATTCACTTCTCTGAGCCTCTGTTTCCTCAATTGTAAAGCAAAGTATTGAGACCTCCAAACTCCTTAATTAGGGATTATGATGTGGGATGAAACATGCTAGCAGATAAAATCAATGGAGCTAGGATTTGCAGACACTCACCTGTCAGTTTCAGTAAAACCAAACCAGCTTTCCTGAAAGTCCCATCAGTGGCTCCCCTCAGTGCAGCCACAGGCTTCTGCTGCCTCTATTCTTCATCTAACTCCACTTGCATGAAACGGCCCTTGCCAGGCTGTATTGATTTGACCAGTCTGATAGATCCCCTTCCCAGCACAAAAGGCCTATGCAGCTGTCCCAAAGGAAGATCAGCATTCACTGTCCTTACATCACCATGATTTTAAGAAGCAAGACTGAAAAGTCCTGGCACCTGATCTCTGGGAGGACATGGGTAGCTGATGATATTTTGTGCTCTTAGACAACTGAAGTCAAGAACAAGGAGGGAGAAGTCCTGCTGATTCCACTTATACTATGCTGGCTGGATACATTGCAAAGAGTGGACGACAGGGCTGTTGCCTTCTGTTGCATGTTTTCTGGCTCTGTGAGTGGGAAGTATGTCTGTTTTATCCAAGTGCCTGCAAACTTGTCATCCTCGAAGGTGGCAGACAGGCAAGGGCTCAGGGGCTCCAACAATTTGTCAATTCTTTCCTATATGCATGCACTGAGCAAAATTTGAGCTTTGCCAATGAAGGAAAGGAAAACTGCTTCCTTGAGAGGCTGACCCATATGGGCTGGACCCATATC
Source organism: Nannospalax galili (assembly GCF_000622305.1). Classification (NCBI taxonomy): domain Eukaryota; kingdom Metazoa; phylum Chordata; class Mammalia; order Rodentia; family Spalacidae; genus Nannospalax; species Nannospalax galili. The sequence goes on from NW_008358413.1 coordinate 276,316, forward strand.
TAGTACAACTGAACAAAGCAAAACATTTGTATTCAAATACAGAGACCACCAATAAATTTATGGTTCAGAAAAAGAACATTCAAGAAGGTCGAGGCTATGGAGAAAGGATCCTGAATCAGGAGTCATTAAATGTCAAAACATTGACAGTCTACGATTGATATGGACAGAGTCAGAAGTTTGCACAGATGGATGGGAAATTGAGAGGAAGACATCTGCTGTGCATAGAGCCAGACTTGGTAATGTTTGGGTTTTTCCTTAGGTGGGAGGTTTGAAGGCAGAAGTGAAAGCACTTAACTACTTTATGCTTGGAGGCAGGGAATGATCTCTCTTTAAATATTAAACATCATTCCTTTTGTCAAAAATTGAACAATACCTCCCCATTAATAGAACAATCATTTTTAATGCAGATAACTAACTTCTCCTTTGGAAAGGAAATTTTGGGGTCCTAAGATTACATGCTTTGGAGACTGGGTAATATAATTTTTTAAATCTTCAAATATTCATCAGTTTGATTTTCAAAGTCTCTTTAGGCTTTCCTTTAATAATACCAACTGCTTAAATCTACTTGGAGCAATACTCATTCGTAGAACTTTAAAAGTACTTTAAGTGTTTTTCAATGTCATTTCAGTGTCACTTATAAAACTCATGGGAATTTGAATTATAATTCTGCCTCTATACTTAAGGCTCACAGAACATGGAATAAGGGGCAAAGAGAACACTAATACACCTCTCAACTCTCATCAATGAAGCTCCCTCATGCAACAGTGGGTCAGGAACACAAAAGGTTACAAATGGCCAAAGCATAGAGAATGAGAGTCCGCAGAGTATGGGCCCTTGGACAGAACTCCTATATTAAACTCTACCCAGGGCTCAAGGGCCATTGAGAAAGAGGGGACAGAAAGATTTTAAGAGCCAGGGAGAATGTACATGACCATATGGAAATAGAATCCTACAGATTCCTGGGACCCTGCTTCTATGAACCTATAGCAATAGTGTTAGCATACACAAGAACCAGGCAAATGCAAGCAAACAAAAACCCTGCACAAAACTATGGAAATGGGCAGCAGGTCCTGTTCTTAGGACCTTGAATGATTCTTGAATCATTGGCAGCTGATTACTGCTGAATGAGGAAGAGCTTATCCTCTTAAAGGGAGGGTCTCTAGATAGGCTGACTAGACCTCAGTGGATGAACTTGTACTGGGGGACGTCTGGGAACACTAACTTGATATGATAGGCAGATGACAGAATGCATGAATTCCAGTGCGGGGTATGGGAAGGGGGTATAAAGATGATTAAGATGTTCTGCATGAAATATACAAAAGCTCAATAAAAAATTTACGAAAAATAAGAAATTCTGTTGAAGCAGAGTAAGGAAAGCCTGCCTGCCCAGCAGGAGCAGGGAGAGTCTCTAAGGACACAGGAAGGGAACCCTGGCACCCCATCCTGAGGTGTTCACAAGGCTTGTTCTTCCCACATCACTGACATAAGTAAACACTTCTCTCAGATGCTCTGTCAGTGCTGCTGTTGAATAACTGCTCCTGTGCTGAGCAGCATGTTTGGGCTGCTAGGGAGCTCTCTCAGTTCTGTCCCTTTTCTACCCTGTCCTGGCATAGTCTAATCCAGAACATGTTAAGATTCTTGGGGACATCAGGGTTGCCTCTAGTCCTGGTTACCTAGAAGAATTACAAACAGCTCTTAGATAGGATTCATTCCAATTTAAAATTATAGTTGGGCATGGTGGTGCATGCTTTTAATCCCAGCACTCAGGAGGCAGACACAGGCAGATCTCTGTAAGATTGAGGCCAGTATGGTCTACACAGCAAATTCCAGTCCAGCTGGGGCTACAGGGAGATCCTGTATTAAAAAGATCAAAAAAAAATATTATTGTACAAGATTATCCTCCAAGTTAAATGACTCTCATCTTCAGTCCAGTTGTGCCTGCTTGCAAAAGGTCATCCCAGTTGTGCTTTCAGACCTTGGACCCTCCCTCATAGGAGGCAGCGATGGACAGAGTCAAGGGACCCTCACCTGAGCATCTAGCCACTCCTCCAAATCAGTTTCATGCAGTTCTGCCCTAACTGCATTAGGACCTCAGGGTCTCAAGGAGGGGTAGAGTATTCAGTCTCAGAAAGCTAGGGAAAAGGGGCTCCATCTATGGAGCCAAAGGAAAGCCATCATCCATGCTGGGTGCAGACTTGCCAGTGTGGCTGCTTTAGGGTCGCACACACTCCTGCCTGTAACCTCTCACCTATGTTCTGTAAGTAACCCCAACAAACCACTGGTTCCCCCGGCAGGGGCCGGGGAGAACTTTGGTGAAATCAAACTTCAGTTTGTCATTGGGACCTTAGAGGAGCAGATAGATGCTGCATTTCCCCCCAGGGCCGAAATTCTTGCAAAAACTACTCACTGCCTTTATTCACCAATCTGAACCTGACTTTCTTAGGTCTAACTCAAATGACACTATCCAAGGGACCCCCTTCTCCACTCTCCTAAAATGTCTCCATTGTACTAACAGGATTATTGAGGGTTACTGAGTCATAATGCACAAGTCATACAATCAACTAATTTCAACTATAGAAAACAAAAGGTTTTCATGTTTATAGAGTTCAATAGATACAATATCTTTAGAACATTTCCACCACTCTTAAAAGAAACTCTATGTCCACTATTAGCTGCTTCCCGCTGCCCACCGTTCTGATACCTACCCTGATTAGCTTTCTGTAGTCACAGATTAGCCAATATAACATAAACATAATGCTATGAATATTTGTAGATGGGTTTTGTATGGATGTAGGTTTTCATTTTAGGTTAAAAGTTTGAGGTCTACCATGAAGCTTTGTGACTTTTCTTTCTTTTCTTTTCTTTTTTTTTTTTTTTTTTGAGACAGGGTCTCCCCAGTAAGTAGCCCCAGCAGGCCTAGAACTCTCTATGTAAATCAGGCTGGCCTTGATTTCACAGTGATCTGCCTGCTTCTCTTTCCCAAGTGCTGGGATTAAAGGCATGCATCGCCACACCTGGCAACTTTTATTAATGTTATAGGCACTGAAAATTCCTCTTAAGTCCATCAAAATATAACTTAAATTTAAAAAGTGAAACACAAGATATAGCTTAAGCTGAGGGACAATTCCAATTTCTGTATTCCAAAAACAAGCAAACAAAAAGCTTTATTTTTTTTAGCGCAGCCATATGATGGAACAGAAATCCCTAAACTCCAAGATGACATCTGACAGACAGAATATTCCTTTTACTGTAAATGTTTAACAATTTTAACATTTAAAAACTGTGACTCTTCTTACTAGGCTGGTTTTTAACTTTCTTGATTCCCACAAATGCCAAGTCATGTTAATTTTAATTAACTGCCTATAGAAATCTTGAAAATTTAGGGTATCCTTTACTAGAGAAATAGATTTGGTATATCAACAACTATTTAGGCAGCTGTTTTGTTTATTTCTTGCACATGACCTTATAGAGGTCAGTTCGAGTTGGGGTTTATTTTGATTGCTTCATGATAGCTACCCTTGACAGTTTTCCCATTTTCATCGACGAAGAACTTGGCTTTACATGTGCATTTTGGGTAAATTCTTGACCTCTTTTCAAAGTTGGTTAAGAACAATCTTAGATTGTTACATACTACATGACTTTATTACACAGTCTTCAGAATGTCATCTTGAAGGTAACATTTAAACTGGACTAAGATGGCTTTCAAATACATATTTTATAATAGTAGTGTAACACCTCTCTTATAGCCCCTTCCATGTGCCAGGCATTTTTTACACATGAATAGATTCTCTGAAAAATTCTAGGAACAAAGCTTTAGTATCAACCCCTATATTACAAATGAAGAAACTGAGTGACTAAGGGGACTGGTAAGACTTGTCTGATGCCACACAGCTGATTCAGTGGCAGCCTAGCTCCCTCACCCATGCTCAGAACACCATGTCACACTGCCTGCCGCTCATGAAGATGAAGGGGGCTGACCTGGCAACATGATGTCACAACTCATGCTTTAGTGGACAGTCATCTCAATGACTATTCCTTAAGTTCATATATATAAATATAGTACCCATGTATGACATTTTTCCCTCTGTTATTTTTTTTATTTAATAATCACATGATTAGAAGAAGCATTTCATTACAACTTTAACATGTTCAACAACAATTTCCAGAGCAAGGATACAGCCACTTTTGAAAGAGATGTAAGTTTTTAGATTCACAGTTGAATTAATACAGTTATACAATACTGAATTCAGTATAGACCCTTTAAGACATAAAATTGAATGAGTTTTTAATCTTTAAAAAAGATCTCCATTTCATTTTAAAATATGGTGTTTCCTACAGAAAGACTCATTTTTAATGCTACTAACACTTAGATGTTTGCACATGTGTCTCTAATCTCTATGTATCTGATTATTAATAGTCACAGTCGATTACACTTGGATCCTTGGTACCTGAGTATGAACATAAAGTCATCAGGTAATTTCAGTGGTAATGATTATCACCTCTACTAATTAACATGAAGTAAATTTTTATGCTTCCGCCTCAAATATGTCATTTTTTAAATTTGTTGATTTTTTGTGTGTCTATCATATAGAACATCCCAAACAATTTTATTCATCTATATACCCACTTCCCAAATGGCACCCTCCCAGAGACCCCCCCCCCAAAACTGGAGCCCATATACTCTATCATCCCTGTTACTGTGTTGTCAGCACCCCCAGCCATTCCCCACAGTGCTTGTCCATCTTCTGAATCTAGTCAGCCTATCTAGAGGAGCCTTGTTTTAGGAAGATCAGCTGTTCTTCATCTAGCAGCAATCAGTTGTCAATATTCCTTTAGATAAGATTGGGGTCTGTTGTTCATTTTCCTAGTTCTACGCTGGGTTAGTGTCTGAGAGTCTTTTGGGCCACCCTGGCCAATAACTCAAAGGAAGATATCTCCTGTCTGGCATTGTTTCTTGTTATGTAGCCTTTAACTATACATATGGACTCTTAAAAAATTATATTGACCCCTTTAATCTTTGGTTATTTTCCTTTTGGGTGTTTAAGACCCTATAATTGGCCAAGATAAACCAATTTATTTTTACTCTTAAGGCTGTTTGAGGATCTGTTCCTCAGGGGTCACATGGGCTTGGGAGGAGCCCCTGGCTC
>NW_008358413.1:281803-365047 GCF_000622305.1 Nannospalax galili
TTCTACCAGTCTGGTACTTTTAATTACCATGTGCCATGTAGATAAAGCTTGGGCAAAGACCAAATGTTCTCAGATAAACCATGCCTAGACAGATATTATATTCCTTGATCTAGTTATATGTATAAGTTGTCAGTAGGTTGTTGGACTAATATGGTTCCTTCTGTTTTTTTAAAAATTAGCTAGGTATTATTTATCTCTTGTATTGTCTAACCCTTCTACCATGGTTTCCCCATTTAAAGTGCCCCTATTTTTCCCATTTCTCCCTTAATAATACATTTCTCCTATGGTCCTACCTCTCTTGAGCTCCTTCTTTCCCTTTATCCCCTAGGTACCTTGTATAACCTTCCCTCCTGCCTCCTCTTAAAATAACCCAATTTTTATCCATATCTCCCTTATTAGCACCTGTTTCCTACTGTTCTTCTCTTTCAGATTCTTTCTTTTCCTTTACCTCCCTGGTTCCTTTTCATTTTCCTGGTTCCTGTAGTTATGTCTAGATACATAATCAATTATCAGGATTTGGTGCTAGGATCCACATATGAGGGAGAACATAAGTCATTTTTTTTCTGAGTCTGTGACATTCTTAAAAAATAAAAACTTTCAATAAAAAAGGAATCAAAGATAGGGAAGGAAGGCAGAAGTTATTCCAAACTAATCAAACAGATAACACCTTTCCTTGACTGGCTCAGTCTAAAGATTACCTGGTTTGAACCACTGTGCTTGCCTATCAGAAGGAAGAATAATGTGAAGCTATGTTATGCTCCAGAGACATTTATTCTGCTCTGAGGAGACAAGACAGCAAATCAAACATCAGACACACAACGAATCCCCTCCCCCAAACCTCATTTACATTTGTAAAAGCTAAGTTCCGAAACATGCTTTTCTTTTTTTTTTTTTTGGTCTTTTTGAGACAGGGTCTCCCTGTAGCCCCACCTGTCCTGGAACTCACTAAACTCACTATGTAGACCAGGCTGGTCTTGAACTCACAGAGATCCGCCTGCCTCTGCCTCCGGAGTGCTGGGATTAAAGGTGTGTGCCACCACATCCGGCTACATAAATCACACTATTCCCAAGTAGTTAGTGGGGGAACCCAAGGCACTATACAATTTCAATTTGTAAAAGCCACAGATGTTTTCTTTCATGTTTTTTACAAGATGGATTATTACCATTAAACTTCAGTGATACACACAAATTTCTCAGCAGTCAGCCTTGTCTCTACTGCCCTTCTGCCACCTTTCCAGACTGTCAGGGCCTCTAATCACACCTGCCCTCCTATTCGCCACCCATATTCCCCACTATATGGGTCTGTGAAACAGAACCCGAAGTTGTGGATTGATTCCATGCCTCACAATGCACTTGTTCGATGGCTCAGCCTCTTGCAGCCTGGTGTTAAACTAGAAAAATGTTCTACAAACTAACTCTACATAACGGCTTCATATGGTGTCCATCTTGGCCAAACACAAAGTGGATTGGTTTGAGGACTGCCCCAGTTCCCATTGCCACAACAGTGAGCAGCACTAGGGTGTGGCCCTGGCCACTGGTACTTCTCTGCACTACAGTTTAGCAGGAACACTGGACAAGGTATCTCATACCTGGGGCTTCTGCACAATATTCAATATGGGATCAATAAAATGCCCTTTAATCCCTACCATTTCAATTTGCTTTATTTTTTTTTAATATAAACAAACTGGACCAAAAAAAGAAGAAAACCTCTAAGAATCTTTCCCATTTCTAAAGTCTTTGGTTCTGTCCAGCTTCTTCCTTCAAGGTCTGCCTGCTCTACATGTGGCATGTTTAATGTAGTCCTGGGGAGAGGTAGAGTCCACTGCCACTCCAGACCAAGACAGTAGTGATAGGTCCCAGCACACAGACCAATGACTATATCTTTAATACCCCAGTCCAGTTGACCACACTCACCTGCCACAAGCTCTCAGAAAATCTTGAGACCTACCCTCAGTTACCTGTCCCTTGATACACAATCCTTTCATCTAGCCATTCCATCTCCTTAGGGTGAATGATACATCAGCTTACTGCACACTGGTTTGGCCTTAGACTTTCTTTTCCTGAAATGTATGCTATTTATTCCTGTCCCACCCAGGGATTTGTAGGGGACATCAACATTATGAGAGATATAAAATCTTTATCTAGCATTTCATTGTCTGAATGTGCTAAAAATATAAGGGATCTTAACAAATGAGAGAAGGGTTCTGGAACCCTCTCTCCAACTTCCTGTCTGCCTCCATCAACCTCCCTACAGCAGCAGCATAAAGTTCGGGAGCAATTCTGATTTCTACATCTCCCACCCGAGGAAAAAAACCTATCTTTCTTCCGCTCTTATAGTTTATTTACTTTTTAATCTACATAGTCCAATTAGTGCTGCCCATATGTGCATGAGCATGGCATCACCCACTGGAGCATGGAGAACTGTCAGCAGCCACACTCCTAAAGAAAGCTGGCTTTCCTGTCCCCAGCAGCCATCAGAGGCCAATAGCTCCTCAGCTAAGGGTGGAGCCTTGGGAGCCCCTCCCCCAAACTATTATATTGTTAATGCAGCCATGACAGAACAAAAATCCCTAAAAACCAAGATGTTTTATCTCACAAATAGAACACCACTTCTTTTTTAAACTGTAAATGTTAAGCAAATAACGTGTTTAAAAAACTGTGATGCTTCTCACTAGACTGGTTAAACTCTGACTCCTAGAAATGCCATTTCACATTACATTTTAATTTACTGCTCCTCCTCCTCCACAGCAACAGAACAGCCTTCTCTTCTCACCAAGGGGGACTTAGGCCTTCAAGCTCTGTGTCCCATCCACTTCACTCTGCTGGTGACCTCTCTGCCTCCAGGCTCCTCAGCCCAAGCTTTCCCTCCCACTGGCTCTTTCCTATCAGCACTTTCACAGACTGAAATCATTATCTTGAAACAGACACACATTGCGTCCTCGCTGGTGGTAGAGGATGGACTAAGGAATAGAGACATAGGCAAGGCCAAAGCTTGCTCAGACTGCAGCAGTAACTCAGGGAATGGCAGGCACTCTGACTCAAATAGGGGGAGGGTGCGTTGAAGGCAAGAGACCCAAGTCACATTTCACGAGTGTGACATAAATGGCATTTTCTATCTCCGAGAATATGCATATTTTAACAGTTTTTGACTTGGAGCTGACAGGAAAGGTAACACTTTAAATGAAGTGACAGGTCAGGAAGATGGATATTTTTCAGTAGGAGAATCTTTGGGCAGTCAGCTAACTAATATGACAGTTCTTTGTCTATGCTGACAGTTTGAAGAGCTGCTATCTCCAAGGTGCACACATTCATACCCAGGATGCTCAGGAGCTCAAGGCCACCAGCCAAATGCACAGTGGACAGAGAAATGCTCAGACAGGGAAGAATAAGACTCTAACTATTTAAAACCCACCATCGACTCTGCCTTCCCTGTCCACATATGTGTAGGCACATGCCAAAGGAGGAGTCACCTGCATTTGAGACATGCACTGAGTAGTCATCAGTGTCAAGTAGGGTGGCTCACACTTGGTCTCCCATTAGATTCCCTGTGCCTCAGCATGCACTTGGCACTCTTTGGAGAGGACAACTAGAAACCCAAGTTGTCCAGGCTTGGCCAGGACAGAAGTAGTGGAAGAACAGCAAGATCCATACGTAGGAAGCAGGAGACTTTGGTTCCAGCCCCAGTTCTACTGCTCATGACTGGTCCAGGCCTCTCAGGGCCTCACTGCTCCGCAGGCTGTTCTTCCCAGAGTTATGGAGAGTAGTCATGAGGTAAGGGAGACAAAAGAACTCAGAATATCAAAGAGCAGAATAAATGTGAGAGTTACAAAAATGCTGCCAAGTCCTACATGCCACTGATGGGAGGTGACCCCTGACACACAGGTCTGCCCAGAACACTGCAGCTTGCTCTGTACCTCTGACAATGCCCATGCAACATGGTGGTACTATGCCCCGGCTCCATTTGTGTCAAGCAAAAATTTTACATGTGCTTCAAATGCTCCTGAGGAAGAGGCATTTGCTCAATTGAAACTTACTCACTGGCTTGGATTTTTCTACCAAATCTTCCAATGTTAATAGTCCCCACGGCTAGATCTGGGTGGTACCTTCCTCTTCCCAACACATTCTCCCTATTTAACATCATTAATTCCCAAGGCCGGGTACCACCCACAGTCTAAGCTCTCTCTAAATAGCACTGTGCATTCAGCTACTAAACATCTCTGCTTGGGTGACAGGGGTAGGGAATCTTGGACACAACAGGTTCCAAATAAATTCTGCATTTCCCTCTTCCTTCAAGAGTATTCCTTCCTTCTCCTTCAAACTCTTCTGGTCTCAGCAGACAGAAATTCCATCTATCCAGTTTCCCAAGCCAGAAATACAGGCCCATACTCAACTAACAGCACAGAGGTTGGTGTTATAGCATCCAGGTTTATAGAATCTCTGCCAACTACCAGCCATGTGCCTTGGGTAAGATGGGTAATTTCTCTGTGTTTCATTGCCAAACCTATAAAACCAGGACAGTGTTCCAATGGCAATTAAATAACACTCATATATCATTTAGGACATTCCCTCTTATTATCATGCACATCAACAAAGCAGGGAAATATTTCTGAAGTATATTAATATGCTTTCATCTCCCACATTTATTTTATATGGCATTCTCCTTTTTCAACTCATGATATTAATTTGTCTCAGAAGATTAAAATTTTTATAGTAAGAAGACAGAGATGAAGGAGAGGTGCCACAAAGTTCAGCATTTGACTATCAAAACATTTTTTTGGTCCCTAGAAAAATTGTTGTCAAATTTTGCCTGCTTCTGTGAAGACAGGAATGCTGAAATGTCTACTGAGCTTCAACTCAGACACTGAAAGCTAAGAATGCAGATTCAATACACACAGTGGTCATAAGAGTTCGGAACATGGTATGATGCAGGCCCTCCTGGCTGAGGGGAGCCAGAAGAAATGGGGGGCAGGAACTCAAAGGAACCATCATTCCATCCAGAACTGGGTTCCACACACCAAAAGATGAAAATGCTGAGAAGTAAACCTTTGTCCCAGAGGACTGGCCTCAAGAGCCTTTCTAACTCCAGGAAGAGAAATGCTCATCGCGCTCTGCATGATGTCAATACACACACTGCAAGATAAAATACAGGGGAATCTACAAATGTAAGAAAGTAAAATGAATAAAACTGAAAAATGACAACCTCATACAATGGGAAGAAAAATTTCTGCATGGACTGCTGAACTAGAGTTTGTATGTGCCAGGTAATTATGATGGATCAATATGTGAAATGATAAATGGAATAGGGCTCTTGGAGCCAATGACCCAGTGGAGAAGCAGAGCAGAGTGAGACTGATCTTAAATATCCCAACTGAAGGGCAGTACCACCTATGTTAGGTAATGCAGTGAGAGAGACTGAACAGTCCATATACCAGCATGCACAGACCCTCAACAATCGCTCAGGAATACAAGGTTAGAGGTGCAACTATTCTTAGCTAGTATGGGTGAACAATCAGAAAAGTTACTGGGTTCTCAGAATGTTCCCTTCTCTTTGCTACTAGGTTAAAGGCATTTTATAAAAAGGTATCTCATAATTCTAAGTGTTTGCTTTTGTAAAGAAGATTGATTCTCTTTTTAACCAAAAAAGACATTTTATTTAAAGGCTAGTCATTGATCATGAAGCATTTTATTCTCTAGTTCTGGGAATACAGTGGACCCAATTAATTTCCGTCATCATTTGGCTGTGGGTGCTGCTCCTTGGGCTTCAACATCATAGATCTCTAATAGCGGTGGGATCCAGATGGGCAAAAATGTCATTTGCTTTTAAGCCTGTCCACTGAGGTTCTGGAGGACATACACATGAACTGTCTCATGACTGTCTATACTGTCTTGTTGGCCTTCCTGCTCCATTGTGCATTCACAGAGGACTCTCACTACTCTAGTCTCTGCTGCTAACACAGATCAGGTGGGTTACCTGGGCTGCACAGGCAATTTCGGCACAGCTTTCAACCCTGTCATAAGAGGGCACCTGGAAAAGCTTAATAAATATCCACACAAAGCATCATCTGGGTCACAATCTTTGGGATAAGGCCTGGACCTTAGCAGTTTAAAGCCTTCCCAGAGGATTCCCCTGTGCAGTCAGGGCTAGGAATGACTGAAGAGGTGAGGCAGCTGCTAAATAGGAGGATCTGCCACCTCATAGGTTTTCAGTCAGTAACATCTTTCCTCAAAACACACCCTTAGATCCATACTTCACGGTGAGATGTCACGAACAGCCCAGGAGAGCTTGAAGACTGGGAAGACCAAACCCCACAAAACAGATTCGTTTTGTGAACACTCTGAATCCCCACAATCACAGGTGCTATTCATTCCAAAAGTTTCCCAACAGACTTGCTCCTTTCAAAATCACTAGCAGAGCTTTGTAAAACAGCAGAGGACATTATTCTATCTGCAAGGCTCTGATTCAGTTCTGCATAAGGGGCCCCGCAATGATCCAGATGAAGAGCTGTTAAGGAGAACCTCAATTTAGTCCATCCTAGGCAAGTCAGACCTGGTCATGCACTCAGAATTAATTCTTCCTTTGTGAAAAAAAGACCTCTCCAAAGCTTTCTTTTACTTTAAGCCCTAAGTCTATCACCTCTTGCTTATCCATGTCCCAATATAATTTAAGAGCTAAGAAATAGATTAGTGCTTGTTAACCCTGCCTAGAAAGAAGACATTAATAGAGAGGCAATGGCCATGAATTCTTTTTTTATTTAAAAATATTTTGTCATTTTCATTTTATGTGTATGAGTGTACTGCCTGCATGTATATCAATCTGTTTAATTCTAAGTCTCATAAGTTAGACATTACACCACTGTAATAGACACCTCCGCTAGCCCAAGGGAGGCACCACAGTGAGGGGAACCTGCAGCACTCACTCACCCTACATGCCTCCTGGTTTGAGAAACCAGATGTTACACCTGTCCTGGGACCCTGGACTTAATCACCTTGCTCCATGCACCTTCCTTTGCTACTGAACTTAGGCATGCTACCACACAAGGTCTGCAGCTGCTCTGTCTTCTGGGATATAAATGTGAAAATATGTAGTTCAGAAAGAAAGAGTGGTTAACATGGCATGAAAGGCATACTGCGATATGAATAGAAATGCCATTTCACCCTGCTAGACTTCATATTCTATTAGCTGTTTTCACTGAAAATCACTTCAGACACCTTGAAAAACCAAATCTTAACTCACATGTCACCACCTCTGTTAATTTCCAAAGAAACACAGAGGGTGACAACTTTGACTTTGACACTAGCAAAAAAGAACAGTATGGAATAAACTCAAGAGCCCCCTCCCTGGTACAGAGCCCAGTGCTGGACTCTGACATCTGAACCCTTTTATGCCTTACAGGGGCCTGAGAAGACAAGACATTCACGCATGCTTTGGTTACACTCAACAGGACAGCTGAATGCAGAAACTTGACCAGGTGGAGCTGGTATGCTCACTGGGGTCTATGCTAGCCCAACAGCTCAAGACATAGGCAAAGATACTTCAAGTATCAAAGTATGTCAAACTGGGTGCCTAATTTGTTCAACTGCACTTTATTTGCACTTTGTCGCACATTATTTAAAACCGATTAAAGCTATAACACATTCCTTGAGCATGTTCATGGCTCAGAGGGGCTAGAAGTTTAGCACATTACAAACTTACTGAAAAACAACACAGGGTGCCTGCCTAAAGTAAATGTACTGTGTCCTTTACCAGAAATCCTGTAACAGTAACCACCTCATCAGAAAACCACATCCAGTGACCCGGCTCTGGTGGCAAGAAGCATCTTAAAAGCCACACTTAAAAGGAAGGGACTGGGAACCCAAATATTGGACACAGAGTGGGAGTCTTAGGCTACCAAATGTGAGGAAAAGCCCAGTATTCTGGACAATAGCACGGGGCAGAGCTCAGGCCCATGGGAGAAAGTCACTGGAGAAAGAAAGGTGCTACAAACGGGGTGCATCTGAGAGGTGGGGACAGTCATGTAGCACACAGAGAAGCACTTACTGGACTCAGTATCTGGCATCCTTATGTCATGCAGCCATGTTTTTTCTAATATGCTATGATGTCCCAGATAAATAAAGACTATTAAGGAATTAAAGTACGTGTATGGTTTTGATTCAGGATTTAATATCCCAAATGGTACGCTACAAACACATGGCTACTAATAATATTTACAACTTCTGTAGGGTCACAGAAGTTAAACGAAGCAAACTGCCCAGGCTATTCTTTTCCCAATGCATGTTTTCAAAAGAAGATGAGAGTGTATTCTTAATAGAAGTCATTCAGTTTTAAAATGGTGGTGTCATTAGTTAAATTCACTGCACAGATCCTCTAGCAGTCAAAAATTTGAACAACAGAAATGTAAACATTAAATGCAGACTTAAAAAAATAGCATCTATGATTAGACAGGATCACACTGATGTTCCATGGCACCCCTAGTCAAGGGAGATTTTTATACACTGGCATGGCTGGACAGAAGGCCAGAATACAGGACACACGGATGAGCAGAGAAGAGCAGGTGCAGCTGAACAACACAGAGAATCTTGGGGATGAATCAGCACATAGTACAACACTCAGGAATTGTCTTAAATCTCATATACAATGCCAGAGAAGAGATAAAGAGCTCTTCCTGGGCCAGACATCTGGAGCTTCTCATGTGCCATGTCCAAGTGCAACTAAGACTCATCCTTATCTCAAATGTAATGATGGAAAGGCAAACAAAACTCCCATCTAAAAATCAAGAGTTGATGGAGTCATGGTTTCATATTACAGTAAAACTTGGCCAGGCAGTGCTGCTTACTTAGGGAGTTCCCAGGGGTTCCTTCAGAGGTTGTATACAACAACAGCCGGTGAGGCCACTTGTCACCTTTAACATATAGGCCACGAAGATCATAATACGTAGCTTATCAATGACTCATCACAACTTCTCATTAGAGTCGACAGTCTTCTTAAAAGAGGATGACCCTGGGTCTGGAGAGATGATTGAGCGGTTAAGAGCACTGGCTGCTCTTGCAGAAGACCAGGATTTGATTCCCAGCACCCACTTGGTGGCTAACAACTGTCTGTAACGCCAGTTCCAGGGGATCTAACACCCTCTTCTGACCTCTGTGGGCACTGCATGACATAGTGTACTTATATACATGTAGGCATAACACTCAAACATATAAAATAAATATAAATAAGAGGATGACCCTGAGTCATAGAGGACAGGAGATGGGAGCACCCATCAACACTCGGAATGTTTGGAGGGACAAGAACACCAGAATGGAACCCTAGATCCCATGCATACAAATGACTTGCAGAGAAGCAAAATTTGTCCCTGCCTTGGTCCAACAGAGATGTTCTCACACTAAGAAATTAAGAAGGCTCCACTAGGAAGCACTTCACATCCCTAACTTCCCTAGACTGCCAGGAGCCAGAACAAGAAGTTCCCCAAGATAAGAAAAATAAACATGTCATTCTATTTAAAATTGTTCTCAAAACAAGCTATAGATTTGCCTTATAGATAATTAGGCCATTTTCCTCTCTCAAAGACCCCAAATTCTATCAAATCTGCAGTTGAGAGATACTGAAACATCCCAAATCTATTTTCATACATTCCGGAGTATTCTAGCTCAAGGATTAGAAAGTTGTCAAGTCTATTATTTTCTCTCTCTTCCTCCAGAGCTAGAGAACATATAGCTTCCTTACTTCTTCTCCCTTCAGGCCTTAGTATACAGAGAGGAGACAAGGTACTGGCTTCCAGTTGTCAATGCTAACAGATGACAGTCTCTCATTTCCACTGATGCCATCATCCTGAAAAACCCTTCTTCCTAACCACCACAGGGGAATGCCTTCAGCTTTTATTGGGGGAGGGGAACCTTCCTCATTCTGGGCACTCGCTGACCCTCATTTTCACACTGTTCCCCTGGGTCTTGCAATTCTCTACACACTCTTACTTGTGAGGACCCAAGCTGAGCAAGGCATTCTCTCTCAAGAGCACTACTATGGCTATGAACTAAAATACCTGTTTCTTATGAGCACAGGCTTTCCCCTCACACAGGCTTAATCTCCAGGAAGAAGCTTCTTCTGGGACAAGTTGTGTGTTTCAGTTAGCTCCAGGCCACATGTCACAGATGCACCTAGCTGCACTCCTCCACCCCAAATCCCAGGGAACAGCAATTCCATCTTTCATTATTAGTCACGCCTTGGCAGCACTGTAGAGACAGATGGGAAATGTGGGTGTTCAATTACCTTGGCTACCTGAGCAAATAAATTTGCTTTCCAGTGTTTCTATTCTCTTTCAAAAAAACCCAAAAAACAAAAAACACAAAAAGAAAACAGCTTTAAAAAAGAATCAGACTCAGCCAGCTCAGAAAGATGGCCCATCCCCATCAACAAGACTAGGAAATACACTGAACTCTAAACCTACCACTGAATCTGAGAAACCACTCTAGTTTTAGACCCTCGGTGAGGCCTTGGGGACCAGAGTCTGCTCTGTTCTAGCAAGCATATGGGGATAGTCAATGGGCATTCAAGGAGGTGGCAAGCTTTCTGGCTAATGCAAGAGGCTCTAGGCAAACTCAGTGGGTTTGGGTTTCATCTTCATCTACCTGAATTCAATCAAAACCTTAGAGAACTGTCTGGAGTCCAGACCAGCATCACAGGGATAACTAATTTCATGTAGCAACTGTGAGAAATACATACATTAATGCGTCAATTATCTGCTCTTTCTTAAGCAACAATCATATGTCCTGGGGTAAAGAGTGGGTGAATAGAGAAACAATACTGTGCCAGTCTCTCGATTTTGAATTCTCTGCTATCCATTCATTATACGCAGATAAGTTGCTTACAATAAAAGTTATTTCTACAACAAACTAATCTTTCCTCAAGAAAATATTCCTATTCTTGGAAATGGTACAGTGATGGAGAAGGAAAAGATCATTATGAAATAAGACCCATCAGAGAAAAAAATACTTTTTGAACATCTCTTGCATCATATTATGTTCTTATCCAATAAACTAAAATGTCCCCATTGCTCTAGGCCAGTATTTTCCAAACAATGTTGCACAGAACATTAGTCCCTTGAGATAATCTTTGAAAATAGTTTTGTGCCTAAATGTGATTTGTAAACCCAGCTTAATGCAGCCCCATGGTAGAGACTGAGAATGCATGCCATAAAGGCTCTGAGAAGCTCTGCCTTGAAGATGTTCAGCCCGATTAACGCAGCATTTCCCCAAATCATCTCATCATCTTTGCACCTCTGTTAATAGAATACACTTCTTTCCCAAAGTTTACTCCAGTGGTCAAAGTCCTCTGTAGTCTGGCCTCACTTTATCCCTAGAACTCACAACTCTGTACAGATCACAAGAAACATGAAACATATACTGTGTCCTGACCGTGCCTTGCATTTATAATAGCTTTGTTAATATGCTACAAAATATAACTCACCCAATTAAAGTGTGTGACTCAAGAAGTGTTAGCACGTCTGGAGAGCTGTTCATCACCATCACCAATTCTAGAACATTTTCACCTCCCCTCCCCAACACTCACAGCATCCACACAGATAAAATCACTCTCCATTTCCCCCCAAACTGCAAACCCCAGAAAACCACTAATTGGGCTGGGAACATAGCTTGGTCAGTAACGTGTAAGCATGAGGGTGTGAGTTAAGATCCCAAGAACGCACATAAAAACGTGGGCATTGTAGCATGCTCCTGTAATCCCAGCACTGAGGAGGTAGAGATGGGAGGATGCCCAGGGTTTACTGGCCAGCCAGACTAGCCAAACCATTGAGTTCCAAACTCTGTGAGACTCTACTTCAAAAAGTAAGGTGGAGAAGTGATGGAGGAAGACACCCGATGTCAACCTCTGGCCTCCACACACATGTGCACACACATGCATATATATGCATTACAAAACAAGTAATCTGCTTTCCATTTACATTTACTGACTCTTGATATTTCACATCAGTGGAATCATCCAAGATGTGGCCTTTTGTGTCTCTGTTCTTTCACTTACCATGTTTTCAAGGCTCATCAACATGGTAACATGTATTCCAGTTATAGCCAAATAGTGTTTCATCATGTGGATAGTCTCTATTTTGATTATCCATTCACCAAGTGATAACATTTAAGTTGTTTTCACCTATTGATTTATATATCTTGGGCTAAATGTTATTTCCTTGGGGATATACCAAAAAGTGGAATTGTTAGACCACATGGGAACTTTCTGAAGAACTGCCAGACCATTATGCCAAGTGGCTGCACCAAGCCACACTTCCACAAGCAGTGTATAGCAGTTCTAATCTCTCCACATCCTCACTGTTACCTCTTCTTTAATCGCAGCATCTCAGCAATTTTGTGACCATCTTGTCTGATGTCCCCTTCCACTTTGAGATGAAGGCTGTGCTATTTCACCCACATGGCTCCCTGTATCTGAGCGATTCTTCAAGGTCTAGTTTTCTTAGGCCATCTACAACATTATCTCAAAACTTGATTAAAGTGGCACTGGCAGTTTCTATTTATAATTACTTCAGTTAAGAGTTTTTGGATTTCCTATGTCTTCCTTCCAGAGAGTGAGCTCCTCAGAAAGGGGGAGGGGGGTAAAGTCTTACATTCCTTGGCATACTCCTAGAGCTCATCATATAAATGATATACCATAACCATTTACTGACATAATTCAAGGTAGGAGCAGAGGCTGGTAAAACTGAAGCCAAGGGCATTTGGGGTCTTGAACCAAGAAGAAGAGTAGTGAGTACAGAGCTAAGTGGCAGAGGTCAGTTCCCTTCCCTACAGGAACTAATGGTTCTTACATGGAGGAAGAATTCATGCCTATGTTATTTCACACTATTATAACCTTTTCCTTTTCTGGAAATCCATGTTTACTCTTGTTAGACATAAAGAACATGATAGGGACAAGTGACCCAATCCTCTTCTCTTATTGGTGCCCCCTCTTCTCTCTGGTAGCATTATAGCAACAACCCCCAGGGGGCTCTGCATAAAGCCATGCAGACTTTAATAGTCTCCCCTCTCTCAAAGCATCCAGAGTCCAGTCCATGTGTGAGCCACAGTAAGAAAGAAAATCCATCTCCAGTGAAAGAATTACAAAGTCTGAGTCTAATTGAGCTGCTAGAAAACAAAACTAATTCAGAGAGCACTTTCCTGTAGCTGGATACACTGGGGTTCATGCTTCTAACGCAGGCTAATAAGCAAATACTGCACAGAAACTTCTGTGAAATTATTTGGCCCCAATATGGGACCCAGTGGTATAATGCGTATAAACATTAAAATTCTTTAAAAAAGCAAACTCTGGCCCCACTTTAAACATCATCCACTTACTCATCAAGTTCAGTACCCTGGGCAAGTAGTATCACCACCGTCACCCGTGGCTCCCACATACTCCAGTCTCTCCAATGGGTATAAGCACGATCCCAAACAAGTAAAATAACTTAAGTGTAGTGTAACCATAGGCCTAGTGTCAGGAATGGAGGGAAGATGAGAGACATTTCAAATGGACCTATCAAGAGTGTGCTGGATAGCTTGACACAGCTGGGTAGAGGGAGCCTCAACTGGTGAATTGTCTCCATTGGACTGACCTGTGGCCATGCCTGTGGGGTATCTTCTTGATTATTGAGTGATGTGAGAGGGCCCAGCCCACTGTGGGTGGTGCCACCCCTGGGCAGGTAGGCCTATGTTGCATAAGAAAGCAGGCTGAGCATGGGCCAGGGAAGCAAGCCAGTAAGCAGCATTCCTCCATGGCCTGTGCTCCAGCTCCTGCCTCCAGGTTCCTGCCCTGAATTCCTCCTACCTTGGGCTCCCTGATAAACTGTGACCTGGGAGATGTAAGTCAAATAAACCTTTTTTTCCCCAAGTTGGTATTGGTCAGAGTGTTTTGTCAAAGCAATGGAGAAACAAACTAGGTCAGGGAGATAAAGCCAGAGACTAATAGTCTTTCAAACCTTGAGTTGGTAGGGGTGTCCCAAGAAACCCCTGATGAAGAGCTGTAACTTCTGGCATATGTAAATGTGAATGGCTAACAGACTAGGATGAAAAACAATCCAGTGCCAATGACTCTACACACGGGAGTCACTCTTCAATCCCATAGAACCCACCTTCTGTTTACAGCCACAGAGAATAATCCTTCAGAAGAGGAGGGACACTCATCGCCCACATACAAAGCAAATGAAGACTCAGGTAAAGTAATCCTCCCAAGCATGGAACCCTGGCCAGTCCCCAGGCCTCTCTCCACTGCGCCACATACAAGTGTTCCACACTGACACCCAACAGGGCTGTGTGCGGGCTAACACACTGGCACCCACTGTTCTCCCCATACCAGCTGTCAATAAGGTGGCCAAGCTAAGGGACTCCTGTGTCAAATCCTGGAGGATGAATAAAGTGCATTGTCTGTCTTATTGCATTAGACAGGGCAAAAGTGGCAATCACTACATTTTGGAGAAATAGTTGCATATCATTGTTCATTAGATTTCTTAGCTCTCTAACCATTTAGAATGATTGGGTATAGTCACTACATATCTCTAATGAAGGAAACTTTGTATGCTGATTTATACAACCTATAGAAACATTATAAATCAGAAAGGAAGCCTGTAAGAGCTCTGGGAGATTTCATTGGGCTAAAAATTATACTCTGAAATTCCCTGAAGTACAGACCCCGTAAGTAAGATGCTCCTCCTACAAAATCATCCACCCCTTATTAGCCTCACTCAGTGCCCATCTTCCCAGCAGAATTTGCAATGTATGTTGCTCTATGAAGACACTCCTAGAGTGGCAAGGAATATTCAGTCTGAAAGTCTCCAGCACTTTAATATAATCTGGGATATATATTTTCCCAGGCACTAATAAAACTATCTTCCTCTCCTGTGGGCCTGAATAGTGTAAGATCATCACAAGCCTACTCTCAGATGGTCATTCATAACTGAAAAACATAATGAGAGGGTTTACATAAGAACCCAAACAGAATTTCACCTCCAGGCTAAACACTGAAAGGTATTGTGCATGCCTACTTATGTAAAATTCTGATTTCTACTCCAATGCTTGCCACCCCAACAATGGCAAGGAGTCCTTCTTTAAAAGAGTTTTCTGTGGAAGAATGTGGATTGGGATGCATGAAATGGAGATGGCACAGGATGGGTCTGTTATACTAGCAAAGGAAGAAAACTGGCCAGGAAGCAGTCAAGGAGAGTTAAAAGCAGGAGAGTTATTCCATTAATCAAATCCCAAAATCAATCTAAGGACCACTGTTCTCCAGCAACACATGAATGAAAGAGATGAAGAACTGAGGTAGGAAACAACCAGAGCTGCAACAGCAGCAAAAGGCAATTCAAAAATCCTCTTCACGCCCCACTGTCAGGGCTGAGGTTGTACTCACCTGGCCATCTGCTTGTAGGCTTCTTCTGCCACAGCAAAGATGTGGGGGTCCATGTCACCCATGTTTTGGCCACTGTAGGCATAGATGACATCTTGTCCATAGATTGGTAACTGCTCGTATGGATTAATGGCAACAAGCACAATACCTGTAAACAGAGGAGACAGTCGGATTTTGACAGCACAATGGCTATATAGTATTAGCCTACGCCCTGTTCTCATGCATTACAACTGAAGAATAAGAGGCTAGGAGTCTTTACAACTCAACTAAATAAAGATGAGTCTGTGAACTTCTGTGCTTGGCCCTGGAGAAGAACAGAATGAAAAAGACCGTCAGGCTTCAGGCTGTCCTAGAGGAATACTACAGACATTCTCACAAATACTCAAGAGCTGAATTTATAAAATAGATGCAAAGTGCTGCAGGATCAGAGATAAGAGAGTTAACTCTGCTAATAGATATTAGAGAGAATTAAAAACCCTACCTAAGAATTAAAGCCTGGAAAAGAGATTTTTTTTTCCCTCATTTATATGAGCTATTTAAACTAAAACACAAACTTGTGGAAAGCACAATTTACCTATCTTAAGGTGTAATGCTGGCTCAATCAATGACTAACTGTGTGAACTGGACACCTGTTTAATCTCTGAGTACCTCGGTTGTCTATACTATAAAGTGGGGATAACAAATGCACTGACCTGGAATGTCCTAAGAAGAACACGACCAGCGGAGAGAAGGTACACTCAGAACAGAGTCTTGCAAAGGAACTTCTGTTTTTTCTTTTAATTAGAGCACCCCTCATATCTTTCTATCTGTTCTCCAAAGGATACATTGCAATGATGGATTCAAACATGCTGACTTAGCAAGGAGGAAATCCTATAAGGTTTAAGACATCTTTTATAGATAGGTAAGGCAAATTGATATTTGAGAATGTACAAAGGAAAAAAAGTAAATTCCATCTTAAAGACATGACAGAAATATGACTTTTTTTTCCTTTCCATGAGATTGTATCCAATATATCCAAAGACCTAGAGTTTAAGTATAGAAACAGATTATTTCCAGTCACCCAGTTTGAATAAGTGTTCCCCATACACTCCAAGTATTTGGAGAATTGGTCCCAAGTTCATGATGCTATTTGGGGAGGGTCATGAAACCTTTAGGAGATGTGGCCATGCTGGAGGAAGCATGTCACTGGGGGCAGGCTTTGATAGTTCAAAGCTACGTCCTACTTCCAGTCCATCTTACCCTGTTTCCTGTGCCTGCCTGAAGATGTGAGTACTTGGTTTGCTGCTCTGGCTACCTCTGCCATCATACTCCCCCTGCCATGATGGACTCTTATTCCTCTGGAACTGTAAGCCCAATAAACTCTTCCTTCTATAAGTTGCCTTGGTCATGGTGTTTTATTACAGCAACAGAGAAGTAACTAACACATCTGGGACAGAGGATGCAAAAATGGGAAGGGCCCCCGCCAAGTAAGTCTTCTACTGTGTTCCCTCCTGGCAATCAGGAGATACAGGAACCTGAACTATAACTCCAAGTGAAAGGGTAAGGGCCTGGGGAGAAGGGACACATCTAAGTCTTCTTACAGCAGGAATTTGCCTGGACCAAAACATAGGACCAGAACCCTGAGAAATTCCACTAATGAGGCTAATCACTTGTAGAATCCTCTTAGGAACAGCCACACATGCTCTTCTGGTTTTCAGAGTTGTTCAATTTAACTCATGTGACGTTGAGCTGAAATTTTAATCTCACATCCTGTGGTCACCTCTTTTCCTAAAACACTCTAGCCTCTCCAGAGCAGAGAGAAGTGCTTTCCTGACAACTGCAAGTCTGGTTAGTGTTGGGTACCGTGAATAGCCTGAATGACACTGGAACAGTTGAGGAATGTCTGGTCGGTACAGACACTAGGGTGATGCTTGCAGGGATCCCTTGAGACTGGATAACTGATGTCATTTAGCCTCTTCTCCTAAAAAGGGAGATTTGCTAAATCTTATTGTTAAAAGGTCTTACTGAAGTTTCTGACAATGTTATTTCTTTTGAATTAATTCCTCTACCAGTTGGGGTGAAGTTTTTGTAAAACCTGGCAAAGCAGCTCAGCCTAGCCTACCACTCGAATAGCCAATCTCCAAATCCAACTGGGCATCTGAGATATCACAGTGATCACAAGTAAGATCAGGCTCTGCCAGGAAAACACCCACAGACATCCCACCCACAGCCTGGCTCCCCATCAGACCCTCAGTTGTTCCCTCAAACAACAGCTAAGAGGGTTCTGTTTTTACTACACTACTTAATAATATTAAGGGGGAAGGGGAGACAGAATCCAAAGTTTGTACTACTCAAAAAGAAGTTTCAAGCAAAATGATAATTTCAGGACTTTCTGTTTTAAGCATTTGTTATAGATTTTGCTCATTAATTGAAAAAAAAGTCTTCAAGGATCATGTTTGTACCTGGGCAGTGAGAACATTGGGAGGAAGACAACCCTCTTAAGCAGAAGGCACAAGCCAGGTTCATGTGTGTGGGTGTGTATTCGTGATGAGGGCATGCCTCAGGCTCAGGGCACCATGATGGACTTACTATTTTCCAGCAACCCCATGGAAGAGCCTAGACCAACCACCTCAACAGCTATGGCCATTTCTTCCCTAGCTGAACTGTTATTAACACCAGGTATCTCACTGTCTATAAACCTTAGGAAGAGCTCAGATGAGAAGTATATACACATGGGACTAGAGTCATGATTGTTAATATTTGAGTTTGCAAGATAATGATCACTTGCAAACACACATTCAACTTGTACCCTCACTTACCACAGTAAGTATAGATATGGTTGGACTCGAGGAAACGGACCTTCAGGTTATGCAGAACTGCAGGCTCATGGAGATAGCTCAGGGCAGTGAGGTCATTTTCTCCTACTAAGATATCTGGATTCCGCAAGAAGGGCAGCTGGTTGTTTTGGACATCAACTGGATACTCCTGAATCTAATGACAGGCAAGCAGCAGACACAAAAGGGCACAGTTAGGAAGCATTTAGCCTATATTCAATGTCCTATCTTCTTGGCTGGGATCATTATCCTAGCATAACCATAAGACATAAAGATAAGTAATGTTCTAAAGAAAGGCAAGAGGAATGAAACACTCATGGTTCCCATGAGAGATGAGGCCTGGTAGAAGACATGTTGATTACATAATGCCATTGTATCAAACATAAAGATAGAAGAAATATGGGAAGCACAACTAGATGCAGGAGTGTTCACCTGCTTCTTAATGAAGTAAACACTGGGCTTTTAATTCCAGCTAACATAGGAGGGCGCTTCCTTCCCACTAGGAGACATCCCTTGATTGGTTGCCTCTTCTGCAGCTGTTTCTTTACTAGCTCTGTCCCCCTGTAGCGCATATACTCCTTTCTCACTTGGGGTATCTTACAGCTGATGTGTTGCTCTCTGTAAACAGCCTCATGCTTTACTATTTGCACATGGATCCCTCACTCCACAACCTACCTGCAAGTTCTGGGGCAACAGCTCTGCTTTGGTGAAGTACAGCATGTATAATCAGAGAGTGGGATTGTTTGTCTTAGGGTCAAATCTCAGGCTCAGGACGTCAGTCTTGGATTCTTGCTTGGTATAGCATTTGGACCAGCATTCAAAAATGTTTGACAGAACACATGGGCATGAATAGGTAATTTATTAAATAAAGGTGGTTTGGAGGTGCAGTTTTTAAACATATAAACAAGAGGGACTTGGTTACTGCTTATCAGGTTTTACTCAGAGGTAATTTTCTTACAAAGTTAAGAATCAGCAGGGAACCTTGTAAAAACCATTTTCTGAGCCCAATTTCATTTCAGAAACTCTACAGAGCTTCTGAAAAGCTGAAATTTAAAAAATACTCAATTAATTTTAATATATACCTAATTTTAATATATACATATATATGTGTGTATATATATTCATGGCTTGCATATTTTAAGAAATGCTATTCTCTAAAAACCTACTTAGGAAATTCCACAGATACTGCCTAAATTTACTGGAATAATGGTCAATTTCTTTACTCTCTTTTCCTTTTCTTTGTTTCTCATCCTTCCTTCCGTGTATGTGTTTGCGATTTTTTTCTTTCTTTCTTTCTTTCTTTTTTGGGACAGGGTTTCACGGAGCCCAGGCTGACCTTGAATTTACTATGTAACTGAGGCTGGCCTTGAACTCCTGATCCTCCTGCCTCAATCTTCCAAGTGCTGTGATTACAGGGATGTACCATCATCTCTGGCTATAATAGTCAATTTCTAAGAAAATACATCAATGTTCCCTATGCTCCGCTTTCAGAGGGACTTGTATTACCAATCATAAGATGTACTAAAGAACCACCAATTAAAGTACTATGGCTACTGATGCTAAAACAAGCGATAAACAAAATATAACAAGTGATCTTAGTCAAATGCAAGCACACAAGGCAAATTTGTACATAACATTAAGATTGCAAATAAATGGACAAAAGGAACTTTTCACATAGTATTGGTAGGTAAACTGGGTTTTTGGTCAGGGAAAAAAAAAATTGAGTCAGAATTCTACTCTCACTCAAACTAGCAAATTTTAAGAGGAACTAAGAAAAATGAAGCCGAGATGAAGAAAAATAAGCAGACATTTTACATTTTCGGAAAGTGGCCCTCTGAAGGATG
This sequence comes from Nannospalax galili, assembly GCF_000622305.1. Lineage (NCBI taxonomy): Eukaryota > Metazoa > Chordata > Mammalia > Rodentia > Spalacidae > Nannospalax > Nannospalax galili. The sequence continues at coordinate 301,858 of NW_008358413.1, forward strand.
CAAAGCCAGAAACACAGAAAATTACACCTAAGTTGACTACAATGAACTTTAAAACTGCCACAAACCATACAATTTTCAAAGTCAAACTGGATAATGGGACAGATTCTACATTATACGGCAAATGACACACTATTATTATCCACAGGGTTTTTTTTGTTTTGTTTTGTTTTGTCTTTTTGAGACAGGGTCTCCCTATAGCCCCAGCTGGCCTGGAACTATGTAAACAAAGATCTGCCTGCCTCTGCCTCCCAAGTGCTGGGATTAAAGGCATGTACCACCACTCCCAGCTCCATAGGTTTTTTTTTTTTTTTTAAGCCAAGAATATTCTAACAAAAAGTTGAATGCAGGAACAAATCACAAAATAATCAACAAACAGATGACATGTAAAAAACTATTCAACCTGGCCAGTATCCAAAGACTTCAGAGTAAGCCAGGTAGGGTCCTGCATGCCTGTAATCTCAACACTCTTCAGAATGAAGAGACAGGAGGATTCTAAGTTCAAAGTCTATCTGTACCTACATAACAAGAGCCCTGTCTTAGAAAGAAAAGAATCCTTTAGCTCTAATGTTACCCATCATATAAGCTACAGCCTGTAGACACAGCCAAGCCTCTCACAGGAAGAATGAGGGCAGAAAGGCACACCCACACATGGATGACACTACACCCATCTCTCTGGAGAGCACCAGGTAACACAAATTCAGAATCTTCCCTTAATACACTCTCCTTTCATGGCAAGTGAGCCAAGATACAGACTCAGGAAAGTTAAAAATAGTGAAGGTAAAAAGTAACAGACCTATATGGATGGTCAGACTGCTGCCCACAGAATTCTGAATTTAAAAAGTTACAGAACAAATTAGTTAATACAAGTCTGTTTAGAATGATGTGCCTCAAAATATCATTTATTATCCCTGTTGTGATTTGTGTGTGTGGAGTGTCTGGTTTTTCTTTTGCACATTTATCAATGTCCTTTTCTGTCTTTTAAGCTTGTGCAGTGAATTTTCTTCAAATTGTAAACTACCACGGGATGAGGAAGACAAACATCCCAGAAAGTAAGAACAAGGGAAATGGCCAATGCTGAGGGTTGATTTTCAGTTCCTGAAATTCTGGAGACTGAGGCTGAGCATGGTGGCATACACCTTTAATCCCAGCACTTGGGAGGGCAGAAGCAGGTGGATCTCTGTGAGTTCCAGGACATGCTTGTCTACATAGTAAGATCCAAGACATCTGGGGATAGAGGGAGACCTTGTCTCAAAAAATAAAATTCTGAATTCTCATTAAATTTCTATTAGTGAGCAAAATATTTGATAATATTTGATAATCAACTTCTAAGGAGAAATGGCTTGTTTTGGCTCAGAATTCTGGAAGTTTTGATTCATGGTTGTTTGGCTCCATTCCTTTTGGACCTATAGCAAGGCAGAACCTCATGTCAGGGAACGAGTGGCAGAGCCAAGGTGTTTACCTCATGACAGCCAGGAAGCATAGAGAGAGAACAAGGGGCCAGGATCACCTATCTCCTCTGAGGGCATGTCCCAGGAGAACACCCTTCCTTCTAACAGACTCTGCTAAAGGTTTTACTGCTTCTCAGTGGGGGCAGCCAGCCTTCAACACATGTGCCTTTATGGTACATTCAAGACCCAAACTTCAGTAGAGCCTCTTTCTTCTGCTGAGTTAGTGGTATCATTGAGACTCTGCTGGACTCCCCTCCCAGAGCACTTATACCACCTGGCCTTTCAATTTTTCAAAATGGAAAGTTTCAAACTCAGTCCAAGGTCTTTACATCCCAGGGTAGAAACACTGACTTTCCATCTTTTTGAAGATAAATCTTCTCCCAGAAGACCTTCCCAAGCAGGTAGACACAATCACATATGCAATTTTGTGAAAATATATCCATAAACAAGCAGTGGTATTGGTTACAGAAAAATTGATAAGGAGCAAAGCTGCCTTGCACAGCAGAAAAGAGCTGAGAACTGCAAGCTCAGCACTCCACGGCCGGGATCTCTCGGCCTGTGGACATTCAGGGGGTAAAAGAAAGGGGAGACTTAAACTATTTTTTTTGTCATTGACAACAGCAATTTGAATTGAACACTGCTACCGGTGTCCAACGATCACAGTTAATTGTGGTTCCAGAGGGGTTCGCCCAATATTTGCAACCACTGCAACATGACAGATGAGGAATGTCCAGCAAGGCTGAACAAGCCACACTGCTCTCAAATGTGCTCCTACAGAGGTGTGTACATAATACATCTAGAGCAAAGACGCTGCTTTCTTGTACAAGGCAGCACAGTGGAGGTTGAATAGAGTTGCAAATAGCTTTAGTTTTTAATAGTGATTTAAACCTTCAAAGTAATAACAATTCCCAATTTAAGCACTTTTGGTAACTAAACAGATGCAGGCTTACATTGTCTCACCACAACCCCACTTAGGTAGGCTCAGACTCACTGCAATGTATGGAGAGCAGGCTACCCTCTGCAAAACCCATCTTTCCACTGCAGCCTCACACTCACAAACATGAGGTCAGGATCTTGCTCACAGGGAGCACTCACTAAGGAGGCTGCTAGGCAATTTATTCAAACTTAGTTGGAAATAGGAAAGAAAAGCAAAAACACAATAGCAGGGAAAGTTTTCCCCTGCCAGTAGAAGGCAGAAGTGGAGCAGTCTGCAACAGAAGTGAGGCTAGGAGAGCCAGCCTGACCCATACAGAGTTCTGTATATCTATGAAAATGCCCCACACAGTTTAAAAGCTGAGCACCAGACTGAGGGTTAACACACCGCAGCTTACACTTGTTTGGGCTCTAGGGAGAAAACTGAACAGATGGACACAATCCTTTTCTCCCAAGAAGTAAGCATCTTCTCACTGACTGTAAAACATCTTGCAGAATACTAGGTGACACAAGCCAGACAACAAATACCACATGATCCTATGACGTACCTAGTATAGTCAAAGTCAGAGACGGAAAGTAGAATGGTGGTATTTGGGGCCTGATGGCAAGTGGTCAGGAGACTGAGGTTGGAAAGTTATTGCTCAATGGGAACAGTTTCAGTTTGACCATATGGTAAAGGAATAAGGTGATGGTTGTAAGGTAGTGCAAATGACACTGAACTATACACTTAAAATGGTTCACGCAGTAAAGTTTAGGTCAAAATAAATACATAAGCAAAAGCAGGAGGAGATATCTTAGAGGAATGAGGAGATTCCTGCACCTTATCAAAGGAGACAACAGGGAGAAAAGTACAAGGTCCTGCTGTGGACCTGCAGTTGCGAAGGTTGCTTTTCTAGCAAAGACTCTGACTTTGCCACTTTGCCCTTTGCTACTGCACTGAGATCAACACTATCTTACTTTGGGGCTGGGGAAGTCCACCAGCCTGGCACCATAGGATGGTTTCTGCTTTGAAGGAGGAGCTCATCAAGCATTCAACAACCAGCCATGCAGCATCTGTGCTCCAGCCTCCAGTGCACAGTGTCCAGTTATTCTCAGCTGCTGGCAAGCCACAGCCCATGGCCATCCAGGAAAGAGAGACGCTCATGCTCAGAGCCTGTTGATTCTCCAAAGTTGCTGATCTCCAGTCCCAGGCTTTCTTCTGCCTTCACAGTGACTAGTCTTATAACTGGAGAGGTAGAGATAGACCACGGGCAGCTGCCAGGATTTGTCATGTAGGGCCAAATCTGTGTGCAACCAGGGATGCAAGCAGCTGCTCTGTTTTAGCAACATGACAGATCATTCTTCACTGCCTCCATACAACTTTTAAAAACACCCACCCACTTGAAAAGACCAACTGAAATGAAATCTGTTGGAGTAGAGGACACACCAAGTGGGTGGACTAATTTCACTTTGTTTCGGGTATGGGGTGGGAAGTTATTCAACACGATAAACAAGATTCCATCTAACAGTTATGTTTCTTCCCTCAAAAAACAAGAGAAGGCTACTAAAGCCTACCTGTCAGCTAGAAGGTGAAGGACACACCTAACCAACTCACTGTCCTGCCCCAACTTTACCAAGTGACACACTCAAGTTCATATGTTTGAGGCTAGTGGTGGGATAATGTTCAATCAAGTTGTTCAATTGATCATTTTGAATGAGAACCAGACCAAAAAGCTTTAAAGAATGAACAATGGCAAGACAGTTAATAATTCACAGCTAAAGGACATGATACAGATGTTTCACACCCTGGAGTCAAGAGGGAGGTAGTAAACTATCCCAACACAAACTTTCCACCTAAGCCCTGCCTGCTCTGCAACCCAATCTATCCCAAGGCTGGCTCTTCATGCCTACCCACCACTTTGTTTTAAACCTGTGTCTCTCCCTGTCTCCTCATTGTATACCCTGTATGAAAGACTGTCCACGCTCTCCATCTCAGGCCACCTAGGTCCTAAGTGCACTGGCCTCCCTTTCTTCCCTTGTACATGTCCAAAGGGAACACTGGGGTCTCGGGCATCGGGCACCCACAGTTCCTGTAGGCCTAGGCCCCACTCTCGGCGCACTGAACCCTGACTCTCCAGAGGCTGGCTCCCTTCACATCCTCCCTGGAAGCCTGGCCCCTCAGAGCAGCCTTGCCTCAGAAGGTTCTGCCGTTGGCTTCCGACAGTTCATCCATTTGCTCCTGAAGCTTCTGCCATGTGTCAAGCCTAACACCCTGCCTCACTTCTATTTCATGCTTACTGTCCCTCCAGGCCTGACCTCCCCAGAAATGTGAGGTCATAACTGTTTGTCCATCTCTTCCTGACTCAACACAGTACCCAGTACCAGAGCCAGCATTAAAATAACATGTGAAATACACAAATCACAGAAGCTCAGGGTAAAAGAAGCTGTATCGTGCCTCTCACTTTTCATAATTACAACCTTGTCTCCATTGGAGGTAGGTGATGTGAATGGCTGCCCACCACAGTAGCTACTACATAGGAAAAGCCTATATGCCAGGTACCACTGTACTATGTGCCACAGCTTCACTGGGTTTCTTCTTGAAACAGCTCTAAGTAAACCAGTATCCCATTTTGCAAAGGAAGTAACAGGCACAGAAAAACTGTTAAGCTACCCGAGGCCACAAAGCTGGTAATGGCCCAGCCAGGAACCCAACCCAGGCATGCTGGCTCCAGAGCCCACACTACCTCTACCTGCACTATCTCTTGTGAAACTTCCCCTCCTGCTGATGCCTTAACACTCAGAAGACCCGTTTTCCCAAGTCCAACAAAAAGATTCTGGTCTCAACTACCAGTGATCACCCAGCTGCTCACCCGAGCAGGCTCACTTCTTAGGGACACCCAAGGAGCAGCATCATGGTTTAGCACTTTCAGGTACATTATCATAAGCCATCATAGAAAGAATCTAGAGGCTCAGAAGCTACAAGGGGCAGAAGCACCTAAGCCTACAACATACCATCAAGTCCCAATCAGGATGCACCTCAGGTCCCCAGTACTTACAGTCTCATCTTCCAGTTTGAGGTGCAGGACCTTCTCTCCCTCTTTGTAGTCCTCGGTTAATTCGGCTGAGCGCCACACTTCATCTGAGTCAGGGATCCAGACCCTTGTGTACTGAAAGGTGAAAGAAAAAAAAAAAAAAAAAAAAAAAAAAAAAAAAAAAAGAAAGAAAGAAAGAAACTCAGATACAAGACAAAGCATCCAGGTCTCTAACATATATCACTGTCTATAAGAAGCTTGTCGGAGAAAAGTTTAAAGCAATTGCTGTATACCATTGTATACCATTGCCCTTTCAAACATAAGGTGATCCAGTACTGTGAATAATAAATACTTCATAGAATTAATTTTAAACAGCCCTCTCTCAATCATAGAACATACAGGAGTGAAATTAAAATTCTGCCAGGGAGACTGCCAACATAAAGTTGGTTGTAACTATGAGAGTTTTACACCATCCTGTTAAAAGGAGGTGCAAAACAGCATGCTATAAGCAACATAACAACATGGGCAAAATTGGAAAGAGCATAGCCAATCTTCACAGTTGGAATAACTTGCTCTGATATTCTGTATTCAAAGTTAAAGTTACTTTCTTACAGAAGTAAAAGTGGTCAACAAACCAAAGCCATCCTTAAGTACTGTTAATGGCTTGAATCTGAACCCCCCCCCCACAAGCTAATGTTTTAAGTGTTTCTGTGACCCAGTGGTGGTGCTATTTGAGGAGGCTGTGGAACCTTTAGGTGCTTGGCCTAGCTGAAGCAAGCCACTTGGGGGGGCTTTGAAGGTTATGCCTAGCCCCTGGTTCTGGCCACTATTTTGTTGACTTCTGATGTAAGCATGACATAAGCAGCCTGTGCCCCACACTCCTACCATATGATGTGAGCTGCTTTGATATGCCTTCCTCACCAGGATGACTGCAAACATATCCTCTCTCAGGTTGTTTCTCTCAAGGCTTCTGTCACAGTGACACAAAACTAATATGAGCATCTTGAGTTATTAACCAGTAACAGTTACTTGAGCATTCTTTAAGCCGTAAACATTACCAGAATTTTCATTATCTCCCAGTCACTGTCCTGTAAATAAAGTCATTTAACCTGATCTAGTCCTAGCAGGGAAGAACATGATGATTCTTGCTAAGTGGTTACACAAGGAGAGATTTTTACTGGTTTATCCAGCACATTGCCACAGAGATCTCAGCCCTGACTTCATGTTATAATCACGCAGGGAGCTTTGCAAGCATCAGTTTTGGATTCTACCTCAGACCAAGTCAGTCAGGACTTGGGGTGATGTGGCAGCTTGTGAAGAGGGATGAGTGTTTGCCGTACAGAATGGCAGCATCCAGATCTACTTGCCACCACTCCTGGCCTCACTCCCCACAGAAATATCAAGCAAACTGCTGTGCTATCACTCATGTAATAGATTGCCACAGGGTTTATTTGGTTTAGAAGCCACTGTGTGCACGTATGCACACACTCACAGTTGTCATGCCATATAACATTCTTAGCAAACCGCTAACAAATAGCTCTTTTGAGCAAAAGGTCAGCCAGAATGTGTGCTTGGGTCCTCATGACACACAGCTCAACTCACGGCCTGTCTGCTGCTGTGCACAAGCAACCAGCTAGCTTTATTTGGGTCCTGCCATTTAAAAAAATAGATTTTTTTCTCCTAGTGCACACTGTTCTTTTATAAAACCAAGACCCTGGCTGTTGCTACATTTGTCTCTAATTCACTTCTGAGCCAACCACAGAGTCAGAACATTAACAATGAGAGTGAATGTCAGTACTCCTTGGACATCACATACCAACCCAGGCTTGGAGACCAGTCATTTCTTCTCAACACTATAAAGAAACAAATTCACAGAATCTTGCTCTGGTTTCCTCTAGCACCCACCTTACAGCACATTACTGCATCTTTGCAGTGCAACAGCACTACACAGTGCCAGGTATCGTTGAGTTTCTGAGCATCAATATCTTTAGAGAAAACTGAGCATTTACTCATCTAAACTGCCAACATGTCCCCTTCCCTCTGGTCTAACTTTCCTTCTTAGCTGTCCCTTCAGCTCACCATCCACTCAGCTGCGATAACGATGCTGTCCCTGAGCTTGCAGCAGGGGCCCTTCTCCAGCCATGCTTCAGTTCTCTCTGGTTACCACATGCAGTTATACTCCTGGGGCGTTCCCACTAGCCAGCACACCCAAAAGTTTCACTCACAGCAAAGCCTCTATTCCAGGCTAGTGGGGCTCATGAAGGTTCCAGAAAACAGAATGAGAAATAACTGCAAGAAGAATGGGCAGCACCCAGTAGACACTGAGTGGAAGTGATAAGCTTGGTCCCAGCTCAGCGAGGGACTTGTGTGGCTTCTACCCTGTTGCCCATGTACCACTCACTGCACCCAGCACTGAGACGGGTCTCACTGCCTGGTTCCCTTTATCCAATTCCTACTCTGGGTGGGTTTATCTTTCTTCTCCCTAAATAGCTTGGCTAGTAGGCAGAAAATTACATCTGTATTTCCTCACATCCACAGAGTCTATCATGGCACCAGTGCATAGTGAGACCCCAGCAATTCTTTATTTGATTCTTTTTTCCTCCATGTGCAGAAGTCATATCACCATCAGAAAGAACCATGCCACAAATGCAGAACCTCAGCCTCCACTCAGACCTATTGGGTCAGAAGTTGTACACCTGAGTACTAGCATCTGTCCTGATAAGATGGTCTCTCACATCACTGCTTCTACATAAGGGTCAGCAATCTACATCTGTGGGCCAAATCCAGCACCATGCCTGTTTGTGTATAGCCTATCAGTTAAGAGTGTGATGCACATAGAAGGCCACAACTAGCTAAGTTTTAGAGAATGAGACTTCAGAGTGTATGTCCCTGGATAGGGTTTCTATATTAAACTTCAACCAATAAACCAGCATGGAGCAGAGAAATGAGTACCAGGCCCCAGTCCTAGGCAAGGAACTATTGGCAAATGATTACTGTGAGGTGAAGAGAATAGCTCTTCTTTAAGGCTGACTAGACTCCAGTGGATAAACTTGCACCAAGGGACATCTAGATAGAAATACCAGACAGGCCTTAACATATATGACAGAATACCTGAAATCTGGTAGAGGGTTATTGGGGGGGGGGTGTGCAGGGAGGGGAGAGAGGAGCCTAAATTTGATTAAGAGGTATTATATAAAATGCACAAAAACTCAATAAAAGTATCAAAAATGAAACAAACAATGGCTTTTATGGGGCCAGAGAGATGGTTCAGCAGTTAAGAGCACTGACTGCTCTTACAGAGGACCTCGGCTTGATTCCCAGGCCCCACATCGTGGCTAACAACCATCCATAACTCTAGTTCCAGGAGAATCCAATACCCTCTTCTAACCTCCACAGTCATTGCACAACACAAGTGCACTTACATTCAGGCAATATACTCATACACAAAATAAAAATCATAAATAAAAATTTTTTAAAGAATAGCTTTTAAACTTTCAAATGGTGTAGGGGGATCAAAAGACTACTATCCAAACAACATGAAAGCAATGATTTTTTTGGTGTCTCCAACTAATGTTTTATTAAAACACACACATGTCCACTCATTTGCTTTCACACTTCAACGACTGAGTCGTGTTGAAACCCTATGGTCCAGTACCTAACATACTTAGTACCTGGTCTTTACAGAAAGGCCTGTGAACTCCACCCTTGTATTTGCTGTTTTGTTGAGTCAGACTGTTCATTCCTCAGCTGTGCACGTGGGCAGCATCCCAACTCCAGCACTATGCCTTTGAACACTATCTCCACAGAGTCAGCCTATCAACTGTGAGCTGCCACAGTAAATCTTTCTTCAACTGGCCTTCTTTCTGGCTTTGCAGTCATTTCTTTTGAGACAGTTTCATCTCATTACTGCAAGGTCATTGAGATACACTCCTGGGCATGGGTACATTTGCATCCTTGGGATCTAGCATGTCTTTGGCATATAGTAGATGGTCACTAAATGTCACTGAGTATAGGACCAAGAAAGTGAATGTGTCTTCTTGGGGGACCCAATTTTTACTTAAAAGAGATGTACTGAGTACTAATAGTCAAGTACAAACAGAAATCTATCCCCTAAGCTTCAGGAATTTATCTACTAGGATAGCTGAGTCCCATCAAAATAGAGTGGAAGGGGGTGATATGACAACTCCTAAGAAGAGCCATAGTTACTCAGTGGGGAAGGGAAGATGAGAGACAGGGGAGAAGCTCATGCCAACTGAGAAAGAATGAGGCAGCTAAATTCCTGGGTAACTTTGTACACCACTATGTATTCAAATCTGGCCAAGCAAGCTTTAGGCTCAAATCCATTAACACTTGACACGTAGCATGTGTCTGCTCTGTGCTACACACTGTCATAACATCCCTGACCCTAGTAATAACATGAGTGGGCAAGCCTCGAGATTATAGCAGTTCACCTACACCAGAACACAAGCCCTCTGTTCTGAACACAGGGTAGCGGAATCTGCAGGCTGGCCTTCCTGTGCTTCTTACTGCCTCATATTTTTCCTACTTCACAGACTCTCCACTTGAAGCTCCTACAAATTACCGAGCAGAGTCATTCACCTAACTTCATGCTTATCACGCATAATCAGTAATTTACAGTAGTAAAGCATAATTTAATGATAACCAAATTTTACATTCTAGTTTTAAAAACCATCCTCCCTGCTCCCTTGTTTACATGCCTCAAGAATATGCACAGCTTCTATAATGGTGCCACAAAACACTATAGTATCAATACAAAATAAATGCAACACAACAGACATGCAAACTACAAAGGGAGAGACAAGTGTCACAGTAGCTAACAAAGGCTTGAGGAGGGAAGACAGCCAGGTATGACAGAGCTTTGGACAGGAAAAGGATTTGGAGGTCAAGAGTTCCCCCTTTGGGTGATGAAAATGTTATGTAACTAGACAAAAGTGAATATACTCAATGCCACTTAAAACAGTTCATTTTGTATTCTGTTAATTTTCTCTCAATTAAAAAAAAAACCACAAAATAAAACCCACCACACACTGCTATGTTGTAGAAGATACAAACAGCATTTTGCGTACACATCCTCTCTTTGCCTGACTTTTTCCCACTAGCCTGTAGGAAAGCAGTAAGAAGAAAGATAATGAGCTAGAAGGAAACTGAGTTCTGAATTCAATCTCATTCTCTGTCTCTGTCTCTGCCTGTCTCTCTGTCTCTCTCTCTCTCTCTCTCGTGTGTGTGTGTGTGTGTGTGTGTGTGTGTGTGTGTGTGTGTATTGTTGGTGTGGGGAGTAAACCCAGTACCCTACATATGCTGGACAAGTACTTTACTGCTGAGCCACATCCCCAACCTTCTGAGATGCCTCTTAATTTTTCCCACCTTCAAGGAGTTCCTCTCAAATCTGACCTCTACCAGTTTTACTGTAAAACAGCAGACTATCAAAAGATAAGCTCACTCATGTGACCCAGTTACAGTGTTTCACAGCTTGTCACTATCCTATTTTAACAGTGCTTAATTTTATTATATCGAAACAAATAAAATAGCAAATCTGACCTAATTATCAAAGAAGAGGTGATTTTGGAAAGAGCCCCATATATTAACTAGGAACGTGTACATCAAATGCAAAAGTATCAGCATTGAGCTGTCTCTGGCTTTTTGCTCATTTCTTCTGTCCTGCAGGGCCAGTTCCAGTGGCAGTCCTACATGCAGCTAGAGAGTAGCTGCCTGTGACAAGTGTGTTCTGGGCTCTGGCTGCAATTCCCAAGCCAGACAACAGCCCAGACTATCTACATCAATCTCTAGGGGTGGGAACCAGGCAGTGCTCTTGAAGTTCCCAGATGAATCCGATGCATAAGTAACTTGAGAACCAGCAATCCATGTGACTTGCCTGAGTAACTGGTCTGAGGTGTATCACAGTCCTCATATTCCTAGAGGTGTCTCTCTACCAGCATTCTCTCCAAAACATTCCAGGCAAAATGTAGACACTATGTCTGAAAGAGCACACCATCTGGTCATGTGTACACATTTTCATGCAGTATATATAGAACTGCAGTTAGGTGCCTTGGTTCTACAAGACAGTTTAGGGACCAACACTAGCTTAAGCTGTTGTATAGGTCTGAGCATCAGCTTATTCAGATGAACAATGGGATAAAAATTGTATCTACCTCATGCAATTATGAAGAACTAGTAAGAGTCCATGGTACAGAGGACATGGACATCAAGGAATGACAGCAGCTCTACATACTGTGCTGAATGTAAAGCAGGATCCTGGTAGGAATCTGGCTAGCAACACAAACTGGCAAAATAAGGTACTCCAGTATTTTGTTGTTCTTTGGGTCTTAGTCCTTAAGTTCTAAACACTCCTTGAATTCAATAGCTGGATCTAGTCTTTCTCACTCAAAAAAACCTGAGAAAAATGATTTTCAGTGCTGGCGGATGCATAAGAAGTAGTAGCAGATCTTTAAAAAACAAAATCACTAATAGCCACGTCCCACATTTGAATAAGTAAATCTTTAGGGGTAGATTCAGAGCATTTCATTCAAACAAAACAAAAAACTCTCAAAACTTTCTAACTTTCCAAATGATGAATGTACTTTCATAATTAAAATCACTATGGTATTCCCCAAGAAGAATCTGAAGGGAACAGATGGTTAACTTGGTGGCTGACAAGATCCTCTGCCTGCCCATTCCTACCTGCATTTAGGGGGACCAAGCACAGAAATATCATTTCATTCTGCTGTGCTCACTGCTGTATCCCTAGCACTAAAGTGCCTCCCAGACACACAAATTGGGCTGGAGGTAGGGGAGCTTCTAACAGAACAGAATATGCACTAGTGCAGGATGAAAATTCATGCTGGAGCCCTCTAAGGAAGAAGAGCTTGAGTTAATCAGCTTCCATCCCTTAAGGAGCACAGGAGCCAAACTTCCTCAGTTAAGGCAAGTGTGAATTATATCATGGAGTCTGATCAAGAAACAAGTCACCAGCATAGACATGAGTTACTATATGGACTGTGGGTTTCAAGAGGAAAGTAGGTACAAAAAGAAGCTCAGATTCCATCTGCATTAATTGCTTTTGATGTTAAAAAGATTTCATATTTTTAAATTATGTTCATATGGGGGGGGGTTGTGGACTTGAGTGCAGTACCCATGGAAGCCAGAAGAAAGTGTCTGTCATAGATCCTTTGGAGCTGGAGCTATATGCGGTGAGTTGCCTAGCCTGGCTGTTGAAAACCAAACCCAGGTCCTCTGCAAGAGCAGCCAAATGCTCTGAACTGCTGAGCCATCTCTCCAGTCCCCCATGTTTCTTTTATTATTGCTGTGATAAAGTATTTGACAACTTTGGGATTATTCTGGTTTACGGTTTAAGGGGACAGCACATCATCCTGGGGAAGGTGTGGTGGCAGCTAGTGTCACTGTCTACAGTCAGGAAGCAGAGGGATGGCTGCTGGTGTTCAGCTCACTGTCTTTTAATTCAGTTCTGGATCCCAGCTGGTGAGATGGTGCCATCCACAGTCTGCACAGATATTCCTTCCTCAGTCAAATCTTTCTGGAAACACCCTCAGAGACACACCCAGTCATGTGTTTCCATGATCATTCTAAATCCATCCAAACTGACAATGAAGCATCCACACACGAAACACCACACCTGACAAAAGGAATAGGAGCCAGGTCCCCAACAATCAGCAGGAGCCAAGCATTCATATACAAAGTGACAGGAAGGATTGGCTGAGAACCCAGTGCAGGGAGAGAGAAAATCTTCTGGGTCAAAGGAACTTCAGTCCCCTTAAAATGGGGATATTCAAGCTCAGTTCTTCTGAGAGGTTAGGCAAACATACTTAACCTCAGCATTTGGGGTCTAAATATGTCCATAATGAAGTTTCCCTGATTAAACCAATAGTTACAGGCAGAGAAATAAAGGGAAAAATCCATCCAAACTAAGCCAGTGGTTTTATTTTAGCATCACCAAGATGGCAGTCTCCCAAGTGGCTTGGTACCTGGCAATGACAGTCACGTGTTTTAGGAAATATGAAAATACCTTGCCTGACCTTGCTTATGGGAAGTGAGTCACATTCTACTGCCTCCCAAATTCTTTGAATAAGAAAAATTGGGTCTGCTGAGTGAACCTTTGCTGACTCATCCCCATGTTTACTGGTGTTTCAAGATAGTGTCCATGGGCCCAGATACTAGTTGTACCCTAAAACCAGATTAGCCACTGAATTTTGGAGGCTAAAGTCAAGAAATCCTCAGAGATGGGTTGCTGGTTACCTTCCTTTTCCCGTTACTCACTGTGGGAAACAGGAAGCAAGGAAGTTTAAAAAAAAAAAAATAGCCAGGCATGGTGGTGCAGGCCTTTAATCCCAGCACTCGGGAGGCAGAGGCAGGCGGATCTCTGTGAGTTCAAGGCCAGCCTGGTCTACATAGTGAGTTCCAGGCCAGCTAGGGCTACAGGGAGACCCTGTCTGAAAAAGACCACCCCCCCAAAAAAGGGTAAGGTGACTGCCCCAGCTCCCACCAACAGGTGAGATTCTATACTTCTGTAACTCAGCTTCCTTGTCCATAAGGTGGGGCAAATAACAGCTACATCAGGGCTGTTGCAAGGACCAAATAATGTACATAAAGCATACAGCACAGTATCTGGTACACAGCCACTACTTAGTAGCTGCTATTGCCACACAGGCACTTATGCCCTGGGTCAGATAAAATGTGGAGGCTCCCTCGAGAAAAGGACCTCCCAACACAAAATCCCAACAGAACCAGGTGCACACAGGGTGTCATGGGAACATGTAAATTCCTTGCCTCTGGTTTATTTTTGTTTAATTCCTTCTTCCACACCCCATCCCAGCAGCAAACCAATTCTCTTAAGTTTCCTTGTATATTCATTCCCAAGAAAAGCTTAATTCATATTCTTTATCTGTATTTAATGCTGATAAAGAATGCAGTCTCCATGTAGCTTAAGAAAAAATCCACTATTCTGTAGATGTACTGAACAGAGAGTGTAGTCCATCCTTAAATGATCATCTGATGGGAAAGGAAGCCCTTGGTTTACAGGGAGAATGGCTGTCATCTTATTGAGCTGGCTTATACCAAGATCTACCTGCTGGTGATGGAGCTTCAGGGACACAGAGGTTAGAGACACAGCTATGGAGCAATTCATTGGCATTGAAGTGCTCCAAAACTTCCTGTTTTTCTTGTTCAATAAATGTATTTATTAAATCCCTCCTGCATGCCCATTTCCAATGAACTTGGAATATAAATCCCTGAGTCTAAACTGGGCACAGAGGACATTGTTTGGAGACTGGAATGGCCTAAATGGTAATATCACTGAAATTCCCCCATTTAGAAGGGCTGTGCCATATTTTGATGGTAACAAGAGGTGATGATGAGCAAATAATGAATGAATAGAAACTTTATATGCACATGCATGCAATATACACACATATACATATACACCCACACATCCACACACCCCCACACAGGCCAGAAAACAGCTCATTTCAAAACTACAGCTGTCAGTGAAGTGTCTGCTGTCCAAGCATGAATACCTGAGTCGACACTCCCAGCATTCAAGTAAAAAAACCAGGCATGGGGTTGTGTGCCCGTAACCCTAGCACTGGAGATAGGCAGATGCCTAAAGCCCACTGGCAAGTCATTCTGGCCAAATAGATGAGTGTCACATTCAGTGAGAGACCCTATCTCAAAAAATAATGAAGAGCAACTGAGGAAAGACATCTGTTGCTAACCTCTGGCCTCCACACATACACACACCTATACTAATAAGTACACATACCAAATCATAAACACAATATGCCACTTTGCATAAAAAACACAACATATACAATATACATCCATTGTTAACTTCTGGCCTCCACGCACACACGTGCATACACCTACACTAATAAATATACAAACCAAATCACACATACACCATTTTGCATAAACAGTACAACATACAACACATGCAACATACAACACAACACACATCATTGTTTAAATATCAATAGTATGAGTTAAGAAATAGTAATGAAAATTTTTTAAAGACTAAAATTTTCTAAACCCATGAACATAAATAAATAGTAGTTCCTCTTCATAAGGCTGCAGTACTGTGCCCAATTCAAGCTGAATCCTCGACAGATAAAAGGTAGAGTCAGAAAAGTGGGGGAGATGGGTTCAGGCTGAGATGGTAACTGAGTGACAAGCCTAGGACAGAAAGGAGAGGAGATAGATAAGGAGCTAAAAGGAGAGGAGGAGACGAAGCGTGACCAAACAGAGTAAGCAAAAACAGGGGCTGAAAATGACATTGGGAAAAAACGTGGAAGCCAGGTCCAGTAGGCTGTGAGAGGTCATGTTACAGATTTTTTTTTTTTAAATTATTCCATGACCAATGGGAAAATTACACATGGGTTCTGAACATATTCAAATGATATAATTCCAAGATCTTGTCTTAGAGATACATGTATGAGAGAAAAGGTTTTAGTATGAGAACACAGTTCAGTCTCTCAGTGTTCATGATCTAATTCCTTCCCTCTGTCCTTCCATGCTGCCCCTACCCTCAATCCTACCACACTTCTTTTGAGACACACCTATACAGTACTTTTTTTTTCTTTTTTGAAACAGGGTCTCCCTGTAGCCTCAACTGGCCTGAAACTGGGTATGCAGACCAGCCTGGCCTCAATCTCATCGAGATCTGCCTGTCTCTGCTTCCCAAGTGCCAGGATTAAAGGTATGTACCACTATGCCCAGTCAATGCTGCTTTTGAATCTTCTTAATAATGCATTTTATTTCAGCAATTCTGAGTTATTTCCAGAGTTGTGTTTTGCAATATGGATTTAGAATTTCAGAAGTCAGCACTTTGGAAGAGACTTAGGAAGAAGAAACCTCTAACCTGGGTACCAGCAGGCCCAGTAGCAGCATTGAACTCCCAGGAGCTCAGGGGGATAGGAAAGATGTTCTATAGCCAACACACATGTACTCTGAATCATAGCTACAAAGATGGTTATGACTTAGGAGCTAGGAACTTGCAAGTGTGTTTGCCATTTCTATCAGTATGGCCCAAAGACCTTAAAAAGACACCTCTGATTTCCATCATGGTTCTGAGAGGAATACCAAACAGGCATTACCAAATAAGACAGCCTGCCTACTGGGAACCAAATCATTCTCTGTACACATCAGCAAACAGAGCCTGTGGGAGCCAAGACACTCCAGTTTGATCACAGCACCTTACACTCCTCTACACCAAGGGAACATGTTTCAGAGATAGAGTCAGATGTTACTTCATACCGAAATGTTCCCTCATGCCCAGATGAAAAGTGGGCATGCAACTAGAATGGTGGCTGCCCTGCCCAGCCATTCTGCATGCCTATGAAGAGGAAACTAAAGAGAGCTTAGAAAAGGAATGAAGGACAGAAGCAGCTGTAAAATACACTTCTTACATACTCCACTCTAAGGGACTGGGAGAGGACTCATCTTAATGAAAAGAGTTAAAAAGAGAAAGTGACTTGTCTCAGTTTAAAATTTTATAAGCAACAGTGTCACAATGAAAAACTATTTGAGGAGGAGTTTTGAAGTGAATGGGGAGATCAGTCATACTTCTCTGCACAGGGATAAGTCATGGATGGACCTAATATGGTTTCCAAAGCAGATGCTGTTGCCAGCTGCCTTCCTGCAGCTCAGCTGAGCAGGGCTGACATACCCACCCTGTCAGTGCTGAGAAGTGCTTCTTTGGGGCTGTTTTCCAGGGACTGAATGGTGTTCTCACTTTTAAGAATACCATGACCCCTGAGGACAGGTAACAAAGAAGCACCACGACTGTCTTCCACATCTATGTGAATGTTCTAGAAAAGTTATGTACAAAACACTTTTAAATTACACCTGTTTTAAACATGGACAAGACCAGAAACTATGGAGCAGCGTGACAAGCCTTGTTCTCCAATATCCTTACTTCTGTATAGATGCCTTATGCTGTAGATGGCCAGTGAGTTTCTGGCAATGTGGTGGTACATGGTCAATAGCCATTGAAATATGTGCACACACCTATTTGACAAGCATGCATCTAACTCTTAAAAGAGATACACATGCCAGATATTCAATTATCCAGGTTCTAAACATAGCCCGTCACACTATTCTTGCTAGTGCTGTTTAGGTGTTAAAGTGGGGACACATTCTGAGTCTCTAGCTCTAGTCTTCCCAGGAAACACATCACAAAGGAATGACAAAACCACCAATAAAAGTTAAATAAGCTTGAAAACATATAGAAGAAGAGATAACAATTACCCTAGTTCTAAATAAGACTGAGCCACCTTTTTCTTTCCAAGATAACTGGGAACATGGAGCTAGAAATTTCAACCAAAAGGCAATGGGAGGGGGGCACAGGATGGCTCAATGGGTAAAGTGTCTGCCATGTAGGCCTGAGGACCTGAGTTCAGCTTACCAGCACCCATATTAAAAAAAAAAAAAAAAAAGTCTAGCATAGCATGGTGGCCCCTATCTGTAACTCTAACAATGGTGGGGGTGGCGGAGGCACAGGCAGAAACAGGTGGATTCAGGGAGCTCATTGGTCAGCCATTCTAACCAACTGGTAGAGCACCTGGTTCATTGAGAGACCCTGTCTCAAAAGCTAAGAATGACAGTGGGAAACACTTGAACTCTGGCTTACACACACACACACACACACACACACACACAGAAGAGACAGAGATGAGACACAAAGACAGAGATGGAGAGACAGAGAGACACAGAGAGAGAGACAGAGAAAGACAGAGACAGAGGGATAGGGAGGCAAAGACAGAGAGACAGAGAAAGAGAAGCAATCAGGTCTTGCTGTGGAAGAAGTGTGGGTCTGATAAACAAGTTACAAAGGTATCTGGTCCTCTCTCAACATCTCAACTGCATAGCTTGCTTGGCAAGTCATGCAGTCTCTCTCACCCTTGGTTTTCCCCAACAGTAGGTTGAACTAAAATAAGCTCTTACACTCCATTCCACATTTATCCCTCCATCGGCTTCCTTTTTCCCACTAAGAAGGCTGTTCATGGCAAAATCTTTTCATGTCTACCTCCAGTGCACCAATGTAAAGATCAAGGTCTGTGGCTCAACAAAAAGGGCTCTCTTTGACCACACAGACCACAGGAATCCATTAGCTCCATGTTTTATTTTCAAGGGAATCCATTTCTAATATTTTTCATGAGGCTAGGGAAACAAAGCCTCAGAGAACCAGTGCCTCGCCTAAGAGTCTTGCTACCAAGAGTCCACAAAGTATCTGAGAACCAAGAGGAAATGGTGAAAGGGAAGATTTCCTGATTAAAATAAGCAACCAAAGAATGCTTAAAACTGGTTACATATTGGCCATTCCCTCTCCCACAGGATCCCCCACCTGCTTGTGCTTGACAGCACCTTGGTATTTTGGCTAATGCTTTGCAGAGTCTATTTTCACTGCTGACATAAGGCTCAGGGATGCTGAGCCCCAAATATTCATGCTGTCCAGGATTAATAGAAACAATCTTAACATTATCTAAAAAACATGAAACACCTTATCCTTCAGTGTCACTCTCCTGCTTAAAAATCTTCAGTTAAGAAACTGATTTCACTAAGAGTCACTATAGCTAAATTCATGTAAGACTTCATGATCTGATGCAGTGACTCTCCTGGTCATATCCCTGTCGCCACCATGCTTACTATTTCCACATGCAAGCCACACTGATATATCTTCAGTACTGTAACCATCTCTCCTGTCTGCATGCTTATGTTTTTCTTATGTTCAAACTTTTTCCCCTTTCCCCATGATTGCTACTCCAGGGTCCAGTTGTAACATTACTTCCTTTGTCAGGTGACTTTGTTCCTGCTGCCCCCAGCAGCTCCTCTTCTGGGTTGTCAATGCAGCATCCTTAAGTGCACTACAATGATGTATACACATTTTCCTGCTCTCCAGCAGGAAAGGACTAGCATGCTCTTCATCTTCGTGTGGCATACAGATAGGTCAGGTCTTCCAAAGTGCTTCAGTGTTTGCTGGTGCGATGAATATATGTGTGCATACACTCTACTACTGGAGGAGTCTTGTTTCTCCTAGCAAAAAAACTGCAGTCTCTCTCTCAGCAGAAATGCTAAATACAGTACAATCTAAATAACCCATCAGTACAGAGATGTAACTAGCTCAGGAACATCTGGGCATGAGGACCAGCAGCTCGGTCATCAAGCCCCTCATGGAGCGTCTGATGACGCTGCACTTATCTCTGCAGCGCTAGCACAGCCAAGTCTCCTGTCACTTCTAGGTCTTGTCTGTGAGAAGCCCTAGCTCTGGCAGAATTTCTGGGACCTGCAGACTCAGGAAGCCTCAAGGCAATGGATGTATTAAATAAATGAAGTGTTTGGTAGTTCTTTAAACTAAACTAAATGGAAGAATGTCAAGACCAGGAGTCTTAGCACCAGTCTAACAGCTAAGACAGAACACCCAAATGATATCCCTGTAAGTCTAAGGCTCCTGTCTCTTAACAAGAAGAGAGTCAATATAGCTAGCTTCTAGAATGTGCTATGTTATAGAGTCTACTCATCATCCCTCTGTGGAGACAAGCAAACCCACAAGGCATCTTACATAACCAACAACCATTAAAGAAAGAAAAAGGTTAAAAAGCACTTAACATTTGCCACTGACCTGTGAGGAGAGAGGCGGAGGGGGACAGTCTAGATGAGACTCTAACAAGATCCAGGCCAAAGGGAGCCAATCACCTCTGTGCACCTCTGAGAGGCAGAGATCCAGGAGTAACTGCTGAATCCAAGAGTTAACACTGAACTTCTAGTGCCCAGGAAGCCCCAGAAAGGCTGGAAATGGGAGTGGATGGTGTGAATACCAGCCAGTCTCATCACTAACTCCTCTGTACCTGGGATAAACTGACAGCCTCTGCCTTTCCCCTTCATAGGAGCGGCCTGCCTTGCCTCAAAAGGGCATCAAAAGGGAAGAACTGCCAGGTATTAAACACAGCACATGCATACATAATGGTAGTGCTAGGCACTGTGGCCCCTTCTGTGGTTTCATTTCACTGTGGGGAGCTTACAGCAGGGTTATGCAGGCAAAGCACAAAAGCAGCAGCATCCATTAGCAGTAAGTGTGGTACACCACAAGTTACAGAAAATCAGCACAGGATTAAGTCTAGTGAGTAGTACCAGCCCTGGGAGGGGCTGAAGAGAGAGCTCCCAGTGTCAGAGAAAGTCTAGGGAAAGTCCTGAGGGAAGGATGTGACCAGCATGACTGGGGCATAAATGAAACAAAGGCTGATATTCCAGGTGGGAAAGACAAGGAGGAGTTCTTAGAGCAAAACCACTGGCTGGAGTGAGGCCAGGGATTTGTGGAGCAGTACAATGGAAGGCAAATCCAGAAGGCAGGTTCGAATCACGTCATGGCAGAGAATTCAGCCATTGCTAATGAATTCTCACCTAATTCTTTACTCAGGAGAAACTTCAGGAAGTTCATGAGTAGTTGAGTGCTGGTAAAAAGGAAAGCTTTCCATGTGTATTAGGAACAAGCACTGTGTAGTTGACCACTCCTCTCCTCTGCTCACCTTCTATTCAGGACCCAACTTTGCCACATATGCTGTGTAGAGTGATGGTGCCATCTTGTCCAGCCATGTGGCCACTAGCTTATGTGCATGACTTATCCGCAACATCTTCTATGGGAACTGCACCCACCTTTCTAAGTTAGTGTCTGGATTTGGGTGTCTAACACATAGAGTTAAAAGTCTGAAAAGCTGAAACAGAGCTCCCGATCCTTTCCTACCTCTTACCAATCTCCTTCCTAGTCTTTCTCACCTCCAAACTGATATCAACTAGATATCAACCCATTTAGTCAATACAGCAAAAAAGCCTAGAAGTTATCCAGGCTTCTATTTCTCTTTCTATCCACATCCAATTCATCAGGGCAGGCGACTTAGGCTACTGAGGATCCAGCACTCTCCATTTCCACTGTCTGTTCTAGCCTCGCCTCTTAGTCGCCTCTGCTTCTGTTCTCACCCTCACAGACTCCGCTCAACAGCAGCCAGTGTCTCCTTGGAAGGGTCCACCAGATCATGTAGCTTCCCTGCTCAGTATCTTCCACTGTTTTAACAAAATCTGAAGGTAGGCTGCCTTTGCCCTCATCTTTCCATCCAGCACGTTCGACACCAGCTACACCTATGTCTTCTTTCCTTGGAGGCTTTGAACTAGCCACCCTCCTACCCATCCTCTACCTGGAGGATTCTCACATTGTTTCCCTTTATCATGCAAATCTCAGCTCAAATTTCACCTTACAAAACTATTCCTCACCAATCAATCTAAAAACAGGCCTATGAATCATTTCTGCAATGCTCCCTGTCAGTTTCTTCATTGCTCTTCTCTGAATATACTGAGTTCAATTTCCTGTCTGTTTTGTGCCCCTAAATGTGAGCTCCAGGAAGAAACATCTTGTCCTCCTCCAGCACCAAGAACAGTGCCTGATACAAGGCACTGTTTGTAGGGGAACACCATTTGAGCAGCCCACTGTGTTATAAATGCTTCATTGCTGGAAGAGATGGTAACATTTCTGGTACCTCACTTTTGTGCATATGTGCTACAGCTCTGAGGACTCTAATTTTATTTATTTTTTAAAAGACTTTATTTTTAAACTATGTGTATGTGTATGGATATATGTACATGAATGCAGTGTCTGTGGGGGCTGTAAGAGGGCATCAAATCCCCTGGAGTCATAGCTATAGACAGTTATGAGCTACCCAATGAGAACTGGGAACTGGGAACTGAACTTGTGTCCTCAGCAAAAGCAGTATGCACTATTTTTTAAAAATTATTTATTTACTTTTATGTGTATTGGTATTTTGCCTGCATGTATGTAAGTGCACATGTGTTGCACAATGCCCATGGAGGCCAGAAGTGGGCATCAGATCCCTTGGAACTAGAGCTATATATGGTTGTTAGTCATTATGTGGGAGCTGGGAACTGAACCCAAGTCCTCTGCAAGAGCAGCCAGTACTTTTAACCATGGAGCCATCTCTCCAGTCCCCAGGATAGACTCTTAACCACTGATTCATTACTCCAACCCCAGGAATCTAATTGTAATCATGGACAGTAAACAGTGAAGAAATTAAGGAGATCTATACACAGGAGTGGCATCACTAACTCCACGCTGTGAGTCAGTCCATCATTTTCCTTCTTGGCAAGTTAAGCATAGGCATCACCTTCTCTGAGCACCATCATGTGTCAGCTACCAAACCACTGTCATTTAATCCACATAACTCCATTAAAGCATTAATGGGAGTCTGCAACCCACACAAGGTGCATCTTTGTCTGCATAAGGCCATGCAGCACTGGCAGAGTAAGCCTGGGGAGGGTTTAGATAGGATCCTTCTATTTCTATCCACACTACACTGTTCCCCTAAAAGAGACTGTACTGGATAGCGTTACTGTCAACTTGACACACCTGGACTGAGGGAGCCTCAACTGGGGAATTTCCTCTATCGGACTGGCCTGTGGCCATTTCTATGGGGCATCTTCTTGATGAGTGATGTGGGAGGGCCCAGCCCACTGTGGGTGGGGCCACCCCTGGGCAGGTGGGCAGGTGGGCCTGTGTTGCATAAGAAAGCAGGCTGAGCAGGGCTGGGGAGCAAGCCAGCAAGCAGCTTTCCTCCATGGCCTGTGCTCCAGCTCCTGCCTCCAGGTTCCTGCCCTGAGTTTCTACCTTGGGCTCCCTGATGAACTGTGACCCTTTCTTCCCCAAGTTGGTAGCAGTCAGAGTGTTTTGTCACAGCAATGAAGAAATAAACTAGGACAGAGACCAAGGACCCCTTTAGACTCAAAAAAGTAGATGATAAAAGGAGAAGTCCCTACAAATAAGCTGTGGCACTCAGTACAATCCAGGAGTATGAGGCTTTCATCCTTAACAGGAAGCTGGAGCCCAAACCCAGAGCCAATGACTTCTAGCTCCTGGCAATCCTTCCTGCACCACTGCCCTGTTTCAAAAGATAAATATCAGTGGCAACATGCAGCTCTAGCAGTAAATGTACATCTGAGGCCAGGGTAAAGCTTTGGTGGGGCAATCACTAGGGCCTGGACTTTGATTTAGCAAGTCAATGTAAATCATAATCTGAATTCCAAAAGGCCTCAAGGACAACCTTGTGAGCCCTCCACTGACATCCTGGATGAGCTCTTTCTTTGAGAAACTGTCTCAGTGAAACCACAGCTGCAAGGGCAACAAGAAAGAAGAGTTGACAAGATGTTTCCTTTTTGATTGCAAAAGATCAGCCAGGGGCAGAACTCACTCACTGCTAACAGAAGACACTAGGAGCAAGTCAGAATCCTTCCCTTGGCTGTGGGAACTGAACGGAGAGAGCTTAATTGTGAACTTACAAACTTAAGGAAGCACCAGGAGACAGCCTTACCTAGTCCCTTGAACCCCAACGCCCTAGGAGCAGACATACCAGGGATCTGAGAAGTCCGGCTTGTCTCAGAAAGAGAAGGGAAGAAAAGGAATTAAAAGAAAAGCACACATTCGTTCTAAATCAAGTACACTGGCTAAAGGTTGCCTCCAACTTTCCATTCAGAACTGATGATTAGAGACCAAGGCTGCAAAATGTTAGTTCAAGGATTCATTAACGAAATAAAGAAAAAGCAAGAGTACCAGAGACCCAACCCAGCTCATACCTATTCCAACCAGCATCTATGTGGGTGACTCTATACGCCATCCCTGAAGCAAAAGAAGGCACAAGTCAGAGACATTCACAGCCAGTAACCACCTCCCAAGCCCTTCCAAAGTCCAAACTTTCCAGGACACACCCAGCACCCATTCCTGCCCTTCCTGTCCCATACAACACAGCCATGTCTTACAAAAAACCTTCAATGAGCAAAGGGGAACTGGCAAGTGTTTTAGATAAGACAATCCCAAAGCCAGCCAAGAAATGCTGTTCACCAGGCTATGGCGTCCTCCTTCTGTCTGATTTGGAACTCTGTAATACCACAGGCCTCCAGAGCCACACCTTTAAACCACTGCCCTTGCTGCTTCCTGACAGTTCAGGAAAATCCAGATAAGCAGTCAGGAGCCTCTCTAGCTAGGTTCCACCTTTCAGGACATTTCCAAAGGAATGAAGTAACATTACATGACCAGCTGGACAGTGACTGTGACAGCACCTGCTGGGACACTCACCCTTTATGAAAAATAAAAGAGCCTAAACTAATAAACTTACATCTTTAAAAACAAGCTTGGCACAGTGGTTCATGCCTATAATTCTAGCATTTGGGAGACAGAGGCAGGAGAATTGCCTCAAGTTCAAGATAATCCTGGGTTCCATAGTGAGCTTGAGCTGTTATTGTGTATGACTTTATAAATTAGAAATTAGAAAGTTTTTAAATATGTTCCTTGTGTGTGTGCAAAACAGTGTCTTCTAGTCATGACAGGACCATTGCACTCATGACTTCACAGCAACTGTGGTTGTCTGCACAAGATCAAGCCAGTCAACATTCTAGCAGGGAGGGGGAGAGGTTTACAAGCCCCCAACCTTAGCTGAGAAGCTAGCGACAGCTGAAGCCTTCTAGTGGAGGGGGTGTTGGTTTTTGGAAGGTTGATCCTGGTACAACCACTGTGTTCTACTGGATGCCCCATACCCAGGAGTGCTTGGGCTACACAGATTGGACTCCATGGGTTATTAAACAAATAGGAGAGGACCCAAAATTGGGAAGCATTGGAGGCAGAATGGATCTGAGAGGAGCTGGGAAGAGGACAGGGTATGAGTATGATCAAAATACATTGTGTAAAATTCTCAAAGAATTAGTAAAAATCTTTTTTGAAAATACAAATAAAAGTCCCTAACAATCCTTCATCAGTGACTGGGATTCTTGCAGTCATTTTATTTTATTTTTTCCTAGTACATGAAATCCGAAGTCTGGGAACCACTGTGTACATGCTCAGCTTTGGGTAGCAGGCCATGGCTTTGCCCACAAGCAGGGTTATAGAAACCAGAGATCCTAGCCTCTTCCCTGCACACTAGCCATCATGAGTGTTAGGGTTCCAAATAGCAGCTCCCCCCCTCCCCAACAGGGACCTACAAACTCTGCTGAGAAGCAGCCTGCCTTTCCTCTGACCTCCAAAGATAAGCAGAGTTCCTCTTATCTTAAGAGGAAAAAGAAGACACTTCCACACCCTAATCCTACCTGCTTCCCCCTCCCTGATTTCTCCCCCAAACATTTCCCCCTTCCACACCCTAAAGCCCCCATATATAAAGTCACAGCTCACAACCCATGGGCGGACATCTTTCCCGGACATCTTTACATCCTATCCTATATCCTATCCTATATCCTATCCTATATCCTATCCTATCCTATCCTATCCTATCCTATCCTATCCTATCCTATCCTTCCCTTCCCTTCCCTTCCCTTCCCTTCCCTTCCCTTCCCTTCCCTTTCCTTTCCTTCCCTGACATCTTTCCCTTCCCGAGGGAAAGGTGCCCCGTGCAAAATAAATCTGTGTCCCGCTGAGAATTCCATCTGAGCCTCGATGCCTCATCCATCCGCTCGTGCCTGCCTCTTCCATCCGCCCGCTCGCTCCCGCCTATTCTCTACCTATCAATGAGCAATCTTCAAAGAGAGCAGTGAGGAAGGGACAGAATAACAATAAAGGTGAGTGACACCTATGTATGAAAATCCCACAATGAAACCTATTAGTTTGCATACTAACCTTAAAAATTAACTTTAAAATACTAATTGCAGAACATGTGGAGACAAACCCAATGAAGATGCTAACATTGTATTACTTCCTTCTGGGATCCTTGTCTCTGAGCAGTGGTCTTGTTCTTATGGACAGAGTCAAGTGTGTCTTACAAAGAAAGAGAGGTAGGGATGGGGAGATGCACTGGCAAAGAGATAAAAACATTCTGGAAACCTGCCTTGGAGTATCTATTAAAGCTGTGTGCAATATCTTCTACACTATAATTCTACTATTTATATACCCAAAAGATTATATATATAATTCACCAAAGAGGTACAAGACTGCTCCTAGCTGCTTTTTCCATAACTGTGAAGAACTAGAAATAATACAATGTCCCTTAACAATAAAATGAACAAATCTCATGATATTCATATTGTAGTAACACTAAAAACAGCAAGGAGATGGAAGAACCTCCAAATGCAAGCACAGAAGAGGTTAATTCCAACTATAATGCAAATGTAATATATACTAAATTACTCCATTTCTGTAAGCTTCAAAAAGGTCAGCAAGGGCATTCAGTTCCCCTTACCCTAAGGAAGGAGGTAGGGACCACAAACTTCCAGGGTGAGTTGCCGCTTGACCACATGCTAATGACATGTGTCTTTTATTATGTGATAATAGATATATTTATGCCATTATATGTATACCATTTTACATATTTTTGTGGATGTTTTATTTCAGTAATGTTAATACAAAAGCTAGTGAGTTTTCCATTCTGGCCTATAGTCTTAGTCTAACTGTGTCTATCTGCTCCTCCAAAATCCTTTATTAGCATGTGTATTATGTTACGAAATAATGCATGTTCTAGGAAAATGTGGCATACTTAATCCTTGCTTTTCTTTCTCTAGAGAATGCCCACACGTTTCTCCCCACCACCTAGGTGTGAGAAAGGTTACATAATTCCTCCCCACCAACCAATCACTGTCTTCCTATACTTCCTCCTAAAAGGTGGTACATGGGTGAAGAAATGAAGCTGCCCTCTTAAATTCTTTCTCTGGGAACACAGCCCCCCTCTCTCTCTAGCTTTAGGACAGAGAAATCTCACCTTTTATAAATGACTTTTAATTGCCTGCCATCTTGCTGACTCAGCAGTGGGCTGTCTTTAGTGGCAAGGTATAGGGAGGTAAGCCCCCATTTTAAAGGCTCAACATCTTGCCTCCAGGAACCTGGGTAGCCCCTCATGCCACAGCTTCCAGAGTAAACCCTTGCCAGGGCCTCGCTCATTTCCATGCCTGTCCTCCCACTTGGCCTTGTGCTGCTCTTGCTGCATGTTATTTGAGAAAGGCATGTTTATAAAGCACGATGAGAAGCCAGAGGTGCTATGTCCCACAGTCATCCCTAAGAGTTACATTTGACCAGAGACCAGCAGCTCTCCATGTGCTTTACAAGCAACCCCCAGTCAGCACTAGAACCCCTAAGTATTATGTGCTAGAAATAATGAGAATGGGGAAAGACAAACTGGAAAAAAGTACAGAGTCAAAATGTCACTAGAGTTGTACTAAATAATAGGCATTTATGAGACATCTATTACATATAAAGTTGCATCATGTACTGGATTATCCCACACTGAGAGAACTTCACAGAAGGGAGGGGACAAAGGGCTGCTTGCTGAGTGCTCCTACAGTAGAGAAGGATGCACAGGAACAGCCTTTGATCATCTATCTGAGTGGCTGCCTGCCATCCTCCTCTGTCCAAGGTCCACATTTCACCTTCAGAGTTTCTTTCAAACATTCAGTTGGGTAAAGCTAATAAATGACCAGGATGCAAAATCTAAGGAAAGTATTATTGTATGTCAAATATTGCAAGCTAAACTTAGAATAAAGTTACAAGACTTGTGAGATTCCCAGCACGTCTTCCAAGTAAATAACAGCCATGTTCTCCTCAAGTGACTTTACTACCATCTCCATCCTCCTTCTCTACATTTCAAACATTCATCAAAGCTCGGACTAAAGTCAACCATCAATGAGTCCCTCTTCAGAGCTCTATCCTCTAGTAGTCCTCAAATGGATTATCTCCCAAAGTCACCAAGAGATTGGCTTATAGTTCTGGGTGAAGGCAGCCTACTCCCAGAGCCTGAGACATTCTCTCATTCTCAGCCCCTTTTACGCTCACTGAAGAATCTCCAACCTTTGGGAAAACAAAGACCTGCTGTTTTAAAATATCTAACCAACAAAACACTAACTGATGGCTCTGGATTCTTTCAGCTGATTCACACACTGTGCATATAGGTGATACAGATCACCACGGTACAGGTGGTAGGAAAGGAGGCAAAAGCATGCAGGCCAAAGGTCTCATTGTAAAGGTGAACAAACCTGTCCTGTCACAACATTTAAAATCTCTCTCTCAGAGACAGCATTATCTGGGTTTATTTATATTTTTTGTTTAGTTTTGATCATAGTACACAAATCTGGTGTCCTGGGACAAAAAGACTTAAATAGGAGCCAAAGTTGTATTTCCTGGGAAACTTTCAGTGCAAATAATATTATCATCCTCATTCACACATGGAGCCTTCTCTCTTCTGTCCCTCTGTTTTGTTAGTATTGTTAGAAAACAGAATCCAGAAATTCATAGTTACATATAAAATAGTAACTGTGGAAGGGGAAAAGGGTTTGCAGCTAATCTAGAGGAACTTTTTCTGTCTGGTTCTTACTGCATGTATTCTAGATGCTTGGTTTCAAAGCTTGAATTATTAATTTTTTAAAAAGCGTATGACTATTTTTGCCTGCATGTATATAGGTGCATCACATGGATGCATATAGGTGCACCACATGCATGCAGTGCCCATGGAGGCCAGAAGAGGGCATCGGATCCCCTGAACTAGAGTTACAGAGACTTGTTAGCAGCCATGTGGGTGCTGGAGACCCAGCCCAGGTACTCAGCAAGAACAGCCAGTGCTCTTAACTGCTGAGTCAACTCTCCAGCTACTGCAAAGTGGTTCATTTAATTTAGCTATGTTTTGTTTTTTTTCCTAAAAGGAAAAATGCATCTCTAAAAGGAATATGGGAAGCATACACTTACTTCACAAGCCAGTTCAGGGCTATTTGTAAAACAGTTGAGACCTGCAGCTCTAGGAAGTATCTTTTATCATGGATTAAGGAAGCCATTAGCATGATAGGGCCTACAAAGGCATCAAGGGCTGGAGCAATGTTGAAAAGCAGGCCAAAAGCAACAACTGGGCAAAATGTCAGACCCCACAATTGTCTCTAAGCCATGTTGCTGGGTTCTAGGACCTGGGTCTGGACCTCTTACTGTGAGTGTAAATTCAAGTGTATAATGGACAAAGTAGGAGAACCTGGAGATACCTCTGTGTAAAAGGATGGTCTCTAAGGGGGAAAATGTATCTTTAAACTACAAATATGTGGTCAGAGAAAAAATTTTAACAACTTATCCACATTACTAGGACCATCTATATGTAAAATACATTGTTTAAAACCCCAACCCAAAAACCACTCAGATTCCCTCTATCTGATGCAAGGAGCATCCCTGGTAGATAAAACATGCTGATGTTACACAGAAACCCCTAGGAAGCTGATCCTACTTCAAGGCATGTTTGGCTCAATATTAACTATAGAATTAGGTCTTAAGTGTCATTCACAAAGACCTTTGGTCCAATTTCTGTCACTTTTAAGAGCTAAGACTATGAGTCACGGAAGTTCATTGCGCTTTGGCTAAAAATTCAAAGCTTTGAATATGATGGGGAAAAGTTGCATATTTTAGTAAGAAAGGAGATTCTGCACAGTAGCCTTTATACACAACATTACAAATCATATCTAATGTGCAAATATTTTCCTCATTCAACCAATTGTCTATATACCAACTGGGTATCTCACAATTCAATTAGATTCTGATACTAACTGCTGGAGTTTACACAGATCCCACAAGATAGGGCTCAGTCCCACGGCACTGGTTGAAATGCAGCTGTAGGGCTCATGCTTCTGTCTGTGCTGTTGAACTAACAGCTATAAATCAGGGGTTCCCATGACCCCCTCCTCATTTTCGGGAAGAGCTCATAGAACTTACAAAAGTACTTAGAAAGTTCATCATAAAGGATACAGAAAAGGTACAGAGGACGGAAGGGTGGCACACAGTCTTCCTGCTCCCTATGAGAGTGCACAGTCCCTCAGCACCTCCATTTGTTCACCAACCTGGAAGCTTTCCAAACTCCATCCTTTAGGCTTTTGTGGAAGTTTCAATGACATAGGTATGATTAAGTTACTGGACACTGGTGATTAACTTCATCTCCAGCTCCTCTCTTCTCCCCAGAGGTAAAAGAGTAGGAATGAAAGTTCCCACTGTCTAATCATGCCTTGCTTGGCATTTCTGGCATCCAACTCCTGCCCTGAACTATCTAAAGGCTCAAGCTACCTTGGTAACATACAAAAAGGTACTTCTACTACCACTCCAGAGATTCCCATGGTTGAGAAGCTGTCAGGAGCAAGGGAAAAGGGCCAAACCTGTATTAATCCAGATCTGCTCATTCTGTGTGATGTGTGGGCGTCAGAGTCCTAAGCACACAACGGCAAGACAGAATTCAATCCTTGTATCCTTGTTCTGGGACAATTAACTTCTCATTAATGCACAGCTTGAAAGGGTTTCCCAACATGTGGTCAATTACTCTGCACATACATAGGCTCAGTTACAAAGTTGGTCGCCAAGGTCACATACAGCAGGGGGTGGTAGAGATACACCCTGCTAGTGTACCCAGGGTCATCACGGATTTTAAACTCACTCATCCTCTGACACCCAGTTCACCTCAAGGGAAATTTTTTATCAAAAGCAAATTAAAGACTTAGTAATTTACCTCAATAATTACCAAAAAAGTTTCACAGACAATACAATCTAGAGCCAGGCAGACTCTGGAGAGTTATGGAACATGTGCCTCAGGAGGTCTCTTCTGGAAAACAGATGGGAGATACAACACAGCTGTTAGAACAATACCTTGCACTTTTTTCAGCTAATACTTAGTAGCTCAGACTGTCAGTTTCAGCTTCAATTTTCTGTCTGTAAAATGAGATGAGTAGGGAAAAGACAGACCCGTGCATGGTTCTTTACTCTGCATAAGGCAGAGGCCATTGAGTCCTCTCAGCTTTCTCCTTCAGGTTTTTAGAACACTACTGCAACCACCTGCCCTATTCTCTCCAGATCCCTTTGTTCACAGTCTTTCTCACAGTGAACTGGAAGAGACAAGAACACACTACTACAAGAACTTTAAACCACGTAATTCAATTCATGAGAGAGAGGAAACTCCGAAAGCAAGTGCACACTCAGTTTTTATATCTCTTCTCCTAGATCTCTGGCACAAAGATGGTTATGCAATTTGGGCTTAAATACTTCCAGCCCCAGGGAACTCATTACTCACACAGCAATTGCTTTACTTGCTAGACAGACTTCCAAATTCTTATGTTCCTGCCTTCTGGGAAATTTCAGACTTATAATATAAGGCCAAAAACTCTCACTGCTTGTTGTAATGGTAATGGCAGCAGAATTATTTGTAGTTTGGAGAACATAAAATCACTAGCAGTTCAAACCTCAGATGTAAATGAGGTAGATATTACTCCCTCTCTATAAAAACAAAGTGGTTAGGAAGTTGGGCCTCAGTAAATTTAAATGGCTCTGCCCCACCCACTTGTCTCAGGAAGCTTCATTCTAGAACCTGTTCTTCCAACTAAGCCAGAACTCTCTATTTTACCCATCTGCCAGTTCAGAACCATGAAATCTCCAAGCAACCTCTCAACAGAATCAGTATTGACAAGTGTAATGCCTTTCCTGCTGATTTGTCTAGATCACTAAGCATGATCGTTTTTCCATCATACTAACAGCTTAGAATGTTTTCATTAGCAAAGCATAAGCATCTTTGGAACCACATTCACATAGTATATATTCTTAAAACTTTGTAAACCCAAATCTGTGACATCTGCAGCTATGACAAGCTAATAACCAGTCCATCCCACTTCCAGGATAAACTGAAAACATTCGGTCCGAGGATCAGCCACTCACCGATTTCCACCTTTTTTGAAATAACACACAATATGAAACTGGGATAACTGGCTGAAACTTTAAGTTATATGGTGATGTAATGGGCCATAAAAGTGCACAAAGGTAATTTAACAGGCAAATGCTCTTTAGGACAGAGCTACTGCCCACAGGCAAGGGCAAATACTCAACAAAGCTGAGACCTACCCTGTTATTGTCTGGGAAGCTGTATTTCTGATTTCAGTGATTATTGTTTTGACCATGGAAGTTGTTAACACAGTATTCGTGGAAAGGGGGAGTGGGGAGGAAAACACGATTATCCATCCACCTCCCCTCCGCCAGTATATCGAATTATCTCTGAAAATGCTTCAGCTACCTTTCTGTGGGAATAGGGTACTTTTTGCTCACCAAAAGTCTTTGGGTTGCTGTACTTTGGGGCTAACAATATTAACATCACAGTGGGGGTGGGGGAGAAGTCCTGTGAAGAACGGTGCCCTCAAAGGGGCTGCAGCCACCTGCCCTACATAAGCCGAGGTAAACAGCTTGTCTCACCACCAGCCCAGGGCACCGTCAGAACTTGAAGATCTCTATAAAGGAGCCTTCACAACTTCTCCCAGAAACTTTATAGGTTCAAGGTCTTTCCAGCTCTTTGTTACTACTTTTTTTTTAAGCCTAATATATATTTTATTCCTGGCACCCAGAGAAAAGGTCTCATCCCCATCCTGATTAACAATGCCACATGAATAAAACATTATTGGATCCACTGATTCAAATAAATATTTAAGCACCAGTGTGGCAGGTACTAGGACACATGAACAATTACAGTTCCCAGTGGATCCCACCAGTCCTTCCCAGTGCTTGGTCTCTCTCCTCAGTCCTCTGAGATCACACAGGCTGCTACATCA
The DNA here is from genome assembly GCF_000622305.1 of Nannospalax galili. NCBI lineage: Eukaryota > Metazoa > Chordata > Mammalia > Rodentia > Spalacidae > Nannospalax > Nannospalax galili. The sequence goes on from NW_008358413.1 coordinate 334,841, forward strand.
AGGTGTTAGACAATATTTGAGAGATACCAATAGAGATTTTCTTTAAAGAGATATGAAAGCACTTGTACAAATTAGGTCTTCCATATTAGTTGCCTATCTCATGCCCAGGATGGAGCTTGACTAACATGTTACCACCAGTGTAGCTGGAGAATGACAGTCTTATAAAATATCTGAAGTCTCTGTACAAAGGGTTGACATGAGCACTAGAAAGATCAGTGGACTGGGAGATCTGGTCTGCATTCTGGTCTCTGTTACATGGTCATCATCAGGTCTCGAATGAACCTCTCAGCTTAGACCTTTGGTCTATAATCACTTTTTATTTTTTTTAAATATTTTATTATTTTTATTTTATGTGTGTGAGTGTATTGTCTACATGTATGAGAGTGCACCCATGTCGTGCAATGCTGCAGAGGTCAGAAGAGGGCTTCAGATTCCCCTGTAACTGGAATTAAGGACGGTTCGTAGTCACCATGTAGGTGCTGGGAATCGAACCCAGGTCCTCTGCAAGAGCAGTCAGTGCTCTTAACCACTGAGCCATCTCTCCAGTCCTGTCACAGAGCTTTTTAAAACAGAAGAATTCCATCAAGTATTCATACCCCCACACTCAGTGTTAACCTTTTACAGCCAATTCCTACTCACTTTAGATTTTTTTTTTTTTTTTTTTTTTTTTTTTTTTTTTTTTTTGGTCTTTTTGAGACAGGATCTCCCTGTAGCCCCAGCTGTCCTGGAACTCACTATGTAGACCAGGGTGGCCTTGAACTCACAGAGATCCGCCTGCCTCTGGAGTGCTGGGATTAAAGGCATGCACCACCATGCCCGGCTTACTTTAGAATTTTTAAAAATAAACTTAATGGGCTAGAGAGATGACTCAGTGGTAAAGAGCACTTGGTGTTCTTGAAGAGGACCTGGGTTCAGTTCCTAGAACCCATGATGGCTCACAACCATCTGTAATTATAGTTCCATGGGATCTGATGCCCTCTCCTGGCATCCTTAGGCATTGCATGCATGTAGTGCACATAAATACATGCAGGCAAAACATGTATACACATAAAATAAATCTTTTTAAAAAGAGATAAAGATAATGAACTATAAGCATAAGTAAATTTAAGTCACTTTTGAGGATTTCTTCCCAAATCCATTGCCTTCTCCACCCCAAAATGTAGCCATTATACTACCTTGACAGTAAGTTGACTCCCTTTCCCAAGTCTGTGTACCATAACTATCTACGCAGGTTTCCAAAAATAAATAATATTGTCTGGTTTTATGTTTCAGATAAATGATAATATACATACATTCTACTGATTTTATTCTCATTAGTCTATGTGGATCTGGTTCGCTCATTTCAGTATCCAGTGTGTGGGTAAAAATCACTATTTACCCACTCCACTACTGCTGGGCTTTGGAAAGTATTCATTCACTTACTAATTCCTCAAACATTACTCAGAATACTATGTGCACCCTACACATGCAGGGACTGGAGACACAAAGAAAATTTATATGATTCTTGCATTTGATACCAAAAGGTAAAGAATTCCCTTGAAGAAGTCCCCAAACCTGGAAATCTCACTCATTAGGCCAGCAGTCTGCTGGGTCTTCATGTGAGGAACTCAGAAAGGGACCAAACATTTAAGAAATAAACCTAGAGGTACGAACATGGAGGTTGATGCCATAGAGTAGCCAGCCAGCTGGCCAAGGGCAAGCATATGGCTGAATAATCTATACAAGCAGACACAAAAATAGACTGTTAGTTGTTTGGGTTTTGTTTGGTGTTTTTTTGGTTTGTTTGTTTGTTTGAGACAGTCTCACTATGTAGCCCCGACTGGTCTGGAACTCACAGAGATCCACCTGCCTCGGCTTTGCAAGTACTGTGATCAAAGGCATGTGTTACCACACCTGGCCAGATTGCTAGTTTTGTGTCACTAAATTTTGTATTTATTTGTATGTGATGACACCAATATCCCCAAATCAGACTGACTGGGAGTAGAGGTCTCTAGAGCACACCACAGAAAATATCTGCAACAGCAGCAGACAGGGAACTTCTAGGGTGCTCGACACTGAGACAATATAACCACCATGTCATTAGCATCACCTATATTCAGAACCCTAACATAGGCAGAGATAACTCCTATTTCAGCTTTTCTTCAGTATTCTGAGAGTCTTTCCAAGCTATAGCCAGGTAGGATTTGAACATTTGTAGGGGGTCTTTAATGAAATCCCATTAACTCCTCTAGCTGCTATGGGAACTCTACCTGGGATAAAACACCATCTTAGGGTCAGTTATAAAGCAGGGTGTTAAAAGAATTACATGATGCTTACCTGCATGTGTCTATCATCTTTGTAGACATCAGCAAAACTTACCAAATAAACAACTCAAAGTATAAAAAAGAGAGACCTCATATTTACTAGGCAGGATCCTAAAGCCCAGTGCAATCCCTGGGCTGCTCATTCTGATTAAGAATCATCTCTCGGAGAGGCAAGGTTACCTGCATGCAGGACACAGTTAATGCCATGAAAGAACATCAACATGAGAAGGATCCCTCACTTCTGAGGTGAAGAGAATAGTTGTACATGAACCAACAAGGTCATACAGAAAGAATTTGGGGCCAAAGAGTCCCTAAGATTGGGTGCCCCAGAAACAGAGACGGCAAATACTCTTTAGTTTGATGAGAGTTAAGGCTTCATAGAAGTTGTAACTTTGAGCAAAGGTTTATTTTTTTTTTTGTCAAAGATTTTATTTTTAATTATGTGAATATACGGGTGGTATGGGTGTGTACACATGAGTGCAGGTGCCCACAGACGCCAGAAGATGACACTTGATCCTCTAGAGCTGGAGTTAGAGGCAGTTTTGAGCTTCCTGATGTGGGCACTGGGAATAAAACCTGGCTCCCCTGCAAGAGCATTAGGTACTCTTAACCACTGAACCAGCTCTCTAGCCCCTGAGCAAGTTCTGAAGGACATTTAAGAATTGAACACGCAGAGACAGAATAGGCAGAGTAGACGCATGTGAGGACAGCAGCAGGGTGAAGGCAGCTTGTGGCAGGCTGTGGGTTTGGCATATAAAAGCAAGAACAAAGAAACAAAGATGAAAAGTCAGAATTACAGGTAGATTGTGGAAGACGTCAATGTCCTAAGGAGGGAGGGCTTCATGTTATAAGCTATAGAAAGCTACAGAGTTTCTGAACCAAATGGAGAAATGAGAACTGAGTCTCATGAGACATCATAGGGCAGGTATCCATAGGAACAGATACTCCACACATAGGAAAATACTAAGATGTGGAATGAATTTACCATCATCCCAGACAAGTTTGTATACAGGAAGCAGCACTAGCAAAAGAGAGAAATTATTTTTTCAGTTGATGTTAACATAGGGGAGGGGCTGGGAACTGAACCCAGAGGTCCCATGCATGGTAGACAAGTGTTCTACCACTGACCTATAACTCCAAGTTCCAAACCTTGAAAGGAATTATATTCTTCTCTAACTCTAAATTAACTCATTAGGAAAAAGATTAATAGAGCAATAAAATTCTGTTCATCTACATCCTGACACATCCTCTTCACCCTCCTTCAAGAACCTTATGCTTTCAAAATTTACCACTTTACACTAATTGTCTGAATTACGCATTTGAGCGCATCGCCATTTAAAATATATACATCCACACATACATCATTGGTATCTTCTATCATCCAAAATTGATTTATAGCATGGCAGTTCGTTTCAGTCTTTTCCTGTCTCTGTTTTGCATGTCTATTTTACCTTCCATCTAGATTATAAACTTCTTTTGAAGAAGGCTTGTGGACTGTGCATCTTTGCTTCTTCCTAAATTCTTGGCCCAGCAGAAGGCATATGCCAGTGCCTGATAAATCTTTGTTAATGGATTTCTATTACTTCCAACATCAGTAACATCTTGAGGGGGGGCAGTTATTAGTTTGCCTCTTTATTGCTGTGATAAAACTCTCTGACCAAAACCAAACTGGGGAGGAAAGGGTTTATTTTATTTTACATTTCCAAGGCACAGTCAATCTTTGAGGGAAGCCAGGGCAAGAATCTCCAGGCAGGAAATGAAGCACAGACCATGGAAGAGTGCTGCCTTACTGGCTTGCTCCTCTAGGTCGTGCTCAGCCTGCTTTCTTTACAAACCAGGACCACCTGCTCAGGTGGCACTATCCGAAGTGCGCTAGGGTCCTCTGACATTCAACAATCAAGGAAACACCTCAAGACATACCCACAGGCCAGTCTGATAGAGGAAATTCCCCAGGTTCCCTCTTCCCAGATATATCAAGTCGACAACTGAAGCTATACAGCACAAGCTATACAGCACAAGTAACCCCTTGTCAATTTGACACACAAACACCTGACTACTAAAACTCACCTTTCCATTTCTTGTTCCCAAGATCTCATTAACATTAATATAGCACAACTTTAAAAGTTCCACAACCTTTAAAAAATTCAAGCACTTTAAAAGTTCAAAGTCTCTTTAAAAAGTATCTTAACAGTGGGCTCCTATAAAATCTAAAACAAGTTACATACTGTCTTACTTCAAGGGGGAAGAACTAGGACACACATAAGGAAAACCAAATTCCAGCAATGTAGCTCAATGTCTGATGTGTGGGATTCACTCAATCTTCTGGGCTCCAGAAGGCATCAGGCAGCTCCACTTCTCTAGCTCTGCCATCTACAGCACACACAGCTTGTCTCATAGGTTCAGGCTTGCTCCATTCCAGACTTGCTGCTGTACTTCATGGTCATCCCATTATCTGGGCATCTTTACTATATTCTAGCATCTTCACTGCAACTGAGGCTGCACCTTTGCCAATAGTCCCTCCTGGCTTCACCTGGTGTCAAGCCTCAGATTCTCTCCATGACCTTCAATTCTGCAGCTTTCATGTCCCAAACCAGTGCCATTTGGGAGACTCTTGCCCATTACCAAGTCCAGCTTTTAGCCAAGATGCATTATCCCCACCCCCAAACTCACAGCTTCTGTGTGCTGACCTTGAGTAAATCCTTCCCAAAGATTTCACTCAATGATGCTGATCTCTTGTTAATCACAGCTGATTTTTTCAGCCCCAGCTAACCAGCATCAGTTATCCCCAGTAAAGCACAAAAAGGTTTCACTTCCCAAAATTCTTAATTCAAAATATGTCACACAAACAACCTTGATAGAGTCTCTGCTTCTCTTTGTAGCTTCAAAAGTCAGGCCTCCATTGCTTACACCTTTTCAGCACTGTCTTTCAAGTTCCCACAGAACACTCCACTAAGCTCCAATCATGCAACACGTTTCCAGCCCAAAGATCCAAACACTTCTACAATACTTCCCCAAACAACATGGTCAGGACTATTTCAGCAATTCCACACTCCTGGTACCAACTTCTGTATTAGTTTGCTTCTCTACTATTGTGATAAAACTCTGACCAAAACCAACTTGGGAGAAAAGGTTTATTTCATAAAGGTTTATTTCATTTTATACTTCTAAGGCATAGTCCATCTTTGACAGAAGCCAGGGTAAGAACCTGGAGGCAGGAACTGAAGCACAGACCATGGAGAAGTGCTGCCTTACTGACTTCTTCCTCTGGCCTGTGCTCAACCTGCCTTTTTATACAACTCAGGACCAAGAGCCTAGGGGTGGCACCATTCACAATGGGTTAGGTCTTCTGACAACATTCAACAATCAAGAAAATGCCTCCTAGACATGCCCACAAGGCCAATCCAATAGAGGAAATTCTCCCGTTGAGGTTCCTTCTTCCCAGGTATGACAACTAAATCTATTTAGCTGGGGCAGCGGGGGTGGGGTGGGGGAGGTCTCCCTAATGTACTCATTTTTCTTGGTCAGTTCTCTGGTCAAATCAACCTTTTGGAAGACAAACTAGTTTCCTTTTTAAGCATTAAAGCACATTTGTATTTTTAGTCAAGACATAATTGTATATATTTATGGGCTACAACAAGACATGCTTATCATGAATGAATAATGAACAAGTGAGGGTAATTGGATCTACCACCTCAAACATTTGAGCTTGGAACATTCAAAATCCTCTACTAGCAGTTTTAAAATATTCAGTTGCTGTCAACCATAGTTGTCCTACTATGCTATAGTACACTGTAAGTTACTCCTATATTCAGATACATCCCATGCACCTGTTAATCACACCACTCTCACACAATCACGTATGGCTGTCCTAGAATCTAGAAATTACTATCCTATGATCTTAAGTATAATTTAAAAAAATATTTTATTAATTATTTTTATTTTATGTGTATGCGTGCATTGCCTGTATGTGTGTAAATGCACCTGGGTCATGCAATGCCCACACAGATCAGAGAAGGGTGTCACATCCCCTGGAACTGGAGTTACAGATGGTTGGTTGTTAGCCACCACGTGGGTGCTGGGAACTGAACCTGGTCCCTCTGCAAGGGCAGTCAGTGCTCTTCACTGCTGAGTCATCTCTCTAGCCCCTTAGGTATAATTTTTAAAGTTTATTTGGAGATCAAGTTATATGGACCCTCCTTTAACTCATTATGAGACACACAAAAAACAAATGCACAATTTTCCTCTTTGTAAGACACACTTGGGTCTGACCATAAGAATGAGACTACTGATCAGAGATAAGGATCCCAGAAGGGGAGTGTACAATGTTAGCACCTTTCATTGGATTTGCCTCCAACATCCATCTGGGATCTATAACCAATATCCATATGCTCTACAAGTAGCATTTTCACTTATCTGAGAAATTGTTACCACTAACCATGAATGCATTTCTACTACTATGCTCACTACTTCTACCTGCCTCTTCTTTTTAAAAGTCTTTTGGGGGATTTTTAAATCTAAGTTTGCAAAATGGAACTTAAAATCTGTAGGTCCCTAGCCTTTTATGTACTTGAAGTCTTCTTGCAACTGACCTCCTGTGTGTTACAGGGCAGCACATGGAAACCACTATCTCTCGAATCCATCCAGAAGGAACATCATTGCATTATTACTTCGCCTACAGTACAGTCCTATACCATTCTATAGAACTAAGCAAGAACTCCCTTTATCAATATTCGAGCAAGCTATGTCCCAAATTCTAAACCTGGAATTCCAAATTTGCCTTTCCATAGAAATAATCCTAGAAGTGCTAGGTTCCCAGGAGAGCTCACATAGCCTGCACGTTTAAAATGAAGTAAATAGCTTCCTATGAGGATGTGCATCTCAGGTCACTTAGGAAGTGTATGCCTGAGCTCATCTAAAGACAAGGAAGGGCAAAGGCTCCACTGTAAACATGGATGCACTGCAGACACTGGCCACCAGGTCCAATGAAATTAGACCTAAGTCCTACTGCCATTCAAATGCACTGGAGGTTTATGAAGGATATACTAAGCATTTGGAGACCTAGCTCAAAAGTCTTAACTAATCAATAAGTATTTACTAACATAAGTTTATATTGCCCTCCTATACCCACATTGCTAGGATGCTAAAGGACTTCAAAGAAGAGGATTTCTATCTGAAACATCTCTTAAGGCATTTATTTTACTCATTCAACTTCATCTCATATCTACCCTTATATTCTAGGAAATTCAGTCACCACCACTGCCTATAGTTTATAGCTAGCATTTCATGGTAGTTATCATCCACAATCTCATCCCTTAACTCTCACAACCATGCCATAAGGTTGGGCATACTCAGAAGAGATGCACCTAACACAAAGGGCTGGTAGCCACCAAACACCTTCTCAAATATGCCAGCATTTCTGTCTTATTTTCATCATTTGAGGCTATTTCTGCCATTGTGTATTTTTAAAACAGTTTTTAAAAGTAGTTACCTGCCCCAGAGCCCCCAAATTGTCTAAACACAACATTCAATTAAATGAAGCTCAGCACCCGACTTCTTTTCCATTTCTGCAGACTGAATCTTGTACTTACATATAGGTTTGTATTGAAAATATCCAAATGCTTCTAGCATACTTATAAGAAAGAGGAATCAATGGGGCTAGAAAGGGAAAGGGTTGGCCAAAATGAGTAGAGAGGCCATCCTCAGTATCTATGAAGCAATGGGACTGCTGGTCAGGACAACTCCAAGGGGAATGCTCACTGGAACTGTAGCCCAACCCACTACCAGTAGATTTGGGCTATTTCAAGGCTGTTACTTCATGAGATTCTAGCATCTGCTGAGCTTCTGCAGGTTTCTAATTTCAGCTGCAGAGAAAGAGTCCAGGAAATGAAGCAGACACATCTAAGGGCCTGCAAAAACAAAGAAGACTCCAACCAATAACTGCTTGCCTTGAAGGGATTTCAAATAAGAAGCTCAAAGATGGAAAGAAAAGATTAAAAGAAAATGACTAGGGGTGGGCAGAGAAGCTGTACAGCACTAAGCTAAAATCCACAGAACAGTAATGCAAGGGACATTAGACCTGGCGACCAGGTCTTGCATTTGAAATATGAACAGAGACGACTAGAAAGGTTAAGGGACAAGACCAAGGTCGGGCAGTGTAAGGAGGAGGAGAGACTAACTAGCGCTGAGTAGTTCCTGCTTCTAGGTCTTTTCTAACACTTCTAAGGTAGGGTATGATTATAGCTTAAGACTGGTTAAGAATCAGGTTTCAAGAAGAAGAAAAAGAAAAAAAAATCAATGTGCTCAAGAATTGTGAGAGAATTATAGAGGTGCCATGGGTTTCCTGTCAGCTGGTTGGCTGGCTCATAACTTTCAGGCTTCCCAACAGACTGAACCTCAGTTTCCTAAAGAGTCACAATTATGAATGAATGTGTGTGACATTCTGGAGCTCCCAGTGGAAAAGGTGGTGACACTACAATGAATAGGAACAGGATGGTCAGTTCTCTATTATTAGCTGACTCACTGAATTACCAGATTGTTGTTACCAGATTGTTGGGCCTCAAAAATGCTTTCTTTTCTAGAATTTGAAATTCTAAGCATGATATAAAATTCAGAATCCACAAAAGAAAAAGACCAACAAGTCTTATAGCAGTCACTTTAAGACTCCATAAACAAATTTAAATTCTGGCAGAAAATGAGGGAACAAGAAAATTTTCATAAACATGCAGGAAAAAAAAAACTTCATATTGGTAATTCTCAAAGTTCTATTAATCAGTTAAAAAACATGAACAATCTATAAAGCAACTCAAAGAAATACAAAGAGCCAATAAAATGGAAATATGATCAACAATGTTTATAATTTAAGAAATAGCCACTGAATGATGCCATTTTAAACAACAAACTTTGAAAAGTAAATAAAGGAAAGCTTGTAATGGCAAGGCATGGGGAATAAGGCACATTGCTGCTTAGAAGTATGAAAGGGCTCAAACCCAGAGACTTCAAAAGGCCACACCCAAGACTCCTCCTGTGAAAGGTACAAGCTTAATGGTACAGAAGTAAATATCAGTATTAAGCTGAAATGCCCATCAATAGGGGTGGTAACAAACCATCATGCAACTACCTGTGTAAATCTTATAGACTAGTATGTACCAGACTAACACCAATTGATTAGAGAAGAAAATCAAGAGACAGTTACTGAAAATGCAAGATACATACAGTGTGGTCCTTGCTATTTTTTTAAACCCCACGATTTGTGAATATAAGGACTATGTGAATCACTCCAAAACTTAGTGTATTTCAAGGCAGGTAGGCTATCATGACCAGTAAAAGTATAGGTGGTTGTAGGTTCTCTTTGCTTCCTCATTCCTCAATTTTCTGTTAATACTCATAGGTTCAGAAACAGTCAGTTAAACAACTAAAGATCCCCTAAACAGATGAAAAGCAGATCATTCTGGAGAGCAAAGTAGACCTTCAAGAAGAGTGCTGCAGAGATGACCCCCTGGCACCACAACTGCTCCATGAGAATGTTTATCAAAGTGGGGGGGGGGTTGCTGTACGGATCAGTGCTGCTCTCAAAGACAACACACACTGGTATCTCACGTTCTTAGAAAGCTTCATCCATAAGCCTGGTACATAGCTCGTAGCACCTCTTGGAGTGATACTAACTGGTTACTAGGCCTCTGCAAACAGGAACTGAAATCATTCCAGGCACAGCACTCCTCACGGGTGGCCCCTCAGCACACCTGTTTCAGAAAACGTATTCCCTCTAAAACATCTTTTGACATGGCTGGCTTGACAAAGCCATTTATCTGATGCCTTGGCATGGTCAGCAATTTTACCTGTGAAATAGTAGAGGAAGTAATGACCTCTATTCTCCTACTCAGCACACTGAGGTCTGTAGTTAACTCATGAAAGCAAGGACCTGAGCAAGGTCTTGAGTAAAAAAACTAAAAGTAGTTTTACCACAGTGATATGTCTGTTTCTCTAGCCATCTAGTAACTGCTGCAAAAATGAAGCAGTTGTGTATGCTAGCGTCCTTCTATGGCATGTACACGTGTGGGTAAGGCAGGTTTGCACTGGGCCTCTAATAAATCCAAAGCACCACTGCGGGTGAGAAGAGTTACGAAGCTAACTGATTTTTGGAAAGTATAGTCTAAAATCATTTAATAGATGCAAGGAAGTAAATGAAACCCATGGCCTCATGCTGACCAGCTGCTGATTCTAATGTCCTGCAGGAGGAACATCCAATGGCAGGAGCTTGGCAGGCAAACACAACACCAGAACTCAGACATTCCAGATGAACCCTGCCTCTCAGAGGTTACTCTGAGAGAACCTGCATGAGCCACCTGCAGAGCTTTTATGCAGGGTCCCAGATACTCTTGGGCTCTAGAGAGGAACTGAATTATTTGAGAGTCAAAAGTCAGTTCAAGATTTGGTGAACTGGGGCTAAATAGATGGCTCAGTGGTTAGGCGCACTGGCTACGCTTGCAGAGGACCAGGATTCAGTTCCCAGGATACATGAGGCAGCTGACAACCATCAGTAACTCCAGTTCCAGGGGATCCCACACCCTCTTCTGTTGTCTGCAGGCATTGCATGCACCAATGCACTTGTATACATACAGGCAAAATACTCACATGCATAAAATAAAAAGGAAATAATTTCTAAAAGATTTGGTAAACTACTATTTGGGTAGATCAGTATTACTTCCAGACCCAAAGTCCTGGTACCAGCTGTCCTCCAGATCACTAAGCTCAGAACCTTGGGAAAGACTATTTTGCTTTAGCTACTCATATCTAGGGGACCGAGTCATGTGCTATACCAGCCAGCACATTTCTGAGAGCAAAGGGAATCACTCAGGACCTTGGGTTGAACCATATGAGGTTGCCCTACCTGACCATATTTGACCTACAGTAAAGCAGCTCCACTGGATTCACCTAGGCTGGGACAGTATGTATAAACCAGGCCATTCTGGGGCAAATATCAATGTGTTGTCACATAGCACCTAGGCCATCCCCAACCTCTTTATCTGTCTCCCAAGCTAACAACCCAGTCCCCATCTTAAAGCACACTCATTTGGACATTTGCTTATAAAGCGGTGACTGTCTTGCTTGCTCTTCTTGCCTTTAGCCTTTCTCAACAACCCATGTTGGCCAAAGTGTATGTTACTTCTGAACAGTATCTATCCTAGCTCCTCCAGGAGCCTCAGATTCATCAGGCATCTGACTAGTGTATGATGTGCTTGCTGGGTGCCGTTCCAGCTGTGAGAACAACTCTCTATGGCTGCAGCATGAACTGCATCTGCCAAATAGACTCTGTCCTGGGCAAGCTCCCAGACTTTCAAACTACTCACTGATACAGTCATCCTCCCCCCTATTCTTACTGTTTTGAGTCCTCTTTCAAGGTTTATATCTTTCTTGAGTTTCCTCTTAGCCATCCTCCAGAGACATCATCAACCCCACTTCTGAATCTCTAACAGTCTACCTCTCTTCTCTCTGACACACCACAGTATCTGGAATAGCATTACTCATATACTCACTGAGGCTGCATCTCTGTGAAGGCAAACACTGCCTTGCTGTTCTTTGGATTCCCAGTCATGAACACTACACTTGACCCATTATAAGACCTCAATAAAGACTTGTATAATTGTGCTAATCAAACTTGTTTCATTCATGTACAACCTATAAAATCTCTTTGAACTCAATATGAGAAGTTTCAAAACTTCTTAAGCAATTGCAGTGTGTTATTAAACTAGTCCTAACATGACCACTCAAAACTTATTTAGACATACAAGCTACAGTCTGTTAAAAAAAAAAAACAACAAAAAAAAAACCCCTAAAGTGCAAAGCAGGCAATAAGCCTGATGAGCTTGTTGACCTCCCAAAGAGTTTTGGTAAGTAGTCATCAACCATCAGCCAGTGGGTTAGGAAGCCACTAGAACTTCTGTGGAAAGGACAGACCTTATAAGGTCTATTGGCAAACCCTTGCTAACACAAGAAGTAGTTACAATACTGTGGGACATGATGCCAAAAGGGACCTACAGCAGTGGATCGGGCCTGGTAAAGCAGAGAAAGAACAAAGGAAACCAGAGACAACTCAAATCTGGAAAGAAAAGCCATCAGCCAGGAAACCAACGCTCAGTCTGAAACAAAGAGGAAGCTACCACTGTTTATTACCCAAGGCCTAGTGATGTAACAAGACAAGGTTCTTATGACCTGGGTCACAGGCAATGTTCAAGCAAGAGATCACCTCTCAATAACATTTCCTCCACAGCATAATTTGCCACCAACATTTTTCATCAAGCAGGTCAATTCATACATTTATGTGGAGTCATAATTTTATGGGCGCGCGGGTTTCGCGGAGTGCCAGCTGCTGGCTGGCGCCTGTCTCTCCTGCGACGCTGGGGCGGTCCCACATCCCGTGTCCAGCGTTGCTGGGGTGCGCACGAATTGCACACCGCGTTGCTGAGGCTCTCCGCAACTACTGGATGCTGGCGACTCTACTGATTGCTGCATTTCCAGGCGGGTTCCGTTCCAATCTACCGGGCACTCCCTCTGGGTTCGAGATACGTCAGCTGCCGGGTCACAAGGGGAGGTGCGGAACGGCAAAAGCAGGGTCTCTGTGAGTCGTTGTTTAGAAGGGACAGCCCCCTCCGGAGAGACTGGATCTTAGGCAGTAAGACACAGAACTCAGCTCAGTCAGACTCAGTCAGGTACAGCTCCTTTATTCAGTGACTCAGCTTGGCTCCAGGTCTTAGTGATTCAGCTCCGATTAATTAGGGGAAACCAGGATATTTATACTGTGGGGGCAGTGGCAAAAGCCTTAGTTGATAGGTGCTTTTAGGATGCCTCATTTACATGTGGTGGTGGGCTTCTGCCAGGCTGCCAGACATTGCCTGATTATCACACAGGAAAACCTGGCAGTTCCTATGCCAGAGGCCATGTATCTGTGGCGGCTACTTCAAAGATGAGTCAGGAAGAGAGCAGGGGGGCACCCTGCTGAGAAGAGGAGTCCTTCCATTCGCGCCGAGCCGGCATGCGGCTATCCGGACATGGAAAGACTACAACCCAAAACAGCAGGAGTCCCCAACATAATTTAACATCACCAAAAAAAGATTTATGGACACAAATCACTGCTTTAACTATCTGTTTATTTTATATGTATATTGCTCAAAGCACTTGAGAGATAATGCATCAAGTGGCAATTATTTGGAAGTAACAGGCACCAAAAACCTAGTTCTTGGGTTTTACAGATTCCAATTAAATTATATCACTGATATTAGGTATCCCAAAGAATCCTACCAAAATCAACACTAAAATATCCAACTAAGGCACAAGGCCATGATGAAAATACACAGGGAGTAAGGCCATGATGAAAATACACAGGGAGTAAAAGATTGACCTTGTTTCAAATGGCTCATAGGTTGCAAAGTAGCTTTGAAAATAGTTCAGTGTTTAGCTGTGTGGTACAGCTCAGAAATACAGAAGCAAGGAACTGAACTGAAAGGAAAAAAATTCCAGAGGTAGCAGGATTTAAACAGAGGGAAAAGAAAGGCTTAGAGTCAGAAAGGAATACAAACTTCCCTGTGATCCATGCAATGACTCCCAAGTACTTGCTCTTGGAACACCAGTAACTCAGAAGCAACAGAAGCCGAGTTAAGAGGTGGGCAAGAAAACACTCACCTGAGAGCAGCTCAGATGATGGAGCCTCGGATCCATGCAGCCTATCTCCTGTAACTCCAGAAAATGTCCCAGGAGACTAAGCCATGTGTTCCCTAGGAGCCTCTCTCAGGACTCAGACCACTGTTAAAATCATAAACCTTTACATTCCTCTGAGTGAATATGAACAACAGAGCAATCCAAATGTAACTGCAAAGCGAATGTCCGTTGTGACCACTATTAGGTTTCAAGTGCATGTGGCCCATTTTGTCTCCTCCTATCATGGCATCGACCCACATTGTCTCAACCTGAAGTTTTCATTGCAATCCAAGGTTGTGAATTTCCAACCCAAGATATATCTAGTCCTTGTCTCTTATAACTACTCCTCAAATTATAAACTGAAATTGCAAAAGAGATAAACCCCCAAAATACCCAAAACTGAAAATCCCCTTTAAGCAACCAAGGGGAGTGGGTTTGGAGAGGTGGAGCTGAACAAATTCTAGAGGCTTCTCAGCACAGGAAGCCATGAAAGGTTCCAGAGTAGTTTAGTGACTCATGAACACTGTGCTTCAGGACAGTCAGTGTAGCACAGACACACACTTAGAGGCACAGGATATAGGAGGAAGGAAGCTGAAAAGGAGTCTGAGGTTCCTTCCACTCTTAAGGGCCTGACCCAGATGCAGAACTACCTAGCCTTACCTGACAGTACACTATAGTCAACTTGGGGTTCTCACCTCCAGTGGTCTACCTCATAACATGGAACCTTATTATCAGTAAGAAGTTCTCAAGTAGGAGAAACATAGGCCTCCAAGAGACCTTTGACAAGATCTGGAAACATCTATCATTGAGTTTTAAGCTGCTATTATGTGGAGTTGGGCTTCTGAACCCTTTTAGTAATTGTCTTTGTGTGTATCTGTGGATAGTTTGGCTGAGAGATATATGATCTTTTAACCATTTTCCCCTTCACTGATGCTAGTAGGCATCTAATATCATATCAGACACAGAAAACTTATCCTTTACCAAAGGGCCCATCACACGTATTTAATAGGGCCCCTGTGCCTCCCATGGGATCTCTGAACCAGTTTGGGACACTTAACAGAGAGCAGAGGCTTCACAGTCCAGACAGACCCTTGGCATCCTAGGCAGCCTTCAAGGATGTGCCTCCTACAATTCAGTGGGAACCTTCCAAACTTATACCCAAGTTATCTAGCCAGAAGCTTCAGTAGAGCCCTGGCTGTGAACTGGAGGAATGGTGTAAGGTCATATATAAGTATGGGTCAATGACAGAAGGAACAAGCATACGTTCTTAACTAAATGAGCACATCTGTTTGGATGTTCACTAGAGTAAATTCTTAACTGAGCAGTTGACAGTTACAATGTCAAGATTAAAGCAATGTATTTTATGTGACATCAGCCTCTGCTAAATCAAGATCTCATTTCCTCCTGAGCTGTCACGCTCAAGATAAGGATATAGGATGCTAGCTGTGCACATGGCTTAAGAAAATCACCTCAGTCATAAGAATCCTAGCTTCCTTGATCATCTAAAGACACCTCTACTACTGCAAGCCAACAGGCCCATCAACAAGAAGGCCTCAACAGCTAATATGCAAAAAATATGTCTAAGTTATATTTAGTGAGAAATCATCTGTATGGTATGAAAAGGAAGGAAGTGTTAGCCTCCTGCCTACCCACCTTCTCCAGCTAGATCCTGACCCACAGAATGTTCACTAGTTGGGTTCCAAGGTATCAATGGCTAGCAGGTATTGCCAGGGATGGTCATGGGAGGTGGAGACGTGGCCCTATTATCAATCACCATTTCAGATCTAGGTATCAGCAAACAGAACCTGAGCTCAAGGCTCTTCAGGTCTGGGCCCTAACTTGCTTTCCCATTCCTGTTTTTGCAGGGACCATGTCTTTGCAAAGAATGGCAAGACTTCTTGATATTGACATGGCTCAAGGCAAGCTTGAGCCAATATCACCACTTGAAACTGGTGTTCCAAGAATGGAATTCTGCTTTGGTTTGGGGTTAATACAAATCTAGTGAAACTTCATTTGCTATGGTAACAACTGTCACCATAAGAGGATATATAGGAAGCTGCTGGTTAAAGGCAAGTTCTGGAGAGCTAATGCAAAGTATGATGGTTTTGGCTAACAATATGCACTGTATACAGAAAACATGCTAAGGAGATAGAGCACAAGTGTTCATACCACACACAGCAAAATAGTAACTATGTGAAGTGATGGATATTTTAATTCATTGATTATGATGTCACAATGTATAACAAAACAAGCTGTGCCTCTGAATAAATACAACCTTTGTCAATATCTCAATAATGCTAGCAGTAGAGTCATTCTGAAGAGGTTCTTAATAAGGTAGTACCCCGACACCTCAGTACCATGTGATGTTACTGTAAAGGCTAAGTTACCTTAATTACCATACATTATGATGCAAAATAACTATTTTTGAAGACCCCTCTTCAAGTTTTAACTCTAGAAAGAGGGAGACATGCACAGAGACCTTGAACAAGAACACAGCCCAGGTGATGAGGCAGGTATGGAGCCTTCTTGATGGCCCTGCATAGCACAAGTCCAGTGAGAAGCCAAATGCAATGGTGGCTGCAGATCAGGAATACCAGTATGGTGGAGAGTTCCTGCACTTCATAAAATACCCGATGAAGGGTGAAGGTGGCTCCAACCCATCCTTGCATGGTCCAGAAGAGAAAGCCTCATGCTCCAAGTGTGGTCCCCAGACCAGAAAGCACAGTAGCATCTACAAGCCTTGTTAGAAATGCTGAATCTCCAACCCCAGGCCCAAGGAATGTGAAAAGTTCATTTTCCAAAAATCTTCAGGTATTCTGC
Source organism: Nannospalax galili (assembly GCF_000622305.1). NCBI lineage: Eukaryota > Metazoa > Chordata > Mammalia > Rodentia > Spalacidae > Nannospalax > Nannospalax galili. The sequence goes on from NW_008358413.1 coordinate 351,655, forward strand.
ATACTATTAAAGTCTGCACTTGTTCTCAAACCACCAAGGCACTAGCATTTGATGATGATCTCCAAGCCCAGTTTCTCCAAGTTCTTTCCTCTTTTTCCCCAAACTCAGTCCCCATGAAAATTTCTGTCTTCCCTTGAGTAAGGAAGTAGGATCTCATCCCTCCCCCCATCAAGAGAAACAAAACTAATCTAATGGATCAGATGCTACTGTGGGTGAGACTATGGTACCCTTTAAAAAACAACTCTCCCTCCTTTCTACATCTCCCCAGCATCAATGCCCATGCTCCATGCTCAAGGCTCTGGGCTTACCTTGGTCTGCCATTTTCATGTAGTTGGCTAACCATTCAGCCTGCTTTATGGGCTCAGTCACTCTGGATTTTTAGCAAAGCTATGGTTTCAGTTTACCAAAGGCCCTAAATAATTTTCACTTTCCATGTCTAACAATGTTTTCTGTTTGTGTGGTTGGGTTTTTGTGTATGTATGTTGGTATTTTTCAACTCAAACTGTGGAGGCTGGGAAAGGTGTGAGGTGCCGTCTAGCCTACCTCTCCCTGGAAGTTAGTATCACTATCCCACTGTCCAGTGCTTGTTCAAAATCCTTAGGATTGGTACATTAAATCGCAGTCTTTTTGTGTTTTCTTCATAAAGATTCAAGCTAAATACCTAACAAACTTTCTAATAATACATGACCCAATCTTTCAAGCTTGATGAATTCTAAGAGAATGAAGTTCTACATGGGCAGAGAAACCAGGCATCATCATTTTGAAACATGGCTATAAGTTATATTGACCTAAGAATTTCCTTCTTAGCTAAAAGTATCAGTAAAAAATGCTTTGGCTTGGGGCTGTGGTCTTCCCTTTTCTGACCACTTCCCAAGGGGACTTCATTCACTTTCACACTGATCATTTAGTGCCCTTCATTCCTGGTTTCCCACAGATATCAGGGTACAACTAAGGGGAAAAAAGCTGAGGACACAAAGTAATTTGAATAGCTATTTACCTCTGAATAGCAGGTGAGGCTCCCTCCTCCCCCTCCCCCTCCCCCCTCAGAGAATAGCAGATTGGGGCAAAGAGCAGAGAAACACAACTACAGGCTACAGCATTCCAACCAGAAGGTCCAATGGGAGGGTTTCCTCCCACACCATGCCTTTATTCTTAAACAAGTCACCAAGACAGGAAGGAGCACCAGAGAGAATGTGGCATATGGGATGTAAAACTCACTTTAAGATGCTCCAGTGGAGGTACGCACCTTAGGGTATATAATTTTCAGAACTAGGCAGGTACCTGAGCATCTCATATTCATAAAAATAGGAACAGAGGATAATGATATCTCACCTTTCAGGACAGACAGTAGTTGCAAGAGGGAAGAGGGCCAAGGGCAGCCCAGATGTCACACACAGGGTTGGATCCAACACTAGTATGGAGATAAGAGCTATTTGTTCACAGTGATGATAATGTATGAAAGTCAAGCCATTGTGGTGACAGGTCAGCAAGTTATCAATCAGGCCTCTGCAGGGCCTAGAGGACAACTCGATCCACAGAATCCACATATGACTCTTCATGTAGCATCTCCCAGCTACAGTGCATAGTAAACTCTAGCAATCAGAAAGCAGGTCAGAGCAACACCTGTGGGTTGGTTCATGCTCAGTTGAAGAACTTCAGTGGAGCTCACTGAGGACCACCATAACTGAAACTCCTCAAATAGTAGGAACTCTCAAAAGGGAGGGAGTGCATGGGAACATCTGGTAACAGTAAGTAAAAATTTGGTTTCTGGGACCTAACTGCTTCCTTACAAAGAGGGGGGAGACTGGGTGGTAGGTTGATCATGATATAACATATGATCTTGGTCCACCTTCACACAATCCAAGAAACATGGAGAAAACACATCATGAAGAAAGCCTCAAAGAGTTTCATTCCATATGATTCCACGTCTATGAAAATATTTTAATTTTCTATTACATTTATTTATTTATTGGGGGGTTCCAGAGGTTGAAAGACAACCTATGGGAAACCAGTTCTCTCCTTCCACTACGTGACTCTGGGGATTGAACTCAGGTCATCGTGTTTAGTGGCAATACCTTTTACCAATGAGCCATCTCACCAGCACTCTATAACATTTTTTTAAGACAAGGTCTCACTATGTAGCTCTGGATGGCTTGGAACTGGCTATGTAGACCAGGATGGCCTTGAACACAGATCGGCCTACCTCTACTTCCCTAGTGCTGGAATCAAACATGTACTTTTGTTTGTTTTGAGACAGGGTCTCATGTAGCCTAGGCTGGCCTACAATAGCTGAGAAAGGCCTTGAATTTCTGATCCTCTTGTCTCCACTCTAGAGTGTTACAGTCATGCATGTCCATGCTTGGCTGTACATGTACTAGAGCTTAATGCATGGCAAGTAGTCTATCAACCGAGTTATAGTCCCAGACCACAGCACACTTTACTACAGAAAAGTTTCATCTAATTCCAAATGAATATATAACCCCCCTCACAAAAGGTAAGGAAACCACTACTTCAGAAGAACCAAAGCACAGGATTGTCTATAGGCCATTCTGAGGACAGCATCTGGCTGACACTACAGTTAAGGACAAAGCCATCAGTCGCTTCCATGGTGCCACTCTAGCTCCTCAGGTCAGCTCCTTCTGTTATTTCTGCCAAGACAATAGCAGTCTAGACGGAAGCTCCAAAACTCAGGGCTCCCTTTTATGCAGCTCATCTTAATCACCCTCCCCAGGTACTCACAGAACTATATCAAGTTGTTATAGTCAAAGCTGACCACCTCTCCTCCAGCTGCACTTCCACTGCCCCTGGCTGCCCCATTCCTTCTGACTGGTACCATTCCCTCAACTGCTCAGGTGAAGCTTTCACTTTGTTTCTACCTTGCTGATTCATCAATCTCTCGATTCTCTCTCCTCATGTCAACACCCTCTTCTCTAGGTCCCTCCTTTTTCTCACTAGGATGAATGCAATGGACCTTTGACCTTTATGTCAACCCCCATATCAATGTGCTCTCCTTAGCATAGCCAAAGTGGTATTTCAGAAACTCAAATTCCATCATTTCTCTCACTTACTCAGAACTCTTTCATCTCCCACTTTTAACCCCATTCTTGGAGACAAAGTTCTATTACATCAATGCAGTCCAGATGCCCTCAATGCCTCCAGTCCAGAATTTTCTACATGCAGCTTCATCTCTAGCCACTTTCTCTTCTCCTGAAAACAGCCAGACAATGGGAATTAATAATGGGAATGCAAGCTGCCTGATTCTAAATTATGGACTTTGACAGCTGGTGAGGCCTTAGAGCCTATCTGATGCAGAGGTTCCAGATGCCTTCAGTACTTCCAAGAGCTCCAAGACTCAGTCATCAGAGAAAAGGGATCAAATAGCCTACCTTGACTCAACCAAAGGAATGCTATAATTTCTCATGTTATCTTGAGCCTCAGTTAAAATTGTGTTTGAGAAAGTGCTATGATGCCTAAATTTGTAAAGTACACAGATCCCATTACACATGCCCTCAATTTACTGGTACCTAGCTGAAATAAGAGGTAGAAGGACTGGGTCCCACCAACACACAGCTGTTTTGTTCTAAAAGTAGCCGGAGAATCCAGTACTCCTTAAAGGTTTGCAAACACGTACAGCTACACAGACTCACAGCAACAGAAAGAAAACTAGCCTGGTTCATCCTCCTCCTACTGCTTTTTTTTTTTTTTTTACACGTTTTTATGCACATATTCGTATATTCAGAAAATTATTAGAAAGTGGACATCTATGTAACCAGGAAGCAAAGAGCACAGCACCCTAGAATCCTCCCACCACGTACTTCGGCTGTCCCTCCACAGGCAGCCATTATCTTGCCTTTCAAAATAATTCACTTGTTTCTCTTAATAATGTGACCACATAAGACTCTCTGGATGACAGGGCTGGGGTTTGCCCTGTTTCTTGTTTCTTGTGGCTTTCCTCTTCTCCACACTGAGATTCATTCATATTTCAGTGTTGTCAGAGTTCATTCTTTCGGTTCTTGTGTGCTGTTCCATTGTATAAACATACCTGTGTACTATATGTGTATATGTTTATGTATGTAGGTACACATGCACATAAGTGTCTTCCTCAATCACTTTCCACCTTATTGAACCTGGAGCTCACAGATTCAGTTAAACTATCTTGACCAGCAAGCCCCAGGGATCCTGCTGCCTCTGCTTCCCCAGTACTGGGGTTATACACACACACACACACACACACACACACCACAGCACCCGGCTTTTCATTTGGGTGCTGGGGATCCAAACCCAGGTCTTTGTGTTTACACAGCAAGCACTTTACTGACTGAATCAACTCTGTAGCCCTATTTCTTCTATTTTTAACACTATTGAGAGCCGGGAGTGGTGGCACATGCCTGCAGTCCCAGCACTTGGAAGGCAGAGGCAGGCGGATCTCTGTGAGTTCAAGGCCAGCCTGGTCTATATAGTGAGTTCCAGGACAGCTGGGGCTGCAGGGAGACCCTGCTTCAAAAAGACAAAACAAAACAAAACAAAACAAAAAACAATATTGAATAAAATGAAGCGAGCAGGGGATATGGAAGAAGATCATGGAGGAAGGTAACAATTGAAAACAAAGTATAAGGACACATACATATGTGACTCCATGAAAACACCATGATAAAACCCATTACTCTGGATAATTTTAAGTTAGCATACAATCAAATGAGTCCACATGATCCCAATGTGATTGTAATAAAATTTTATCAGTAACCAGATGAGAAACAACTTCTTCAGGCAGCCTAAGTTGCCTAGATGTTCCACAAAAGCCAGCAAATAGGTAATTATGCAGATGGACTTTCTACAGACAAGAATCATGGACAATCCATAATGCTTCACAAGTAGGTCTATAGCAATCATCTCAGGTTCTAAAAATAAAGCATTGCTATCTTCCAATAAATCTGAATCAGTAAAAATATGTAACCCTACTGGCTGAGGATATTAACCAAGAACATGTGATTACTCTCCCTCTACACAGTGGTTAGCTGAGTCTAACAAAGCTACATCTGCTGCCTCCATATACAGCTGCGTACCCAGTGAGACATCCTTTCCTCTCCCCTCACACAGCATAGTTAACCTAGCTCTGAATGGTCCCACATGCTAAAACTGTCTTCCATTACTGTCTCAGTTACTTTTCTTGTTGCTGTGATAAAATACCTTGACAAAAGCAACTTAAGGGGGAAAAGTTTTATTTGGCTTGTCATAATGGGAAAGTCACAGCATCAAGGGTCTGAGGCAGCTTTTCATGCTGCATCCAAGGTCAAGGAGCAGAGAGCAATGACTGCTGGTACTCAGCTCACTTTCTCTTTTTTATACAGTCCAGGATCCCAGCCCAGGGAATGGTATCACTTACAGGGCAGGTCTTCTCACTTTAATTAACCTAATCAAAATAATTCCCCACAGGCATGCCCAGAGGATAACCTAACCCAGATGATCTAGCATAGGTATGATTGTCTTCTTGGTCATTCTAGATCCTATCAGGTTGACAATACTAATCATCACAGTCACCAAGGCTCCAAGGAGAATAAAGTCAGTGGGACAATAGTCTTAAGGTTTGCTACATGGACCAGGAATAAACAAGAACTAGTCACTCGGTGATGAAATCCTGCCCATGTGCCTATCCACTCTTTCACCACCACACTAGCAGAAACACCTTGAGAAAGTACCTGGTGGGCACAGGGCATCTCAATCAGTCAAGACTGAGCTCACACCTTTCCATGAAAACAAGTTGCTATTAGACCAAAGGCAAACATCATGAATGCTGACATCTAAGGAGAGAACTACCATAAACTGAAAAAGTTCCCAAATGTTGAGGTCTAGAAAACACATTCTCCAGATCATCATTTTGCCAAGTGTGCCCACAACTGATCCACTGATTAAGAGTTCTTCCAAAGGTGGCAGTGCTTACATGGACAAGAGCATCTTCATCCTACCCACACTGCCACAGCAGTGTCTGGGCAGACTCCATTGCTGAGAACCTGCTGCCCTTCTTACACCAGTGTTAAGTCCTCAAAATAATCCCCAAGTCATATGACCCTGTTCGGACACCTCCATTAGTTCCCATCTCAGAGGGAAAGTCAAGCCCTGTGGTGGCCTCAAAGACTGCTCAGTCTACCTTTACTGCTCTTAGCCTCATATCCTGCCTGCTCCTATTCTCCCAACTCAGTTCCATCCATAGGTTTCCTCAAGGTTCCTCATCATCACCAGAGGCCCACTGCACCTCAGGCTGCTCAGCTGCTGTTCTCTGATATCCATGCCATTTGCTCCTACATCTGCTTCAAGTCTGCTCAACAAGAATGTCTCATTACAGCTTCAAAGTCATCTCTCCTCATTTTATATCTCCCTTCTCTGCACCACTGTTTCTTCCTGCCACTAAACTATTTGCAAAGTGCTTTTTCTTGTTTTTTTTTTTTTTAATCTTATAGTCTTCCACATTATAAGGTCACATGACTTAGAGCCATGCCCCCAACTTTTTGCAGAGATCCCCAGCAGTTGGTGGGCACTTAAGTGTTTAAATGACTATGACAATATTTACTTTCATTTTACAGAAGAAAGTGAGCTACTTACTCAACAAAATGAAACAACGTGAAAAAGATACATCAATGAAAAGTACAAAAGCTGGGAGCCACAGCATGCTCTGAATCTATCCTACCCTCTTTTTTGGTGTGTATGTGCTCATTCATGCGTGTGTGTGTGTGTGTGTGTGTGTGTGTGTGTGTGTGCACCAGAGGTCACAGAGGCTAACATCAAGTATCTTCCTCTATCACACTCCATCTTGAGTTCTGAGACCAGGCCTTTCCCCAAATCTGGAGCTCATCAATTGGCTAGAGAAGCTGTCCAGAAAGCCAGGGATGCTCCTGCTTCTGCTTCCCCAATGCTGGGAGTAAGGTATGTGCCACCACACCCAGCTTTTTATGCAAGTGCTAGGGATCCCAACTCGGGTCTAGCAACCATGTTAGTGAATGAGCCATCTCTTCATCCCCTCTACCTCTTTTCTTAAAGTCCAATGTGTTTTTCCTTATCCCCAAACTGTGTCACTCAAACCCATCACTCACAATCCATAAATGCAGAATCTCAAAGAGAGAGCCCATTAAGGAAGGAAGTTAAGGAACCTAACTTTACTCCATTAGTAAACAAAGCTGATTTTACGGCATTGCTGAAAATAGCAGCTTTATTAGGTCTGTAAACCACAGATGATCTTGACAATGTAGTATAGGTCTGTGTTTTATGTAAGACTTTTTAAAGCAGAAGAACAGATTGCAGGGGGGATAAAAAGCACCTACAGAGTGTAACTGACAAAGGCATCAGGTGATACCACAGTCACAGTGTACCACAGAGAGATGGCAGCAGGTATGAAAGCTGCTTTAAAATGGTCAGAATGAGATGCCGACAATGTTGAGACTTCTTCCAACATCAGGTCACAGAAGTCCCTTTAGCAAGATTCTGGTTAAGGTTTTCATTCTGAGATGGAGATTGCATTAAGAAAACAGTAGCTTCCAGAATGCCCTTGCATTCTGCCTTGCCCTTGCTCAAATAAATAACCCCTACCATGCTTACCCTAATTAATTGCAATGGGACACACACACATACACACACACTCACGGAAATATGAGAGGAGAACTGTTGGGAAAAAGAAAAGATTTGGTGGAAGTTCAGGACAGGGAAAAGAGAAGACAATGGGAATGAGATATAATAAAGTATGTCACATATGTATATATATGTATATGATGTGAAAGAATAAATAAATTTTTAAAAAAGAAAAGAATATCAAGAGAAGAATGGGATGATGCTTACACTCACTCCAAGATCACTGGGTGGGAACTGCAGCTGTGCTTTCTATTCAGTGATCTTCAGGGCCCAGCTTAACTATTACAGAATCAAAGGCTGGCAGCAGGCCAGCACTGAAGGAAGTTTCACCACCATCATTTATAATCGGTAGCCTGTTCTTGCAAGAAAAGTCAAATAAAAAGTTAAACTGTGAAGATAATTCTATTCATGAAACTACAAAGTCCCTACTCTACAAAGGGTACTGAGTAGCACATTACGTTGCTAGATTAGTCAGAGATTGATTGAAACAGGCACCCAATTTCAAGATTATGATTTAAATTAATAGGCAGAAAAAAAAATCCTTCCAGGCCTTATCCTCTTTGCAAACTTGGGAACAAATCTTCCAGGGAGATTGCATCTTTCATTCAAATATATGTTCCTGGGTTTAGATAAGAGAGAAAGAAAAAGCAGACACCTGTTAAAACTCTTACTTCTTTAAGGGGTCAGTCATAACCGAGAGCTATAATGGCTTTATCACTACCTCAATGCTGGATGTTTACGGAAGTCTGTAATTATTACCAGCAGCATGAGATATAATAAAATCCTTAAATTCTCTCTTCAGTTTATGCAGGTAGAGGGAATCTCATTGAAGTAAGGCTAGGTTTACCAACTGAACATAAGAACTGGCATGTCTGTCCTAGTACTTTTAGTCATTTCTGTAACTTACTGAAGGATTTTGCTTCTCATTACCACCTCTTCTTTAACACAACTTGGACATAAGGGTCACCTGGACACTTCATGTGACACTTCAATGGAGTACCTACTATATGCTAGAGCACTGGAGTAGAGAAGACGACAAGGTCTCTGCATTGAGGCTCTTGCATTGTGAGAAACTCACACTCTAGCAAGAAAGAGACAATCAGACACAAAGATATCTGCTGGGAAGAAAAGTAAAGCATCATAAGGGGTTTGAACACAATTTCAGTGGAGGAACCAAGAATCCTATTCGGATAGTAGATGGGGCTGAGGATGTAGCTAATGGTAGAGCACTTACTTGCCTAGCATACACACAAGGCCCTGGGATTGACCCACAGTACAGCAAAAAATAAAACAAAAATTGGAAGGACTTTTGGGCCAGTGAGTTGGCTCAGTGATAAAGGTGCTGGCTTCCCAAGTCTCATGACCTGAGTTTGAGCCCCAAAATCCATATAAAAGTGCTAAGGAATAGCTGGATGTGGTGGCACATACCTTCTCTGCGAGTCCAAGGCCAGCCTGGTCTACACAGTGAGTTCAGGCCAGCTGAGGCTACAGGGAGACCCTGTCTCAAAAAGACCAAAACAAAAAGGGGTAAGATTGGACTCCACAAAGTTGTTCTTTGACCACATGCATGCCACCACCCTCTCCCCAAATTAAAAAAAAAAATCTTGTTTAGAAGAAGGCCTCTCCAGAGAAGTAGCAACATAGGACAGGCTAGAAATAGAGATGGAAATTATTGGATAGAGGTGTCCTCCAAAAGAACTAGCAACCCGTTGGATGTCTGAACCCTAAGAGATTCAGTAGGAAGAAAGGGAGACAGTTATCCCTCCTACCCAATCGGTCAGCTTCAATGGCATGAGGTCTAAGGACAGCACTGGAAGAAGCCAGGGAGGCAACAGGAACTATGTCATCTTGGGCCAGCAGGCTGGCAACCGGAGATCTGGAAAGCTCAGCCGAGATGCAGGGAAAAAAGCCCATGGGTATACATTTGTAAGTAACCCCTCCTCATCGTCATAGCTCTGTTGACAAACCTGAATAAATATCTTTATTTCCTAAACTGTTGCTTAGAGGGACATTGTGTCGGTTTTGTCAGTCAGTCATAAGGACAGCGTGGGGAGAAAAGGTCACAGCGAGCCTCACAGAGGGCCTGGGAGTCAAGAGCACACACAGCACAGGACTCCCAAAAGTAAATTTGACTTTATACTATACACAGAGAGGGATAAAGCAGAACAGAAGCTGAAGGCCCACTCCAGAGAGGTCTTGGATAAGCAGAGGGAGCACCTTTATCACACATGCACCAAGAGCATCATTCTGAGAAGTGATGATATAAACATAAATAGTTCTCCACACACAGCAAGGATGTTGACCCATCATGGCAAGCAGGGTGTCAACACTGAGCTATTCCCATCAACAGGAAAAGGCAAGGGCTTCTTCACCAGTCAGCCACCTACAAGTATCAGACTGCTTTCCAAAGGGAGATGTGGAGGCTCCAGCTCCAGCTCCACAGCACTCCACCAGCAGAGCACAGCAGCAGTGTGGCACTTGACAGGCTATGGCTGTGAAGAGTCCTTTCTTGTGTCTCAAGCCAATGAGGGCCTGCTTGTACCAGCTCCCCCTTTACACTCCTCTGCTACAGTAATTAGCTGTACACTGTAATTAACACTCCTAAAATCAGAGTATTTCTAAGCTGGCACACAGTAGGAGCTCAGGAACTGATCAGTGGTAATAAACGGTGACTGTGGCGCTAGCCTTATTTTCAAGATGCATGTGGAAACGAACCACGTCCCAGCAGCCTCACCCAGGACAGCAGCTGTGCTGGATAACTTTAGTGTCAACTTGACACACCTGGGTTGAGGGAGCCTCAGTTGGGGAATTTCCTCTATTGGACTGGCCTGTGGCCATGTCTGAGGGGCATCTTCTTGATGAGTGATGTGGGAGGGCCCAGCCCACTGTGGGTGGTACCACCCCTGGGCAGGTGGGCCTGTGTTGTATAAGAAAACAGGCTGAGCAGGGCAGGCTGAGCAGGGACCAGAGAGCAAGCCAGTAATCAGTGTTCCTCCATGGTCTGTGCTCCAGCTCCTGATTCCAGGTTCCTGCCCTGAGTTCCTACCTTGGGCTCCCTGATGAACTGCGACCTGGGAGTTATAAGCTGAATAAACCCTTTCCTCCCCAAGTTGGTATTGGTCAGAGTGTTTTGTCACAGCAATGAAGAAACAAACTAAGACAGCAGCATTCTACCCCACTACAACAATGTTAAAGTAAGTGGGACCATTTATTTCAATAAGACATTTATTAACACAACACAATCATCAAATCACAAACACCCAGGCCAGGCCTATAATCCACAGTAAAGTTTAAAATGGTTTTTATTTAATGGAGGTTATGTCATGCTGATTGTTCATGAATAATGTACAACTAAAACATTTTCTCATCTCCGGGAATGCAGAGTTGGTTGCTGAGATGTTTCATTTGAACCTCATGCTACCTGACCCTGCCCCACGCCCCACCACCCACCTGCTGAGTGTAATGAGGCATTTTTGCTTTCATTTTCTCTTAAATTATCTGCTCAGCACTATAGTGGTTGTCACTGTTCTAAGTCAAGCTGGAGAAGAATGAACAAAACTGACAAAACTGCCTGTCTCCAGGAAGCCTACCATTCTAGAGCAATCTCAATGAGTGCTGTGATAAAACCAAAGCCTCACCTGGCCTCCGGACCACCACAGTGAAACTGCTGTGACGACTTCTGCCAACGTCACTGTATGGCTCATGTGATTTGGGAGCAGATAACCATATTTTTCATTTCTGTTAAAGATGAGTGACAGCTGACCATCAGACAAAGGCTTGTTACAGGGCTATGGAATGCTGCTCTGATATGGTTTAATTATTCAAGTCAGAGTTGCTATTTTTTCCTGATGTCAGAACCTCAAATGTGGCCTTGTAATTATCAGGTTCAGAAGGGTATTCCAATTCATTTCTGCACATTAAAGGACATTTAAAAAAAGCATTAACTACCCAAAAGAGATATGGCAGGGCTTTAAAGACTGAAGTTAGCGAAGGGGTCTTGCTGGCAGACTCTTTCAGGGAGCGACTCCTAACAGCTCCTCTGAACCACTCTCCTCCACCTCTGATTGCTACCTGCACTGGAAGTAATTCAGGCTGCTTTCTTTATCTCACAGGCATCTCAAATGCCATTTTAGCTTAAAGAGCATGGAAGTGAGCTTTTGTCCAAATCCTAAAGAGCTGCTATACCAGTTGAAAAAAGGAGCACACAATTAACTCATTTTATCGATCTCCCAAGTTCATTCCTTACACCGAGCAAATGGGATCAGATTTCAAAAGATTAAACTTCCATTTCACAGCCCCATTTATAGCATTAAATATCTATCTGCCACCTGAGCTTGATCTCATGGTCCTTAGCTTCTTGTTTTAAAGCATCAACATGTCTAGATACTGCTTTGACTGGCTTGCTGTCAGCCCTATAAAGTAACAAGCAATGGGTGGGTGATACAACAATCATTTTTCAGGTGAGTAAACTCAGGGACAAACCACATTTAAAATGGTAGGTAGAATTTAGTTTTCTTTTATATCATGTCATATTGTTCTTATAACACTGAATTTATACTGTGAAGGACACACAGAAAGTCAAGACACAGCGGGAGGGAGAGAGGGAGGGAAGAGGAACAGAGAGGCAACAAAATCCACATCTCAACTGTGGCCAAGGCTTCAGCTAACAGACTTGACCTAGGCCTTTTTCCCATTCTCCAGTAACTCCTCACCCGGTCAGACTTGCTGTCCAGCATATTCATAGAAGGAAGAAACAGTCCAGACATCAGAGAGGAGAGCAAGTATATTAACGGTAATGTTTTATGAATGAGCAACTACAGAATCTATTTCCACAGGGGACTATTTTCCCCAAGCCACAATGCTTGGCAGACATGGCCAAAAACAACAAATTATTCTCCAGAAAAACAAGTAACAATTACTATTTAGACTAGTAAGTGGTCTATACTAACAAGTAGCCAGACTGCAGTACATTTTCCATGAGCACAAACTAGGAAGGCAAGGGGAAGAGGAGGAGAAAAGCCGGGGTAAAGCAATCTAGAGAGGCAAAGATCCTCCATGCATGAAGTCCAGTGTTGCTTGGGATTGACTCTACCAGTCTCCCAGAGCTGAGGGCTCTCAGTGCTGAGCCACACAGGGCTCTCAGGGCAGCAGATCTACTTCAAGTTCCTGTCTGGCTACTTCTGTTAAGTTGTAGGAGCTCCCTGGACCAGAGCCTTGATCTCTAAATCAGGCATACTAGTACACTGGAGTATCACCCCCACAGGGTCATCATGAGGATTAAGTAACTGGTTTGAAGTTACCAGCTTTAGGCCTGTGCATTTTACAAATTTACTATCGTTACTAATACAAAGTAAAGCTTTGGATGGATTTATCTTCACAAACTATCTGTGGTAAGAGACCAGTTAAGGGCCAACAAGATGGTTCAGAGGGAAACAGCACTGGCTGCCAACACTGATGACCTCAATTTGATCCCTCGGTACCACATGTTGGAAAGAGAACTGACTCCTATAAGTTATCCTCTGATCTCCACACCATGTTTGTGTATACATGGGTGCGACAGTGCACACACACACACACACACACACACAAATAAATAATATATAAAATAAATAAATCAGGTTTTTAAAAAGAGACCCTTTGCCAGGCGTGGTAGTATACACCTTTAGTCCCAGCACTCAGGAGGCAGAGGCAGGCGGACCTCTGAGTTCAAGGCCAGCCTGGTCTACATAGTGACTTCCAGGACAGCTGGGGCTACAGGGAGTCCCTGTCTCAAAAA